>NC_137617.1:11831833-11979333 GCF_963280865.1 Gymnoscopelus braueri | reverse complement strand
TTCTTGTGGAAGCTTTAGATTGTCGTAGCACAGGCTAGCACAGCATGTTGCTTCTTGTACGGAAGCTTTAGATTGTTGTAGCAAAGGCTAGTCAGCATGTTTGCTTCTTATGTGGAAGCTTTAGATTGTTATAGCACAGGCTAGCACAGCATGTTTTGCCTACGTGGAGGCCGAATTGTTAGCAAAGCTATCTCAGCATGCCTTGCTACGTGGATAGCTCTGGATTGTTTGTAGCACAGGCTAGCATAGCATGGTTTTCTTCCCACGTGGAAGCTTGAATTGTCTTAGCACAAGCTATCTCAGCATGCCTTGCTACTTGGATAGCTCTGGATCGTTCGTAGCACAGGCTAGCATAGCATGGTTTGCTTCCCACGTGGAAGCTTGGATTGTTCGTAGCACAAGCTAATTCAGCATGTTTGCTTCTCATGCGGAAGCTTGGATTGTTGGTAGCACAAGCTAAACACAGCATGTTTTGCTTCCCATGCGTAAAGCTATCAAATTGGTTGTAGCACAAGCTAACTCAGCATGCTTTCTTATGTAGATAGCTGGATTGTCGTAGCACAAGCTAAACACTGCATGCTTGCTTCCATATGGGAGGTACATGGTATATAGAAAAGTTGGTTGCCAAGTGATGTTGTCATGTTAGGAGCATCAAGATTACAGAAGTAAAGTTTGCAACAGGATAGATAGTGGGGCTTCAGTAGAGTCAAGATATCAGTCATTTGTCCATGTTGGCTGGTGCGCACCAATTAAATAAAATTAGCAATATAATAATATTGCCGCGACATATCTCGCAGGACGGATAAAAGAGGGACTCCGATGCTGGCTGCTCCTGTTATCAATAGTTACACTATGTTGATGGGCTCTTTGCTTGTCTCATGCTTATCAAAAGCTGGGTGACTGGAAGTATTTGTCCCCGTATAAAAGGCGCTGCTGTATCCGCCAGAGTGGGATGCTCACGGCATATTTAGCACCACATCACGGTGTGTTCATCACTGGTGTCGAGTGTTGCAGCGCAACCAGCAGCTTGCGGTGTGCGACTGACTGTGTCAGGATTTGAGGCCACTCTCGCACATTGATGTGCAGCATGCGTCCCCACACATCCACAAGCGAAGCACGCACGCTTCACCGGGGATGTGTGAGTGGCTTCAGGAAGTAAATTCCTTTCCCAGCGGTCTATAACTGCGTCATCTCGTCCAGGGTGGCTTACCATGGTAATTGCAAGGATAATTCTGGTTCTAGATTCCAGGTTGAGCTACCTACGCTCTTGGCGGCACTGAGCTCTCAAGGCAGCGTGAGAGAGCTGCTTGAGATGTGGGCTTCTCAATGTTCTCAGCACTATGCTGCATCATCTACTGTGCGGGCTAGCACAAGGCTCTCAAGGCAGCGTGAGAGAGTGCTTGAGATGTGGGCTTCTCAATGTCTTCTCGGCACCTATGCTGCATCATCTACTGAGCCGCCTAGCTTGCTACTAAAACTCTGCTAAATCAATTCTGCCAACCCTCTGGCGTCTGGCTCTGTTGGGCCGATCCAGACTTGCAACAGATGGCATTTTGTGCTAAATCTATTAGGCTATGGATGGAGAAGGATAT
The DNA here is from genome assembly GCF_963280865.1 of Gymnoscopelus braueri. Classification (NCBI taxonomy): domain Eukaryota; kingdom Metazoa; phylum Chordata; class Actinopteri; order Myctophiformes; family Myctophidae; genus Gymnoscopelus; species Gymnoscopelus braueri. The sequence goes on along the minus strand of NC_137617.1, from coordinate 11,977,741 downwards.
CGGCGTTAGTTAATATTATTCACATGTCTAATAATCTGCGTCAAGCTCCGCAAGCTATAATTTAAGCTTGTATACTGTATTCTTTCTGCATCAACTGCTATGTTGCTAATATGCGCCACATGGCGCTTAATCAATTTAGACCGAGGCCGATTCTAAAATCTCCTTCTAAATCTGTTCTGGAAACTTCAAATAGTTTAAAAAATATATATATAAAATGCATGTTGCTATACGGTAAATGGCAACATGAACCCAAAATGGGTTAAATTGGTCATAGGATGGCCGGGCTAATCCAGAATTGCATAACATTGTGTTTGTCTCTCCATTGTAGGCCTAAACTCGAACTGGTTCACTGCAAGCTGCGAGAGATCTGCTCAAGCTGTGGGCTTTCTCCATCCTCCGTATTGGTGTAGCTACACCTGCAGCGCTGCTTGTCCTTCCGCTTCTCTTAAATCTATGGGGCAATGGTCCTCAGGAGCTTACGTAGATATTGGTTAATAAGGATGACATTCTGCAGGCTAAAAGCTCATGAGCTAATTCGCTAATTCGCTAATTCAATAAATGCTGCTTGCGCATTATTGACGCTTTAATTACAACTCGGGTGGATTGCTGGGGATTTAGTTTAGTGGTGATGTCATGGCGTTAAAATGTTGGGCTATTTAAAATGTTGGGCTATTTATGACTATACAGTCAGGCTAATATTATTAGTAGTAAGCTGAGTCTATTAGTAAGTGCTGCTCAGGTATCGTTATAAAAAGCTGCTGCCGCAATATTCATTGCTTAATTTTGAGATCGGGTGGATGGCTGGGGATTAGTTATTGGTGACTTCATGGCGTTAAAATGTTGGGCTATTTAATATGTTGGGTTTTAAAATGTTGGGCTATTTATGACTATACAGTCAGGCTAAGGCTGAACGATTAATCGTTTTCAAACCGAAATCGCGATTTGAAACCACGCGATTAGCTAATCGCAAAGGCCGCGATTTTTTTATTTTTTATTTTATCATAATAAATCATTTTAATATTCATATTAATCCCAGAGCACCCGCGGGACTTGTCTCCTTCTCTCCAGAGTGGCTGCCTGCCTCTCTCAACAGGGAGCGAGAGGGCAGCGAGCCCCCCCCCCCTCTCTCTCTCTCTCTCTCTCTCTCGCTCTGTCCCTCTCATAGAGTTAGGTCTCCGTCGGCTACGAGTATTTAAAGTTTGTCGAACGGCCGTGTTGCGCAAATCCCTGATGCCGCGCGTAGCGGTAAAACATTATTTTCGGTGCGACACAAGTAGTGTAGTAGTAGTGTTGCTCCTATCTATGTTTGTTTCTGTAAGTGTAACTTGTATTTTTCCCATCATTATTAAACTATTACTGTTGGATGCTGTGATATGTAAACAATACGATGGAAAGCACTTCCTGGTCAGTGTTGCCAGGTTTTGTGAGAGAAATAAGCAACCCTGTCTATGAAAACAAGCCCAAAAGAAGCGACTATGAACTGTATCTTTGTCACTTATGTTATGTACAGTGGTGGAAAAAGTACTCAAATGTTGTACTTAAGTAAAAGTATCAATACTGCAATGTAGAAGTACTCTGTTACAAGTAAAAATTCAAAATGTACTTGAATAAAAGTACAAAAGTATTGGTATCAAAATGTACTTAAAGTACCAAAAGTAAAAGTACTAATGTTTGAAAATAGCAGATCTACAAGCTCACAACGCGTCGTATCACGGCGTGTTGTGAGCTTGTAGATCTCCTATTTTCAAAAAACCTAGGTATAAAATAGGGCCAAAGTGGTTAATGTAGGTTTTACAATATTATAATTTATATCTGAAAAGTAACTAGTCACTAAAGTTTTCAAATAATTGTAGTGGAGTAAAAGTACAATATTTGCCTCTGAGATGTAGTGGAGTAGAAGTTAAAGTATTGGAAATTAGAAATACTCAAGTAAAGTACAAATACAGTACTTAAGTAAATGTACATAGTTACTTTCCACCACTGCGTTATGTATTCTGAGTTTTTCACTTCCAAGGAGTAGTAGTAATACAATGTACAGTAGGAGAGGACTTTGCCTTGTGAGACAAAAAAGTGTTACATTTTAGTTGAATGTTAATCTACATAAGCTAAATACTGGATATCAGTAAATATGCTTCTTTAGCCATAAGTGAAGTACCTACTTATTTCACTGCTGTGAATTGTTTACACAAAAAGGTAATTATTTGTTTAATTTTATTTTTATTTATTGAACTTCATTTCAGAAAAAGCTTCTCTTCTTGAGCCATAACATAAGTTAATGACTTAACAAGTTCAATGTTGGGTTGTTTACAAAAATAAGCTATTTCTATTCCAGCTAAATGTTTAAATATATACATGGGAAAAAAAGTACTTGGAAGATACATGTTGGAAGCAATGAAGCAATTCATATCTTTTAGTTCTCATCCTTATTTATTAGAATCTAGAACAGTAAATAAATGGTATGCCATTTGGTAATTCCATTACTTCCAATTACTTTTTAAACGTACACAGTGAATACTAAACTGAAGCTTGACTTAAAAAAATGTTTTTTTTTTAAGAAAATTTAAAAATCGCAATCAAATCGCAATCGCAATATCAGTCAGGAAAATCGCAATTAGATTTTTTCCCAAAATCGTTCAGCCCTAAGTCAGGCTAATATATTATATATATATAGTACTGATTCAGATGTTAAGTAAAGATAGCACGTCTTTACACACATAGTCAGTACACTTTATTTATTATGGATGATAAACAATAGTTATCATTCATCATAGGATGACTCATTTATATATATATATATGTGTATATATATATATAGCAGATTTCTTTGAAAAAGAAATAAATATAGAATGTCCTCTTCGAATCCGATTTGGTGCGGCGCAGCTGTGGACACCATATTAGGATATCGTCTAGGACTCCTGAATTCAGGGATCAGCAGGTACCTGGATTCATCAGGCTTGTTGAACACATGGATGCATGCTGCATTTGTTTAGTTAAATTTAAAAATTAAATGATGAGGAACTCAGTCATTATATCATGTTAATTTATGGAGCTCCACCATTCTCACAGATGGTTGGTCCGGCGTCAGGCTCTGTGCTCCCAGGCGGTTTTGGGGGTTCTTGCTGTTTTGGGGGTTTAATTCATTCCCTGTAAATGCTATTTGGCATGTAACATTCATTAAAATGTTATCCTTACAGGGAATGAATGGATTCAGAGGCCTGACGCCAAACCATGCTTCCTCATGCTTTCTATTCCATGCTCAAGCTTGCTAATAAATATATATTCTAATCCAATCTAAGAGTTGTCTGACTGAACTACTATACTGTGACTACTTCTAAACTATAACAGTGGACCCTATATACACTCACAATGGACTGTTTATGTAGGCTGTGTCTTTTGACTTGTTTGTAATAAACATTTAAAGTCAAGATGCAGCTTGCACTGTGTTTCTGGCAATTTAATGTAATCACATGGAAGACACTTGGTGTTAGGGAAGCAATAACATACCTTGTACTTATATAGAACATAATGTGTTTTGGCAAATACATTAAGATGCTGTTATGTACAATGACACACTATAAACACAATATAGCAAGTAATTGTTCCTTCAGCACACCAGGTTGTATTGTTCTGAAGGAATTCTGAACATTCATAACATGTACTGTTCTGTTCTGGCCCCACATTGGTGGAATGAACTTCCCACTGATGTCAGGACAGTAGAGTCACTGCCCATCTTTCGCCGCAGGCTGAAAAACCCCCTCTTCAGGAAACACTACCCTTCCTCTTCGCCTTGCCTACTTGTTGTCAACTAGTTGTACGAACTCTTGTTTTATTGTTTTATTGGATCTTGTTTATTCGTTACACTTATTTGTTTTAACTCTTGCTCATTTGATTTTCCTACTTTGTCTCATCTGTTTATGAAAGTAGGTAGCTGATATATTGCACTTGTTGTTTACTTGTTTTAGAAGAGAATGCACTTAATGCTTCTGGTGATTAGTAGTTTCGTTCCCCACCTATGTTGAATGCACTTATTGTAAGTCGCTTTGGATAAAAGCGTCTGCTAAATGACTGTAATGTAATGGGTGAGTCTTTGTAAAGGGCTTTTATATAAAACTAAAAGGAAAATGTAATAATTAATTAATTGAAATAAAAACAACAAATTATCAATGCAACTAAATAATAATAAATATAATTACATTAAAAATGACATATGTTGAATACAGTATTTCAACTAGCTGAGTGCCTATGTGCACACATGTGCGCTCGTGCATGTGCACAATGCACATGCATGTGTGTGTGACGTCATTAAAATAGAGCTCCACTAGCTCAAAAATCAACAGCAAACCACTGAATATTACACATTCATATATAAAATGTAATATTAAAGGAATATTTGATTGTAACAATTAAGATGCAAATACAAAAAAACACAAAAAATATAGTGTATTTAGCTAAATATGTCCACTTTCCCACGAGTTTCACTCAGACCACATTTTCTCCAGTGAACACATATGGTATTTGTAAGGTTGTGCGGTTTCCAAGAGTTTAAACCTTTTGAAATGCCCCCCAAAAAGCGGTAATTAATGACACCTGTCCTCCCCGGGGGGAGCTATTTGAAAATAGCCGATCTACAAGCTCACAACAACAACGCGTCGCGATATGACGCGTTGTGAGCTTGTAGATCTGCTATTTTCAAAACCTCTTGCAATACAATGTGGAATATTTGGAATATACACAAATGCTCCCTGGGCACAAAACATTTTTAATGAAAATATTTGAGAACCACTGGTTTAAATAATTAAAACATTTGGAATCAAGCCTAAATAAGCAACTACACTTTAAACCCAGCCCCAAAAAAACGCAACCCGCAACTACCAATTTTTACAAGCAACTTTACAGAAAAAGAAGTCCATATGGTTGGGGGCCAGACGGAAATTATTTTATTTACTCAACTGCACCCTCTACAGATCTGGCCAATGGTAGTTTATAATGACCAGATCTGTAGAGGGCGCAGTTGAGTAAATAAAATAATTTCCGTCTGACGGACATATTTTATTTTCTCCCAAAATAGTGTATTATACAGAGAAGGTGGGGACCTGAGACGTTTCCCACCATGGAGAATAGTTTTCCAACACCACAAAAAAGGCCGTTGTTTCGATGAACGTAGTGAATCGTTTTCTTTATTTTCACTACAGTTGGAGACCTCGCACGGTAGTGGAAGTTTACAGTTTCCATTGAAATAGCACCGCTCATAGAGAGAGAGAACTCGCCAACGCTCAGGACACAGAGCTAAGTTCGGCCAGAACTACGTAAGTGTTAGTTTGACATGAAGCATGAACCAACCTGCTCTGTGTAGTTTGATGTGTGGCTGTAGCATCACGTCCAGCAGTTTGTTTTGTCTCTCCAGCAGAGTTTCTAGTGTCTCTGTCTCTCTCTGGAAGAGGTTGCACATGAACTCTGCAGCCGCACTGAGGCGCTCCAACACAAACACTCTGACATTAAGCTTCACACTACAAACATCACCACGCTGCTGTTTTTCCAAAACACACAATATCTCCTCTCCCACCGACGTCATGTGTTCATTTATCGACAGCCGTACAGACTCCATTTGACACATTTTACCTCCTTTAAGAGACATTTTCACCAAGCTCTCTGTTCCTACTGTAATATACTTACATAATGTGTAAACTAAAGCTACTGTAATATACTTGTATACAGTGTAAAGGCACAAATATCAACAATTCCACCCTAACGCTAACGGCTACTGAAAATAAACAACACACATTTACTTCCGGGTCATCGTGTTTCTTCTTCTTCTTTTTTGGTTTTATGGCGGGTCGCAACCGTTTGCTTTTAGGTGCATACCGCCACCTACTGTACCGGAGTATGTAGTCTGACTCCCTACACTTCTCTATTCCATTCACCGTCATTCTAATTTATAGTGTGGCTATCTTTTAGTGATAGCACTGCACCCTGCCTACCCCCTGTGAAACACCCCTATCTCCTTCAAAAATTCCACCACTGCTTTTTGTGTGTCCTTTACCCCGTCTCCTGTTGTTCCTAGAATACCTAGAATACCTAATAGGCTCCACTGTCTCCCTGCCTCAGTTACGCTATTCATTAATGTATTCCTCTCTTCCCTGTATTTGGTCATCGTGTTTAAAGCGTGCGCAGCAAAGGATCCAGGCACTGCTGCCTTTTGCCACCTGGTGGAGGAGGTGTGTAACTGTTACTGAATAAAGATAACATAAGATTAGATAGATAGATAGATAGATAGATAGATAGATAGATAGATAGATAGATAGGTGGCCACCATGTGAAATCTATAAATGCCATAATCTCAGTTTCCAAGCCACTTAGAAGGTCAATCTTGGTTTTTCTGGGACAAGGAATGCAATAAAACTATAGGGAATATCAATAAGTGACCAATTAGATCATTTGGTTCATTCTGGCAAATTTGTTCACAATTATGTATGCATCGGCTAGATTATGCACAACACATTGGTATGATTTTTATTAAACGTTGACAGATCTGACTCTTGTTATTTCCTATTTATTTACATCAGAAAGCGTGTGTTTAACCCACTTCAATTGTAGCCTCACTTGGTTTGATCCTGCATGCAACCACTGCACTCCATTCCCAACAGTCTCAAGTCCCTGGTGACCATGATGCTGGTTGGAGCTGACCTGAAGGATCAGAGCTCTACTGACTCCCAGGCCTGCCTCACTGTCTCACAAATACATATATTACACAGCCGTATGAGTTGGGCCTGAGTGTAAACTATGATTGGGTCATGGAAGTGGAGAATCAGTTGGCTACTGCCATCTGTGAGAACATTGAGAAGGTTGGTGTTGTGTGTCCTGCTCAGCTACGTAAAGGGCTCTTCACTGTGAGTGCCCTAGCAAACCTTGATCATAACCCATCAAGTACCGCAGCTCAGGGGTCCTTCCATGACTCAGGCATCCGTCTCTGATATTGGCAAAGCTGCAGCAGGATGTCTTCTTGGACATGATTGAGGGACCACATGATGAGAAGACCAAAAAAGCTTGGAGACAAGACATGATCACCAAGAGGTGATCATACGGGACAGTCATATAGCCTAATCGGTGCTGGGTGAAATTGATATTCAAAACATATTACAATCATAACATAGCCTACCTTTTGGTGTGATTCATGTAGTTTGACAAAGATTATTACCACGTGATAGGATATATGATCCCACTCGCAAACAATGAAGGAGTGCCGAGTTGTTGCGCACAGTCTGCCAAAAATACGCATGGCCGGGCCATGATGGATTGCTTTCGGGCTTCACATGGATCAAGGGGGAACTCGACTGTCCCTATAGGTACATGCTGCCACGCCAGGTAAAGTTCCAGACATCTTTGGGGTTGTGGACGATATTGCTTTGATAGGCCAATTTTTGCATTAACGGGGTGCCATTGGAAGTTCCGAGGGAGCAGTGGATATCACAGTCCCAACTCGGAGGGATGAGACGTCGGGACCTCATCCCTTCTAAAATTATGTCTGGCAAGTAGGCTTAACAGACAGCGTATGTCTAGTCAAATATTTTTATTTATGTAATGCATTTTCAGGTTTTCGTTTTCTATGATAAAGAGTCATGACTAGAAGTTTGTGATTTACTAGTAAGTTACTACTGTATCTCCACATCTTCCACACAGCATTGTTCTGACAATATGACACTTTTTAATTTGTTCAACTGGACTTGCGCTGTTACGATTGAGGTCCTATTTTGTTGTATTTGTGTGTAAGGTGTTGTGTATGTCTGTGTGCTGTTCTATTGACGGCCCGGGCTGCCAGTGCCTTCACTAATATGATTGGAGGGGTAACTTTCCGACAAAGAATTTGCTCTTTCTTATTGGCTTCCGAGCAGAACTCACAGGGATGTGCTTTTGAAAGAATGGTGTGCTATGTATGGGTGAATGGGCGTGTTATTTAAATGACGGTCAGTTGAAGACATCAGATTTATCAAGCCTCAGACCATTTGTACGCGGTGAGGTACTTCTCTGAGAATATTTCTCCTGACTCCCCCAAGTTGATACTGGGAGATTTCAATGGATGTTCGCTTAAGCAGACGCTGCCCAATTTCTATCAGTATGTCACTTGCCCCACAAGAAAGGAAAAAACTCTTGATTTATGCTTTGGAAACATAAAGGGCGCATATAAGAGCCACCAAAAAATGAAGCTTGGGAGTTCTGATCATAATGCTGTCCATCTGATCCCACATTACAAACAGAGACTCAAATCAAGCAAACCGGAAGTAAAAAACATTCTAAAGTGGAGTGAGGAGTCACTTGACTGTCTTAAGGGGTGTTTTGATAGTACTTTATGGGACATGTTTAATGACACATGTGCTGATCTTGATGAACTTAACTCTGTTTTAACGCACTATATACAGTTTTGTACAGATAGTGTTATTCCATCCAAAAGGATCAAAGTGTTTCCAAATGATAAACCATGGATGAATAAGGAAATGAAAGATGCATTATATAGGAAGAAACGTGCTTTTGAACAAGGTGACCTAATTCAAGTGAAAGCTATCCAGAGAGATATCAAACGGATAACTACTGAATGTAAATACAACTATAAACTTAAGATTGAAAGGCAAATGAGGGACACAAATGTAAGACAAGCATGGAAGGGGTTGTATACAATGGTAGGAATAAAAGAAAAGAAAGAGGTCATCAACACTAGTGACGATCTGTCTTTTGCCAATGAATTAAATACCTTTTATGGCAGATTTGATACCTCAGACTTTTCTGTTGAACGTGATTTGTTAAAGGACCAATTTGGCAGTGGTCAATCACTTTTAATAACAGAGGAGGAGGTGTGTAGAACCCTCAAAGAAATTAACCCACGCAAAGCACCGGGTCCCGATGGGATAAGGGGTTATGTGCTTAAGGAGTGTAGGGAACAGCTCAGCCCTGTACTGAGACACATGTTCCAGTTATCAGTAGATACGCACTACATTCCAAAAGCGTGGAAAACTTCACTTATAGTTCCAGTGCCGAAAATGTCCAATCCCAAAGTCCTTAATGACTATCGGCCAGTTGCCTTGACATCATTGATAATCAAAAGCTTGGAGCGCATTATTTTAAATGACCTCCTTAGTCATCTTAGTCAACATGAAATGGACCCCTTGCAGTTTGCATATAGAAAGGGGAGGGGCACTGATGACGCTCTTCTTCTTATGCTTAATAAGATCTATTATCATCTAGACCAACCTAAAAAGACACGATATGCTCGGGTACTTTTTGTAGACTTCTCTTCGGCATTTAACACGATGAGACCTCATATTTTGATGGGGAAACTGTATGACCCGGGTGTTAACACCAATATCATCAGATGGGTGGAGTCCTTCCTGACTGATCGGGTACAACATGTCAGGGTGAATAAAGCAATATCTCTCCCTATTACAACCAACACGGGGGCTCCGCAAGGGAGCGTGATCTCACCGGTATTGTTCACTCTGTACACAAGCGACTGTATGGAGTGACTCAGATAACACCTGTATTGTTAAATTTGCCGACGACACAGCTATTGTTGGTCTGATTGAGAACGATGAGATGGGCTACCGAAGAACAGTGGATGAGTTTGCTGGTTGGCGCAAGAGTAACTTCCTTCAATTGAATATTAAGAAAACTAAGGAGGTTATATTTGATTTTAGGACTAGTGCTCATGATGCACACCAGCAAATAGTTATTGATGGGGATGGGGTGGCGACTGTTGAGGAATACAAGTATTTGGGTACAACAATTGATTCCAAGCTGACATGGAATTCCAACACTGATGCCATCTATAAGAAAGGTCAGCAGAGGCTGCATTTTATGCACAGACTGAGACAGTATGACGTGGGAAAAAGTGTAATGGTACTCTTCCATCGATCCTTCGTGGAGAGTGCACTGACTTTCTGTTTTGTTTCCTGGTATGGCTCATTATCATTGGTTAATAAGAACAAACTCCATAAAATCATCAATGTATCCAGCAAGATAGCTGGGGTACGACATGAGAGTATGGCAGCAATGTATGAGACCCGGGTGCTTAGGAAGGGGAGAGCTATTGCTAGGGATAGAACGCACCCGTTATACAGTCAATACCACGTTTTACCATCAGGACGACGGTACACAGTGCCAATGTTGCAGGCTAGGGCTTCAAGATCATTTGTCCCTACAAGTATAGGACTCCTGAACAAACAGGCCCCATCTCAGTTCTGTGCATAGAATGTATGTGATGCCTCTTAAACCATGACTGGTGGCCTTGCCTTATTTGTATGTATTTTGTAATTTTTTTGTATCCTGATGGCTGCTTGGCACAAAATGAATTTCCGCAAGGACAAATAAAGTATCTATCTATCTATCTACGCTGGGAGTGGATGGATACGATTGCTTGATAAATCACATGTGGACGTGGTCGTTTGCTGATTCCTGGGCTCGAATTTAAGCTGGATTCTACGTTACATTGATAAATGAGGGCCACTGTGTTTGACTCCAGCTCTCGTGTGCCATGCATTCTTTAAGACAGGGGTCCCCTTCAACCTTTTTCAGGCCAAGGACCCCTTAGCTGAGAGAGATGAAGCAGGGACCCCACTACTACATGTTGTTTAAAATTGTGTTGCAGATGAAACTTTTTTTTAATAGATTTCATAGATACCTTCATACACTTGTTTGACAGCACTGTCATCAGTGTTGTGTTGGATTCATGTTAATCTGTGTATTTTCAGACATTTAACCACTTAAACCGTCAATACTTGGTAAACTTCTACTTGACCTTTGGCTCTGTACTTCGTCTGCTCTTTTTTCCCTCTACACCAAACCTCTGCTTTAATGATTTTGGACTTTGCCTTTTGTGATTTTTGTTCTTCTTGAGGATTTTTGTGTTGGACGTTTTGCTTGCTATACGTTTGCTTCTTTGAGTTTGGATGTACTCTTTGGACCTTTAGAGACTTTGCGACTTTTGTTGAACTTTTGGGATTTGTATTTCTGTCATTAAAGACTTAATTTGTGTCTGGAAATTGAACTTTTTGTTACCCACGCTGTCTCTGACACAAACCAAGTGTCATCACCCTTTTGAGAAGTCTATTAGGGTCATTTTTGACCTCAGCCTGACAGCGCAGAGGCCGGGGTTTTCCCCTGACTGTGTGTGTGTGTGTGTGTGTGTGTGTGTGTGTGTGTGTGTGTGTGTGTGTGTGTGTGTGTGTGTGTGTGTGTGTGTGTGTGTGTGTGTGTGTGCGCGCGCATGTGTGCGTGCGTGCGTGCGTGCGTGCGTGCGTGTTTGCATACATTATTTTGCTAAAGATGTTCTGCTACTTGAGTGTGTGTGGTTGTGTGAATTGTGTGTAGTGTTCTTTTTTACTAAATCAGCCCTGTTTTCAAAATTGTGCTTGAGCAACAGAAAAGAAAATGTAATAATAGAAACACATAAGCTCAACATACTGATAAGCAGATCAAGAACACAAAACTAAAAAGTGAAGTCGAGGTGAGAACCGTTATAGAATATGTTCCTTCTTCACACATCACACAACGCATTAACGCATATGTCTTATTAATGTGTGAAAAACTTCATGCTGAACTGTATACCGTACTGACTATGAATGAACACAAACTGAATAATAATGAAATCACATACAAAAAAAAAGATCACTTGAGGTTGAACATGACCCTGATTTACATACATTTTTAACTGATTTCCAACATGTTTTATTGTTTTGATTACAGTAAATGTTTTTTTATTATTTGACTTGTACAATGTACATTGCTACAATGTATTTGTCAAATAATCTCTTCACACTGTCAGCGAAACAGCAGTCTACAGTATGTGGATCAAACTGTCAATAATTTTCCATCGCTTTCACACAGACACAACAATGGCTGTTTTTGAATATCTGAATAATAAAATAGGGTTGAAGAGGTTAAATTGTTCCCCATTTTGCTGGGGACCTCTGGAACCCCATCAAGTACCCCTGGGGGTACCCTGACCGCACTTTGAGAACCAGTTAACTAGAGGATCTTATCAGCTGACTGAGACATTGTTTCTCCAGTATCGTTGCAGAAACCTCTTATATCCATATTTAATTTTTTTTAATTTTTTTGTAAATTAATGGCCGACTTTGTAATACTACAGTGTTTGATTGATTGATGTACTTTTATTTAGTAAGACATGAGAATCACAGTACATGGAAGTACAAAATTCACAATACAAGGTCTACTAAACTGGAAGACTAAGTTAAGCACGCAGCTTGTTTAAGATGAGAACCCCATGCACACAAATCATGATGAGACAGACAGATATACACACTACTATACAGAATGTCATACAATCAGCTTTCAGGTTACTGGTATGAAGAGAGAAAAAATATATATACAAAAGAGGAAAATGAAAGAGGGGGGGGGGGTAGGTTAAGACTTAGACAGGGGCCATTTTCGAATTGCAGCCTCCTGAAGGTGTATCTTTAGGGCAGTTTTGAAAGTGAGTAGGGTTTTACACTCCTTTACTCCAGTGTCACACAAAAGTAGCAAAAAATTGCTTGTAGATCTTCTATTTTTGCTACTTTTGATCCTCAAAGGTAATAGTTTTGGACACATGATGTTTCCACTACTACAACTTGCTGCCATCTTGTGGAAACTGAAGTGCAGTCGCTCAAAATGTAATACAATATTCTTCTAAAGCTTTCTTTCTTTCTTTCTTTCTGCACTTAGGAAGGACATCAGTGGAGGGAAGAATGAAGCTTCACTATAACATCTAGAATCTCTAGATGAGTCCCTGGTGTACTCTTAGACTAAGATTATGCAGATGGCTGCCTGCTATCTGACCAGAGTGGAGACAGAGTGTGGACAATTTACATCTACAGTGAAGAGGAACTACACTGATGGGACTCATCCACTCTATGAATACAGTATATTTACAACAGATCGACTTAAAAAATATATATATTGCAATTCCAAGATTTATTAATTCAAGCAATAAGCTAAATGCATTTATCACTGCAAACAATGTGCACATCAAAGACAAATACACCCAGACATTTGCATTGATTGTATTATTAATTGTATAGATGTCAATTCGATTAACAGCTGTTTACAGTTTAGTTGGCAGCGATGGTCTTGTCAATCCAGTCGCGCTGGCGAGGAACAGAGGTGTACACACTAGGCTTGTCGGGATTGCAGTCTTTCTTGCCGAAAGAGGTAATACCAGCCAGGGTCCAGGCGCCATTCTTCTTACACACCAGGGGGCCACCAGAGTCACCCTGAAACAACAACCAGTTGTGCACTTTTATTTATTTATTTTTTAAACTCTTTTTAATGGCACAAGATAGGGATGCCAGGGTTAACGTGGTTAAAGGAATATTTCACACCACTATCCCATATGAAGCCTTGATTTTTGGTTTTGTCGCATTCCTTTACAATGAATGAAGTGTGCCAGGCACAGTGTGTGTAGGGCAAAATGATCCAAGCTGATCACCAATCACCATAGGCTAAAAATGCATGATGAAGAAGTATAACCTAAAGTAAGAACCTAAAAAAATACAATTGAACTAAGTTTAACTCCTTGAACATCCTGACAGTATAGAATCCTCTGACCACCGCCCCCACCTCTCCTTTCTTTGTAAATATACCTTGTGATTTTTCTGAGCTTTATTATTACAAATATGTTTTGTATTGTATTTGTATTGTGAATAATGAATGTATGGACTGACCAGGAGGAGCGGAGCTCATTCTAAAAATAATAATTGACATGCTGTAGCCACTTTTACTCTCATAGTTAATAACCCACCTCCTCCCAGACATGCAACACATCTCATTATTAAGCAAAATTGATCATACAACGCCGTCGGTGTGATCTACAAGCTCACAAGCTTATAGACCATGAAGGAATGTGACACAAACAAACAAAAATGCTCCATGAATTGTGCTGTTTTTCTCTCAGTCTTTTACCATGCAGGCGCCAGCTCCAGCAGCTCCGGCACACAACATCAGATCGGTGATTATGATCTTGTAGGGACACAATTCTTTCTGACAATAATCTCTATTAGGGATTATTGGCAGACAAGCCTGCTGGAGACGCTGAGGCACCACTTTAGCTAGAAAATACACAGAATGTAACGGTTAGGTTTGAGCTTTGAGTTATAGGCATCTACAGTATGTGGCGGTGCCACTGAGAATGCCACTTTGTTTTTACTGCATGACTCTGAGAGGGGGTGCTGCTTCCATTCCGACATCTCACTACTCCGACAAGTGGCTTCTGCGTGCGGTTAGGGTTAGGGTTAGGTAATAGGTATAGGGTTAGTAACCGTCGGAAAGGCGACATGTCGGAAAGCCGACATGGACCCCTCTGAGAGAGGGTCATGCGTGTCTGTCTGTGTGTCTTTCCAGAGCTAAACTTCTGGATAATCAGTGTTTTCTGATCAGTGTACACCGTCACTATAGGCCAACATATTATGCCCTATTTGTTCACATGATATTCTATTATCTTTTAAGTATCTAACTTTAGATTTGTTATAATGGTCATTGGAGCTCAGATTGCCCACATAGGGGCACGGATGAGGTCGGCCAGACTCTTTCAGAGCCAGGCCATCTAAGGAAGTGAACGGTGGTTGAATCGGCTGAAACCATGCCCAAATATGGAGTCATAATGTCATAGATACGTCATAGATAACCGGCGTCACAGATTGGCCACATGACGTCCTACGGTGGTTCTCAAACTTTTTTGGCTCAAATATTTCTATAAATATTTCTTTCATCCACAGCACTGAATGACATACTTTATAGAACCTTACATTTATCATGTTATGGTACTTATATATGTAAATCTTTCAACCTAAAAGAAAGATTGAGAGAATATCCGTTTCCATTAACTTTAAACTTGACGTTCAACCAATATTTGGTTAAATGTCAACGTTCTGTGGAGAACAGTCACAAAAATTAGCAGATCTACAAGCTCACAAAGTGTTGCAACGTGTTGTGATCTTGTAGATCTACTTTGTTTGGTGTATTGAAAAATAACACACCAAGTAGCCTACAGTGGAACTTACTAAGTATAGAGGGTCTAAGTGATATTAATTAATTCAAAATATTATCAAAGTATTCTGCGGCACCCCTGGACTTGCGTCAAGGCACCCTTGGGTGCCACAGCACCCACTTTGAGAAACCCTGCAGTAGATTAATCACACCGTTATTAGACCCAGTCTTGTTAAATAGCTGGTGGTTGTCTTGTCATTATACATTTTGCTACATTATTACAAATTACATTATTATTGGTAATTACAAGGTGTTTATCAAACATGTGAAGCACGTCTAACTATGAACAACTAAACATTGAAATGAAAAGAAAAACCAGGCAATGATAACCAACTGCAACTGTATTGTGTTTACAAAATTAACTAAAATCGTAGGGGAAATGTTCTTAGTTTTAGTCATGGTCAGTGTCTAATTGTGAGGCACCGTTTGTGAGGCACCGGTTAGTACCGTCTCCCGAAATTGGCTTATTTTATTTATTTCTAAGTCACATTTCAGTACCACATTTTTCACACAGCTAGTTTAAGATGTTGGTTTTTAATCCCGCAAAGTGCTTTTAACGATCGGATGCACCGATCACGTATTATAGCGCTCTGAAATCCCACCCGTATGGGATCAGTAGCCGACTGCCCACTGCTGTCAAACTAGCCAGTTTGACAGCTAGTTAGCCAGGAGGCTAACCGCACCGTCTTTCCACTACCGTAAGGACTGGAGTGACACAAAAACTCAACGCCGTTTCATCGCAGCGGGCCCAGTTCTTTGGGCCCTTGGTAAGTGCCGTCCCGATCCAGAATCCCTGATCACGACCCTTCTACGACCCTCCTGTGTCTCAAGTCTACTAATCGCGACGGGCTACCTTGAGTAGCCCTCGCCGGTACGTTTAAACACCGTACCACTGCTTGCTTACCAGTTGCCATAAAAGAGCCTAATTTACTTCACCATAAATCACTTGTACTGGCCATAGTTGTTTTGTACCCTCAGCGACCACCACCACCACCATGAGATCACCTACCTCATCATCCGGCTGCGACAGATGTCTCCGGCTGACCCAGCAGCTATCCGAACTGGAGGGAAGAATCTCAGTGCTCCACCAGATCCGCGATGATGAACAGATCATCGATGAGCTTAGCTCCATAAAGAACCTCTCACTCCGCTATACAGCTCCGAGATGAGGTTCTATGTCGTTACCTTCCAGAATCGGGTGAACGTCCGCCAAGGCTCCGCTGTTTACCCTTTTGTATATGTTATATCCCAAAACTAATGGTAGATTCCAAGCCGCACGGATGTTTAAAGTTTGGAACGGAGCATAATATTTTAGGTCCGAAGCGAAACTACCCGTTTAAATCGCTTATTTAGTCAGTCTGTGGCCATGTTTCCCATTGTAGCCAAACCGGGAGCAGTACTGGCAGCGGACGTAGGGGGGTTTTCCGGGTTGAATGGGAAACATGGCCACAGACTGACTAAATAAGCGATTTAAACGGGTAGTTTCGCTTCGGACCTAAAATATTATGCTCCGTTCCAAACTTTAAACATCCGTGCGGCTTGGAATCTACCATTAGTTTTGGGATATAACATATACCAAAGGGTAAACAGCGGAGCCTTGGCGGACGTTCACCCGATTCTGGAAGGTAACGACATAGAACCTCATCTCGGAGCTGTATAGCGGAGTGAGAGGTTCTTTATGGAGCTACGATGAGCTGTGTTCCATCTACCCGGAGCCCATCGCATCAGTCCCAGAGCCCAGCCCATCAGTCCTTGAGGTCTCCGTGGATCCCGGAGGTGTCCTTTCAGCAGTGGCTGAGCTCGATGCCACCGTCGCCGCTGACATGGATGCCATTTTCCATCAGAAGAGTCGAGCTACTCGGCTGGACCCCCCCGCTGAGCTGGACTCCACCGTCCCTTGCCTGGAGACCACCGAAAAGTGGAACGGCCAGGGTGCTCGGCCAAGAAGTCGCCCCTCCGCCAGCTCTACTCCTGTCCCCTGGAGTGTGGTCGGTCGGGGAAAAAACGGTAGGGAGTCCCGTCCACACCATGCCCCCCCGCTGTCCACTAGGAATGCATTTTCCATCCTGGACATGCATGAGTTTCCCTCACTTGCTCCAAAGGGTCGCCTCCCAGCGTCCCTGGAGCCCGATCGCTCGACCACTCCAACCCCCAAACCCAGGTCCAAGTTGTCCACACTGTCCACGTCCTACGCACTGCCGACCACTGAGCCCGCCATCATCTCCCCTGTTACGACGGCTGGTGTAGCTGTCCATCCACCATCTGAGCGCCGAGCGTTGTCCCCCTCTGCCCGCCGCATCTTGCTGCGGTCAGCAGTCGCCAGACAGTCTGGAGGTCCCCCTCGCCAGCAGTCAGCTGTGAAATCGCCTCCCTCCTCCATAGCCAGCATCTCCGTCCCCAAATCGCCTACTGTGCCGCCTCTGATCCCCCCCACTGCTATCTTAATTGGCGATTCCATTCTCAAAAACATCAGTTTTCCAAATGCATTAACACGCTGTTTTCCTGGAGCCACAGTCCCCGAAATCATCCAAAAACTCCCAAAACTGTTATCCTCTCTCCCACCAACGATCGAAAAGATTATATTCCATCTGGGAACAAACGATACAGCCTTACAGTGCTCGGAGCTTCTGAAAGTCCACTTCAAAAACTTAATCAAGATGGTCAGCAGCTGTGGAAAGTCCATCTTTCTGTCCGGCCCACTTCCCACGTTAGGACGCGGAGCTGGTAGTTTTAGCAGGATCCTCTATCTCCACACCTGGCTTCCCTCGTTCTGTGCTGCCCAAAAAATTAATTACATCGACAATTTTAACTTGTTTTGGAATCGCTCGCCCCTTTTCTCACGCGACGGTCTCCATCCTAGTCCTTTGGGGAGTCGTACGCTGGCTCAAAACATCCGGCACGCTGTACAGTACAGTTGTTTATTGAAGGTACAGCCTGAGCCTCCCTCACCTTCACTTCCTGGAAGGAAGTGACGGTTGATGTCACATCCCCCCTGCTGCTCTTCTTCTCTCCCTCCCCCGTCCACTGAGATTCACTGTGCCCCCTCTAGCACGATTACTGCCCCCGTGTGGAAGGAGCCCTTTTTTCCTAATCTCATTCCCAGCTATTGGTCCTCTCGCCCCTTTCCAGCAAACAGGGCAGCTGGTGGAGCAAATTTGGCAAACCTCCAACCGCTAAAGTATTGCAGCCTCTCATCAACCAAGCACACTCAGCCCACACCAGATAACCTAGTTAAATTTGCCCTATTAAATATAAACTCATTAAATAATAAACAATTCATTTTAAATGATAAAATAAAATCTCACCAACTTGATTTTCTTTTTCTGACAGAGACATGGATAAATGTTGGTGATCTCACCTTACTGGGTGATCTATGCCCCCCCCACTTCAGCTTTTTCAACTCCCCAAGGGCTAGTCGGGGAGGAGGTTTAGCCACAATTTTTAAGGATACTTTTAAATGCAGATGCCTTCCAGTGGAGGTATACTCAACTTTTGAAGTCCAACTCCTGAAAATCGATGTCACCATCCCCATCCTGTGTGCCTTGGTCTATCGGCCTCCAAAATCCAAAGGCAATTTTATAGAGGAATTTTCGGACCTACTATCTTTTATGGCATCCCGCTCTGATAGACTGTTGATTTTAGGTGACACAAATATCCATGTCTGTTGCCCCGAAAAACCCATGGTTAAAGAGTTTCTCCAGATTGTGGATTCTTTTAATCTCACACAGTCAGTTTCAGGTCCAACACACAAGTACGGCCACACTCTAGACCTTGTGCTCTCGGCTGGCCTTTCCATATCCGTCACTGATATAAACAGCACTGGCGTCTCTGATCACCTACTCATACATTTTGAAGCTATGCTGTCCTGCACTACCTCTGCTCCCCCTCAAGCCCTTTCCCTCACTCGTTGTATTAACTCATCGACAGCTACTAATTTCTCAAATTCATTCACGCTCACCCACTCACCTCTCATATCTGATGCCATCACCTCTTGCACGGATGCTGAAACCCTAGTTACACTCTTCAACTCCACCTGCACTGACACTCTGGACTGTGTAGCTCCTCAAAAACTCACTAGAAAAAAGTCTGACACTGCTGGCACCCCCTGGCTAAACGACACCAACCGCACTCTCAGAAAAGCATGTAGGAGTGCGGAAAGAAGATGGAAGAAGGACAAACTACAGGTCTCCTATGACATTCTCAGAAATTGCCTTAAGGCCTACCAAGCATCCGTAAAGTCAGCTAAATCCCAATACTATGCAGATCTAATAAATAAAAATGCCCACAGACCACAAATATTATTCAATACAATCAACTCCATCTTAAACCCTGTTTCATCTGCCACCACTACCCCAGCCCCAAGCGCAGCATCCTGTGAGTCCTTTCTGAAGTTCTTCCCGGACAAAATAAACAACATCAGATCATCCATATCACCCCCAGTCTCAACTCTCTCAACAATAAGCCACTCAGTCAACCATCTCCACCATTTTCAGCCAGTGTCATCCGCCCTTCTGTCTGAAGTGGTCTCCCACCTGAAATCCACTTTCAGTCCTTCTGACATCATCCCCTCCCGCCTCTTTAAGGAGGTTTTTGACACCATCTGCCCCCTCACCCTGGCAATCATAAATAGCTGTCTTGGAACTGGAGTTGTCCCCTCCAGTTTTAAACATGCTACCGTTCAACCTCTCCTAAAAAAACCAAGTCTAGACCCTAGTGACCACAATAATTTCAGACCCATCTCCAAGCTGCCTTTTATTTCCAAGGTTTTAGAAAAAGTAGTTTTTATCCAAGTCTCCTCATTTTTAAATTCATTTAACATTATTGACAAATTTCAATCCGGTTTTAGAACTTTGCATAGCACAGAATCCGCACTGCTCAAAGTACAAAATGACATCCTTTTAACCGTCGACTCTGGCTCTTGCGCCATTTTAATTCTGCTTGACCTCACCGCAGCCTTTGACACGATCGACCACAAGATTCTTTTAAAACGCCTGGAAAATGAGGTTGGTTTTAAGAGCACTGTTTTAAACTGGTTTACTTCCTATCTACAAAATAGAACTTTTAATGTTACACTTGGTACCTACACATCTTCCTCAGCCCCTATCACTTGCGGTGTCCCCCAAGGGTCAATACTAGGGCCCCTTCTTTTCTCCTTATACATGCTCCCACTTGGCTCCATTTTTAAGAAACATGACATCCCCTACCACTGCTACGCCGACGATACACAATTTTATCTCCCAGTCACACCAAACGACACGTCCTCCTTAAATAGACTTCAAAATTGCCTTGATGACATCAAAGACTGGATGGCTACAAATTTTCTCCAGCTGAACCAAAGCAAAACTGAAATCATTATCTTTGGCCCGAAACAGTCCATCACTGGCCTAAAATGCGCTCTTGGCCCCCTCTCTGCGAATTTGCACAACACTATAAAAAACTTGGGTGTTTATTTGGACTCCTCCTTGAATTTTAACAAACAAATTTCAAGTGTAGTGAGCAGCAGTTTTTATCAGTTACGAACCATAGCCAAATTGAAGCCCATTTTAACTCACAGGGACCTGGAAACAGTCATCCACGCTTTTATTACCTCTCGATTGGACTATTGTAACTCGCTATACCATGGGCTGGCTCAGTCTACTCTCTCCCGTCTACAGATGGTCCAAAATTCTGCTGCTAGACTCCTGACTGGAACCAGGATGCGAGAGCACATTACCCCGGTTCTGGCCCAATTGCACTGGTTACCAGTGAAATATCGCATTGATTTTAAAATTTTACTTTTTGTTTTTAAAGCCTTAAATGGCCTTGCGCCACAGTACATTTCTGACTTACTTTCTGCACCTCCTACCCTCAGAGTTCTTAGGTCATCTTCCCAAATGCCCCTCGACATTCCCCCAACAAACCTTAGAACTAAAGGTGACCGGGCTTTCTCCGCTATTGCGCCCACACTCTGGAACAATTTACCACTGCACATTAAATCCAGCTCCACCATTGAAAGTTTTAAATCCACCCTAAAAACCCACCTCTTCTCCATTGCCTTCAGCTCAGTCTGAGGGCATTCTTAACTTATGGCCATTGAATGTATTTTTCCTCTTTTTTTGTATTTCTTTTATGTTCTCCTATCTTTGGTGTTTTGTTTAGGTATTGCTTTATGTTTCTTTAACTATGCTGTATTTTTATTAGGTTATACTATTGTGATTGTAAAGCACTTTGGGTCAACTTCTGTTGTTTTTAAATGTGCTATATAAATAAAGGTGACTTGACTTGACTTGACTAATATTTTTACTTTAAATATGTGCTGTGAGCTCGGCTATTTTTGTTTTTGCTACTGTATAAAAGGATACAGGTTTAAAACACTTCTTTATTGAAAAATATGGACTAATACATTGCACATACACTAGCCGGACACCTAGTTAACATTTGGGGCAAGCGGGTAAGCACCTTATATTTTGCATTTCCAGTTCACTCTACCCGGCCACTCTACCCCTGAGCCACTGCCGCCCCAATTGTAGTAGAGTAAATGTACAATATTTGGATCTGAGATGAGAAAGTTTAAAACACAGCTTTTAAACTTTCAAAAGGATTGGTGTGTGTGTGTGTGTGTGTGTGTGTGTGTGTGTGTGTGTGTGTGTGTGTGTGTGTGTGTGTGTGTGTGTGTGTGTGTGTGTGTGTGTATGTGTGTGTGTGTGTGTGTGTTTTTGATTGAATACTTTATTAACAGTTTGCAAAAAAAGCACAGAAAGTACAGTTCAATACAAATACAATGCTAAAAGGAACGAAACCAAGAAAGCACTATGACCTGTTTCCATTGGGGTCCTGTATATTCAATAGCCTACTATGCAAAAACATCATATAGAGAGTTGTAATCAAAACGAGGGGGGTATCATTTCTGGTGATAGGCTTGACATTTTTTACAGGGGCCAGTTCCGAATTACAACCACCTGTAAGTGCTCTTTTAGAGCGGATTTGAAGGAGAGTAAGGATTCACACTTATTTTTATGTTGGTAGGACATTCCTCATTTCGGTGGCATAGCAGTAGAACAAATTTAACCCCTTGTTTGAGCCAAATCTGTGTTGGACGTGATTTGTGGATCTCCCTCTGGTGTTGTGTTTGTGGACGTCTTTAACGTTTTTGAAGTAGTTTGACAGGTACATGGGTGTCTTTGTGTTTGTGGTGTAGTGTATCTTGTAGACCGGGCCCATTGTAAGTTGCTGTACGCTGTCCTCTACCCTGAGCCATCTGACCCTAGTAAAATGAGAAGGGGTTAGATGAGTTGTAGGTTAGGCTGAACTCCTTCTAACGCTATGGACCAGAGCTAGTGTGAGGCCAAGTAGTAGCCTGACCAGTTTGATTACAGAAGTCTGGAGCCTTGTTTTTAAGGCCTTTGTGGTGCTATGGTACCATTTCATGCATAGTCATAGTGACATTGGATGAGTGCTGCTCCAGCTAGAGCCCTCAATGTATTCCTACTGACCAGTGAGGAGATCCTGTACAAAAATCTTGTTCTTTGGTTGACTTTTTTCATTACTTTAGTTGCCATTATTTCACTGGGAAGCCTCTAGCCTGGATTAGCCTCTAAAATACAACCCAGGTAGGTAATTTCCTCTTTTCTTATAATAACATTGTCACCCACTTTTAGTGTGTGTGTGTGTGTGTGTGTGTGTGTGTAACCCCGAGCCATGTTCAGCACGCTACAATAAAGGGGAGAGAGAGCACAATGGACAATTGGAAACACCATTTGTATGTCATGTCCTTTATCTTCATAATTGACTTTATGGCTAAAATGTGGTCAAAATCATTTGGAGCTAGGGGTTTGAGGGTTCTTTTAATACATTCATATTTTGAAAATAGGATCTTAGGGAGATATGATGCTAAGTTTATGCTAATCAGTCTAAAAGCCCCAAATTTGGCCCAGATGTCGCCCAGAATGCTCTAATTATTTAGCTAGGGCGCCCGAGCCTGCGACATTGGCATAAAAATATGCTTAAAGTACCAAAAGTAAAAGTAGGCCTACTCGCTGTGAGCATGTAGATCTGCTATTTTCAAATAGCCTAAGTATAAAATAGGGCTAAAGTGGTTAATGTATGTTTTATAATATAATAATGTATATCTTAGATCTGCAAAGTAACTAGTTTTCAAATAATTGTAGTGGAGTAAAAATACAATATTGATTCTGAGATGTAGTGGAGTAGAAGTAAAAGTACTGAAAATTGGAAATACTCCAGTAAAGTAAAACATACCTCACATTGTACTTAAGTAAAGTACTTAGTTAATTTATACCATTGTACATTACTGTGGAAGGCAAGTAATTATGAGATTTCATTTCTAATTTGGTTCACATAATTATATTCTATATGGATCACTCTAACAGTGTAATGAAGAGGGAGCACTGTTTTGCCCTTTAGAGTAATAAAGTATCCCTAATGGGTAATTACGCATGTATACGTTTATTTGTTCAGCACATTTCAACAACGAGGCAATTCAGAATGCTTAACACAAAACATGAAGAGCATTAAGACACATTATAAAAGGACATTTGTATTAGACTAAAGCTAATTAAAGTTGTGAAAAGAAAATAATAAAATGGCCAAATCAGTGCATAATCAAAAACCTTAGTAAAAGGCAGCGGCAAACAGAAAAGTCTTCAGCTTGGATTTTAAAGAATGTGATACAGATGTGACAGGAGTTAAGGTTAAGTTAAGTACAGTTACAGACTTTTGAACACTCAATATCGTTTTACTTTTATTCACTACTTCATAGTTTTTTATTTACAAAATAATTGTATTATGCTCTTTTTATTTAAAGGTTTCATGACGTTCAGTTTTACCACACATTAAAAGTCTTTGTCATGGTCCTTCAAACGTGTATAGAAAGTTTTAACAAAAAATTCCACTCCATTGATCCATGGCAGGTGTTTTTCTCTCACATTTCTAAAGCCTTTTCAACTGCAATAAAAAAAGAAATCTTTGCCTGCGGGTGTCACTGGTGAGGGATTTTGCCTGTCAATCATCGCCTCTGCTCCGCCCCCCCCCCAAAGGAAAGGATAGGGGAGGGGAGGGGCGAGGAGGAGAGTGGGCGGGATTAATCGACTGACCTCACTGCCGAAGGGCCAAGCTCAGATTACTTTTCAGCCTAATTATTCAGAAAACCCCAGACCACAGAAAATCCACTGAATGTTCAAAGTTCAGATTTTTTGGGTGTAATTGAGGTCATAAAACCCCCAAAAAAACATTAAAAATAAAAAAAGTGAAAATGAATGTCATAGAACCTTTAAAGGCCATTTGCTGAAAGCTACTGAGATGAAGGAAGACTCTATATAACATTCTTGTGCAGATTTGAGACAAAGACTGTGTGTCCCTAGAGATGTGATACCACAAGCCCTGTCACAGACAGTACAAAAGGTTTCTTGTATTTTGCATATACGACAAACAACGTTTTTACTGCCCTGTAAATGTAAATCTTCAAAGAACGTTTTTGATTGAAGCTTTTCTTAAAAGCTGTACAAGTAAAAGGCTTTTAACCTGTATGAATCCTGTGCTTTCATATTTGTTGTTTGGATAAAGGTTTTGCTACAAGCTGTACAAGTACAGGGCTTTTTGCCAGTATGAATCATCATGTGTTTTTTCAGATATTCAGACCGGTTAAAGCTTCTGTTACAAACTGAACAAGCTAATGGCTATTCCCCTCTATGAGTCCTCGCATGTCTTTTCAGAGATGAAGTTACATTACAGCTTTTGCTACAAACCAAACAAGCAAAGGGGGTTGTCCCCTGTATGAATCCTCATGTTTTTGCAGATTGTGAGGACCACTAAAGCTTTTACTACAAACTAAACAAGCAAAGATTTGTCCCCTGTATGAGTCGTCATGTGTCTTTTCAGATTTCGAGTATGGCTAAAGGTTGTGCTACAAACTGGACAAGCAAAAGGCTTTTCACCTGTATGTGTCCTCATGTGTCTTTTCAGATTGTGAGATTGGTAAAAACTTTTGCTACAAACTGAACAAGCAAAGGTTTTGTTCCCTGTATGAGTCCTCATGTGTCCTTTCAGATGGTGAGATAGGCTAAAGCTTTTGCTACAAACCGAACATACAAATGGTCTTTCCTTTGTATGTGTCCTCATATGTTTTTTCAGATTGTGAGATAGGCTAAAGCTTTTGCTACAAACCAAACAAACACATGGTCTTTCCTTTGTATGTGTCCTCATGTGTTTTTTCAGATTGTTAGATACGCTAAAGCTTTTGCTACAAACCAAACAAACAAATGGTCTTTCCATTGTATGAGTCCTCATGTGTTTTTTCAGATTGTTAGATACGCTAAAGCTTTTGCTACAAACCAAACAAACAAATGGTCTTTCCATTGTACGAGTCCTCATGTGTACTTTCAGATTTTCAGATCGGCTAAAGCTTTTGCTACAAACCGAACAAACAAATGGTCTTTCCTTTGTATGTGTCCTCATGTGTTTTTTCAGATTGTTAGATAGGCTAAAGCTTTTGCTACAAACCAAACAAACAAATGGTCTTTCCATTGTATGAGTCCTCATGTGT
Source organism: Gymnoscopelus braueri (assembly GCF_963280865.1). Lineage (NCBI taxonomy): Eukaryota > Metazoa > Chordata > Actinopteri > Myctophiformes > Myctophidae > Gymnoscopelus > Gymnoscopelus braueri. The sequence continues at coordinate 11,952,171 of NC_137617.1, read as the reverse complement.
ACTTTCAGATTTTCAGATCGGCTAAAGCTTTTGCTACAAACCGAACAAACAAATGGTCTTTCCTTTGTATGAATTCTTGTGTGTTTTATCAGATAAGCATTGGAAGTACACACTTTGCCACACTCTGTACAACAAAAGCTTTTCTTTCCTGTTTGACTCCTCATGGATGGTATTTGTTTGGACAATTTCATTTTCTGAGACAGCTTCTTGCTCAAAGACAACCTTTGTCCTTCCACATGTTGTGTCTTGTGTGATTTCAGTGTATTTAAAACAGACTGAGTGTCACTGTCTTCAATATCAGATTCAGAACAGTGTGAAGCCCAGTCATCACTGTCCTCAGTAGTGATGAGCGGGTCGACCCGTAACCCGCGGGACCCGCGGTGGGTCGAGTCAGGATTTCAGAGGCAATTATGCGGGCTGAGGGTGAGCGGGTCAGCCGCTCTCCAAAAAAAAAAAAAAAAAAAACCCTATTTTGACCAACATGCTTGTTTATTCAGCCCATGACAATGTTGTGCTATACTGTAGACATTTAAAGGGACTTTGGGTACTTAAAAGAGCGCTATATAATATATATATATATTCCCACCGCGGGTCGCGGGGCGGGTTGAGCCATAGATTTATATATGGGTTCGCGGGGCGGGTTGAGGCGGGTCGCGTTCCGTCGCGGGTTGGGGCGGGGCGGGTCATGAAAAAACCCGACCCGCACATCACTAGTCCTCAGTAATGTCAGATTCAGAACTGTGTGTAGAGAGGAGCTGGTCATCACTAGTTGGTTGCCATGTTCCACAGTGCTCTAAATCAGCTTGTGTTTTCATGCGTTTAGTTGAGGTGCTAGCTAGAGGCTCTGTCTCTTGGTTTTCATCATCATCTTCACTTTTCACTGCTAGTAATGTCAAAGATGACCCTGCAGCCTCCTGTGGTCTTTGAAGTAGCTCTTCCTCAGGTTCTTCTTTAATCTGTGGAGTTTCTAGTTCCACCTGGACCAGACTGGGTCTCCTCTCCAGCTGTTCCTCTTTAATCTGTGGAGGTTCTAGTTTCACCTGGACCAGACTGATCCTCATCTCCTGCTGTTCCTCTTCAATCTGTGGAGTTTCTAGTTTCACTTGGACCAGACAGGGACTCCTCTCCTCCTGTTCAGGGGAAACCTCCTCTTTACACACAGGAAGGAGTGTGAGATCTACAAGGAGGAGAGAGTAGGTAAGCAGATAACTTCTCAATGTACTGTATATTCTGATTGTATCAGTTTTACTCAGACGTGTCACATGTGTCAAGTGACACATGTCAAAATGTCTGTGTACAGAAACCTCACATCTCCACATTTCAACATTTAATGGTTTTCTATACGAATACGAATGCCCTACTTTGTCCTACAACAGTGTACAGTACAGGAGTGAAAATAACCACTCTACAAGCGTTGCAAGCTTGTAGATTTGATATTTGTGCTATTTCCAACACATTTTAAAGAGAATGTGGAAGTATGTGTGCATGGGTTTTATAAATATTGAACCGATGAAAAGTATAAAAAGAGCTTGTAAATAATAACTAAATTGGATCCATTGGAACACTGGTTCTTTTTTCCATTTCGTGAAAAGTAATAGTTTTAGACATACAAGGTTTCCACCCGACAGCAATGATATAATATGCAACTGTCCGACTAGGGTTGTCAACGAATATTACCAGGGATGGGTTGCCGGTGGAGCCCACTGGAGCGAGAAGCCCCTGACTGCAGCCCGCAGATCGGGGCGGGGCTTCTCCTAGGAGGAGTGGGCGGGGTTATGGAGGAGGAGTGGGTGGGGTTTTGAGAGGAGTGGGTGGGGTTACTCCCTGGCGTGACTCCATGATGCCAGTAGCCACTTTGAGTGACAGTTGGGGCAAACGCTCTCACCAAAACATTATTTACTATTCTGTCCATATCGGTACATAACTCGAACGGCGCTGAGTCGACTAGCAGACCATCGGCCGGTCGACGCGGGCACTCGCGCCTGGAGGCGCTCGGGCGCGTCTCCTCGGCCTCAAGGTCTGCTGAGTCGGCGCGCCTCCGTCATGGTCCAAAATGATCAGTACTGTGAACAGTCAAGCAGTGGAGCCCCGCTCCCTCCTCACGGAGCCCCGCCCCCTCCTCCTCTCTCTCCTCCCCCTCCTCCTCTCTCTCCCTACTGCGCGCTGCAGTGAGGGGTACATGACTGGAGCACCGCTACACTAGCTCTGAAGCTGCGCACGCGCCCCACATGCACACGCTCACGAGAGAGCCGTCACCGTGCACGCCTCAACAACTATAGAACAACAGCCCTCTACCTGGCTGCTTTGCATAATATTAAGCTACTCGAGAAAAGCCATGGAATTGAATGTGTCACATTCCTCTCACAATGAGTTGAATTTAATCATCACCACAATCCGTACAAAGTTACTGGTTAAACGGGTATCAGCCTTGATCAAGTTCAAGTTACATGGGCCACCGTTAGATGACTGGGACCCTACAGATTATGTAATAACTTGGACTAGATCCCATCGTTTAGCAGAGGACCCAAGAACGAGATCTGTAGGCTACCAGACACTCACAAGGTTATGCCTGACCGTTGTTGGAAGTTCTTATTATGACTGTTCATATGATTGTTTTAAGACCACTGTTTTGCAAACAATGTAAAGTCTTTAAAAAAAAGTCATTCAAGGCAAGTTGTCTGATTATTTTAAGTACTTATGTGTGGGTGAGTCTTTGTAAAGGGCTTTTATATAAAACTAAAAGGAAAATTAGATAATTAATTAATTGAATGCGCATGCATGTGTGCGTGACGTCATTAAAATAGAGCTCCACTAGCTCAAAAATCAACAGCACACCACTGAATATTACACATTCATATATGAAATGTAATATTAAAGGAATATTTGATTGTAACAATTAAGATGCAAATACAAAAAAACACAAAAAAGATAGTGTATTTAGCAAAATATCTCCACTTTCCCACGAGTTTCACTCAGACCACATTTTATCCAGTGAACACATATGGTATTTGTAAGGTTGTGCGGTTTCCAAGAGTTTAAACCTTTTGAAATGCCCCCCAAAAAGACGCAGTACGCCGGTACTCGGTTCAACCATCCCCTGACCCCAGTTTGAGCATCACTGCGGTGAAGTAATTAATGACACCTGTCCTCCCCGGGGGGAGCTATTTCAAAATAGCCGATCTACAAGCTCACAACGCATCGCGATGCAACGCGTTGTGAGCTTGTAGATCTGCTATTTTCAAAACCTCTTGCAATACAATGTGGAATATTTGGAATATACACAAAACATTTTCATGAAAATATTTGAGAACCACTGGTTTAAATAATAATTAAAACATTTGGAATCAAGCCTAAATAAGCAACTACACTTTAGAACCCAGCCCCAAAAAAACGCAACCCGCAACTAGCAATTTTTTCAAGCAACTTTACAGAAAAATAAGCCCATAATATGGTTGGGGGCCAGACGGAAAATTATTTTATTTACTAAACTGCACCCTCTACAGATCTGGCCAATGGTAGTTTATAATGACCAGATCTGTAGAGGGCGCAGTTGAGTAAATAAAATAATTTCCGTCTGACGGACATATTACATTTTCTGCCAAAATAGTGTATTATACAGAGAAGGTGAGAACCTGCGACGTTTCCCACCATGGAGAATAGTCTTTCAACAACACAAAACAGCCTTTGTTTCGATGAGTAGTGAAATCATTGTCTTTATTTTCACTACAGTTGGAGACCTCGCACGGTAGTGGAAGTTTCCAGTTTCCATTGAAATAGCACCGAACCTAGAGAGAGAGAACTCGCCAACGCCCAGGACACAGAGCTAAGTTCGGCCAGAACTACGTATGTGTTAATTTGACATGAAGCATGAACCAACCTGCTCTGTGTATTTTGATGTGTGGCTGTAGCATCACGTCCAGCAGTTTGTTTTGTCTCTCCAGCAGAGTTTCTAGTGTCTCTGTCTCTCTCTGGAAGAGGTTGCACATGAACTCTGCAGCCGCACTGAGGCGCTCCAACACAAACACTCTGACATTAAGCTTCACACTACAAACATCACCACGCTGCCGTTTTTCCAAAACACACAATATCTCCTTCTCCCACCGACGTCATGTGTTCATTTATCGACAGCCGTACAGACTCCATTGGACACATTTTACCTCCTTTAAGAGACATTTTCACCAAGCTCTCTGTTCCTACTGTAATATACTTATATAATGTGTAAAGCTACTGTAATATACTTGTATACAGTGTAAAGGCACAAATATCAACAATTCCACCCTAACGCTAACGGAGCAGTGTTCCGTCAGCAAATATAACGGAGCAAATATAAGACTTCCGGTGGACGATCTCTTCAGAATAAGAGTACACTCTAGAGCAAAAAGGAGCCATTGAAAAACGGTTAATTTGCACATTAAAACTATAAATTAAGCATTTAAACGACATATTATGTTTCTACACAACACATATTATGTTTCTGTGTAACAAAAACGGTTTTTTAAACATTAATAATTTATCTAAATGGATAAATGGTCAGAAAAGGGCCGTTTTCAGACAATAGTGTCTACAAATTGGACACTGGACAGGAGACGGTGCTTGGCGCCGGAACTTCGGAGGTACGCACGCGTTCGGGGAGAGCCCCTCTACACTGCCACACTCTCCGCTAAGCGGGAGAGCTGTATTTGGAAAAGTGGCGGGCCGTCCAGTGAGGTCAGGGGTCAGAAAAGGTCCGTTTTCAGACAATAGTGTATACAAATTGGACACTGGACAGGAGACGGTGCTTGGCGCCGGAACTTCGGAGGTACGCACGCGTTCGGGGAGAGCCCCTCTACACCGCCACACTCTCCGCTAAGCGGGAGAGCTGTATTTGGAAAAGTGGCGGGCCGTCCAGTGAGGTCAGGGGTCAGAAAAGGTCCGTTTTCAGACAATAGTGTATACAAATTGGACACTGGACAGGAGACGGTGCTTGGCGCCGGAACTTCGGAGGTACGCACGCGTTCGGGGAGAGCCCCTCTACACCGCCACACTCTCCGCTAAGCGGGAGAGCTGTATTTGGAAAAGTGGCGGGCCGTCCAGTGAGGTCAGGGGTCAGAAAAGGTCCGTTTTCAGACAATAGTGTATACAAATTGGACACTGGACACTGGACAGGAGACGGTTCTTGGCGCCGGAACTTCGGAGGTACGCACGCGTTCGGGGAGAGCCCCTCTACACCGCCACACTCTCCGCTAAGCGGGAGAGCTGTATTTGGAAAAGTGGCGGGCCGTCCAGTGAGGTCAGGGGTCAGAAAAGGTCCGTTTTCAGACAATAGTGTATACAAATTGGACACTGGACAGGAGACGGTGCTTGGCGCCGGAACTTCGGAGGTACGCACGCGTTCGGGGAGAGCCCCTCTACACCGCCACACTCTCCGCTAAGCGGGAGAGCTGTATTTGGAAAAGTGGCGGGCCGTCCAGTGAGGTCAGGGGTCAGAAAAGGTCCGTTTTCAGACAATAGTGTATACAAATTGGACACTGGACAGGAGACGGTGCTTGGCGCCGGAACTTCGGAGGTACGCACGCGTTCGGGGAGAGCCCCTCTACACCGCCACACTCTCCGCTAAGCGGGAGAGCTGTATTTGGAAAAGTGGCGGGCCGTCCAGTGAGGTCAGGGGTCAGAAAAGGTCCGTTTTCAGACAATAGTGTATACAAATTGGACACTGGACAGGAGACGGTGCTTGGCGCCGGAACTTCGGAGGTACGCACGCGTTCGGGGAGAGCCCCTCTACACCGCCACACTCTCCGCTAAGCGGGAGAGCTGTATTTGGAAAAGTGGCGGGCCGTCCAGTGAGGTCAGGGGTCAGAAAAGGTCCCTTTTCAGACAATAGTGTATACAAATTGGACACTGGACAGGAGACGGTGCTTGGCGCCGGAACTTCGGAGGTACGCACGCGTTCGGGGAGAGCCCCTCTACACCGCCACACTCTCCGCTAAGCGGGAGAGCTGTATTTGGAAAAGTGGCGGGCCGTCCAGTGAGGTCAGGGGTCAGAAAAGGTCCGTTTTCAGACAATAGTGTATACAAATTGGACACTGGACAGGAGACGGTGCTTGGCGCCGGAACTTCGGAGGTACGCACGCGTTCGGGGAGAGCCCCTCTACACCGCCACACTCTCCGCTAAGCGGGAGAGCTGTATTTGGAAAAGTGGCGGGCCGTCCAGTGAGGTCAGGGGTCAGAAAAGGTCCGTTTTCAGACAATAGTGTATACAAATTGGACACTGGACAGGAGACGGTGCTTGGCGCCGGAACTTCGGAGGTACGCACGCGTTCGGGGAGAGCCCCTCTACACCGCCACACTCTCCGCTAAGCGGGAGAGCTGTATTTGGAAAAGTGGCGGGCCGTCCAGTGAGGTCAGGGGTCAGAAAAGGTCCCTTTTCAGACAATAGTGTATACAAATTGGACACTGGACAGGAGACGGTGCTTGGCGCCGGAACTTCGGAGGTACGCACGCGTTCGGGGAGAGCCCCTCTACACCGCCACACTCTCCGCTAAGCGGGAGAGCTGTATTTGGAAAAGTGGCGGGCCGTCCAGTGAGGTCAGGGGTCAGAAAAGGTCCGTTTTCAGACAATAGTGTATACAAATTGGACACTGGACAGGAGACGGTGCTTGGCGCCGGAACTTCGGAGGTACGCACGCGTTCGGGGAGAGCCCCTCTACACCGCCACACTCTCCGCTAAGCGGGAGAGCTGTATTTGGAAAAGTGGCGGGCCGTCCAGTGAGGTCAGGGGTCAGAAAAGGTCCGTTTTCAGACAATAGTGTATACAAATTGGACACTGGACAGGAGACGGTGCTTGGCGCCGGAACTTCGGAGGTACGCACGCGTTCGGGGAGAGCCCCTCTACACCGCCACACTCTCCGCTAAGCGGGAGAGCTGTATTTGGAAAAGTGGCGGGCCGTCCAGTGAGGTCAGGGGTCAGAAAAGGTCCGTTTTCAGACAATAGTGTATACAAATTGGACACTGGACACTGGACAGGAGACGGTTCTTGGCGCCGGAACTTCGGAGGTACGCACGCGTTCGGGGAGAGCCCCTCTACCCCGCCACACTCTCCGCTAAGCGGGAGAGCTGTATTTGGAAAAGTGGCGGGCCGTCCAGTGAGGTCAGGGGTCAGAAAAGGTCCGTTTTCAGACAATAGTGTATACAAATTGGACACTGGACAGGAGACGGTGCTTGGCGCCGGAACTTCGGAGGTACGCACGCGTTCGGGGAGAGCCCCTCTACACCGCCACACTCTCCGCTAAGCGGGAGAGCTGTATTTGGAAAAGTGGCGGGCCGTCCAGTGAGGTCAGGGGTCAGAAAAGGTCCCTTTTCAGACAATAGTGTATACAAATTGGACACTGGACAGGAGACGGTGCTTGGCGCCGGAACTTCGGAGGTACGCACGCGTTCGGGGAGAGCCCCTCTACACCGCCACACTCTCCGCTAAGCGGGAGAGCTGTATTTGGAAAAGTGGCGGGCCGTCCAGTGAGGTCAGGGGTCAGAAAAGGTCCGTTTTCAGACAATAGTGTATACAAATTGGACACTGGACAGGAGACGGTGCTTGGCGCCGGAACTTCGGAGGTACGCACGCGTTCGGGGAGAGCCCCTCTACACCGCCACACTCTCCGCTAAGCGGGAGAGCTGTATTTGGAAAAGTGGCGGGCCGTCCAGTGAGGTCAGGGGTCAGAAAAGGTCCGTTTTCAGACAATAGTGTATACAAATTGGACACTGGACACTGGACAGGAGACGGTTCTTGGCGCCGGAACTTCGGAGGTACGCACGCGTTCGGGGAGAGCCCCTCTACACCGCCACACTCTCCGCTAAGCGGGAGAGCTGTATTTGGAAAAGTGGCGGGCCGTCCAGTGAGGTCAGGGGTCAGAAAAGGTCCGTTTTCAGACAATAGTATATACAAATTGGACACTGGACAGGAGACGGTGCTTGGCGCCGGAACTTCGGAGGTACGCACGCGTTCGGGGAGAGCCCCTCTACACCGCCACACTCTCCGCTAAGCGGGAGACCTGTATTTGGAAAAGTGGCGGGCCGTCCAGTGAGGTCAGGGGTCAGAAAAGGTCAGTTTTCAGACAATAGTGTATACAAATTGGACACTGGACAGGAGACGGTGCTTGGCGCCGGAACTTCGGAGGTACGCACGCGTTCGGGGAGAGCCCCTCTACACCGCCACACTCTCCGCTAAGCGGGAGAGCTGTATTTGGAAAAGTGGCGGGCCGTCCAGTGAGGTCAGGGGTCAGAAAAGGTCCGTTTTCAGACAATAGTGTATACAAATTGGACACTGGACAGGAGACGGTGCTTGGCGCCGGAACTTCGGAGGTACGCACGCGTTCGGGGAGAGCCCCTCTACACCGCCACACTCTCCGCTAAGCGGGAGAGCTGTATTTGGAAAAGTGGCGGGCCGTCCAGTGAGGTCAGGGGTCAGAAAAGGTCCGTTTTCAGACAATAGTGTATACAAATTGGACACTGGACACTAGACGGTGCTTGGCGCCGGAACTTCGGAGGTACGCACGCGTTCGGGGAGAGCCCCTCTACACTGCCACACTCTCCGCTAAGCGGGAGAGCTGTATTTGGAAAAGTGGCGGGCCGTCCAGTGAGGTCAGGGGTCAGAAAAGGTCCCTTTTCAGACAATAGTGTATACAAGTGGCCATACCCTAACCCAATAGTGTATACAAGTGGCCACACAACCCCACACCATAAAAGAATACAGACAGGCTTTGAAAGTTTAAAAAAAGACCTTTTAATTACTCTTTACTAATAAAACAGTGTACAAATTATCAAAAACAGAATATATATAAATACATTTTCCAATATTTGTTTTTAAACATTGCCAATTGTCTTAAGGTGGACTGAGAGGCTACTTTAGTAGTTTAGTAGTCACAGATTTGATCAATTTACTATATGTGTGTGTGTTAATAACAGCAAACATTATTCAAACACAATCATCATGCAAAACTGTAAAAATTTGGAAGTTCTAGGAAGTGCAAACCACACTCAAAAGTATAAAATGGTACTGCGTGCAACGTACCTAAGTGCAAAGATCACTCAAATGTATAATAAACGGGTACAACATGCAATGTACCAACGTGCAAACATCACTCAAATGTATAAAAAAGTATAACATGCAATATACTGAAGTGCAAACATCACTCAAAAGTGCAACACAGCAAACTTAAAGTGCAAACATTGTACACACACACACACACACACACAAATTGATCAATAGATAGATGTACGTATATAAAGCAGAACCAGCTCAGTCCAAACATTGCATAGTCCTGTGCTCTAATGTTTGTTTTTAGATGATCACAGTAAGCACAAAGACAAAAGAAAAAAAGAAGAAAACATTTGATTAAATCAAAACCTAAAGGAAAAAAAGGAAGACCAAAATGACGTTCCCTCCTGGTGTCTTGGGAACATGTCAGTTCTGGTCCCTCGCATCCTCCATTTGTGACGTTCTCCTACAACAGACACAACAGAGCCTTTTAGGTAGTTTGTCCAAGATACAGTAAATCACAGTACATGCTTTAACTTTGTACTCAGATAAATATCTTTTTGCCTGACAACTCATGCATAACACAATCTCGCTTTTCACGGTGGCTTTTGAAAGTGTTGAGGCTCACATCAAACAGAACAGCTTTGGAAAACAAACAAGTGAAAATACCACAGCTGCTGCCGTCAGTTTGTTCTATGAAATTGGGACAACTGTGATAACACTCATATCTAAATGTAATACCCATACCTCTACCATACAATGCAAAGTACTGTAATGCTAAGTACCTTTGCAGTGGAAAAAATGCCTTAACCAGGTCTTGCTCATGCACACGTAGTGAATCCATTATCACAACATCTAATACTATAACATCACCATTCACTGTCTTTTTGGTGAAATCTACCGCGATGGCTCCCCAATGGGACTTATTTGCGTTGACGGGCAATATCACCAACTCGTAGTTCCACCAATTGCGTGATGCTCGTGGTACATCTGGGAGGACACTGATGTCATCACACCAAAAACTCTGTAACTGTTGGCTTACAAAAGTGCTGGGACAAATAAATGCATTTTTTTTTCTTTCAACACTCGAAAGCAAGAGCTTATGGTACTCATCGATCATCTTATCACTCAGCCACTCGTTATTCTCCACAGCTGCCGTTGGAATGGATCTCCCTTTTCTAGCCCTTGTCTGCTTGTGTTGTTTGCATCTGTCTGTGCATTTATGTTTTTGTTCGACCTGCTGAAAGTTGATTAGTTTCACACTATTAGTTTTCTCGTATGACACGACAAAGCAACTAGCTGTGGTCAGTATTTTTAGCATCAGCTCAAAGGTATAGCCTGCTGTGTCATTGGATGCTTTTGTCATGATATGCCATTGCTGGTCTTTACACGTGTACAATGACACATATGGTGACTTGTCAAAAAATGCACAAATGCTGGACACAGCATAATCATTTTGGTGGTACAGACAGGAGAGAGTGAACGTTTTGGGAATTTCTGCACCAGATCTTAGCAGGAGAAGTAAAGTCTGTGGGCTGTGAATTACTTGATAGGTTGATAAGCTTAAGTCCTGCTTACATGTTTCACATTGGTCAAGTTGAGCAGAACATATTTTGGCAACTGTGTCCAAGATGCCTTTTTGTGACACTTCAAGTGGCTGCACTATGAGTTCTGATATGTTCTTTCTAGATGGTACGGCCTGGTCACCACATTGAGTACAAATATAGCGACCAAGACTTTTAAGGCAAAGCAGGTCATTTCCAAGGAAAGGAGCCCCAAGTGTGTCATTCACAAAGCTGTTTAATATGTGGTACACGTCTGTCATAGAAAATTGCCGAGACACTAATGACACCACCTGAGTGTTGGCAAGTTTCTCAAGCGCTCTTTTAAACAATGCTGGGGACTGCGCTGCTGCTGCTGCTGCTGCAAGCCGTGTGTGACATTTTTGGAAAGCAGATGTCTGTTTTAGAAATGTTAGTATTGGTAATGGTATGGCTTCACACATATTGTGATTTGGTCTTTCATTGCAAAAAAACACATCCACACCATGGCCAATATCTTCCAAATTGTCCTCTATTGTGATAACAGCATTAAGTGATGCATCATTACATTTCACATAGAAATAAATGTACCCATGTGGTTTTGCCAATTGCAATGCATTTGCTGGTTGAAGGATGTTTATATTTGTATCATCTGCTCTAATTACAACATTGTCATAAAGCAAATGTGCCCAGAAGTGTCCGGCTTTGGCCACTGAGCCTACATGACAAATGATTGAGCCCAACTTATACTTAATTTTACTGCTGTCACGAATGGGAATTTCGATTATATCAGATGGGACTACAGGCGTGTGGAGCACCGTCCCACCATTATCAACACGGGACACAGAAAGAGTAATGACATCAGGAGCATCAATCCAACATATTTGTCTCTTCATTTCTGAACCACATGCTGTACATCTCTGTTGACCTTCACCTTCCATGATTGTGTGTTCGAAAAGAGAATTGAGGGACTCACATTTCTGTGTCAGCGGTAATGCAAAAACAGTAGGCGCGCATGAAATGCTTTCAACTTTCGATGCACATTTTTTACAGATGTCTGTATGTTTTGCCATAGCAGTTGTTTGGACACTACAATCATGCAACCAGATTAATAATTTGTGTATCAAATCTAGTGGGTCATTGTGCATTGACAAGGACAACGCTGGGATGCTCTTGACTAATTCTTGAGTGACACCATGGATTGTTTTAGCATCAAATGTGTGCCCTGGATTTTGAAAAAACGCTTGGATGAGAGCTGCTAAATTCCCTGGCATTGATGACATCGCAACCATATAAGTAGGTGTCAACTGTTTCAATTTATCTTGTACTACTTGCAGATGCAGTATCGATTGTAGGGTTGCATTTAGCCAACAATTACTCTCATTATTTGCAAACCTGCATATACTATTGCATATTTCCTCATTTGTGCCTCTGTTTTGTGCCTTTGTTTTGTCTGGCACACTTGCTGAGCTGTCATTTTGTAAGAAAATCTTTGAATTTGCTTGTGGCTTATTTTGATAAGAGCGTCTCAGCTGTGGCGGCAGAGTTCTCTTTTTGTTCCACTCTTCTACAGGTGGTGGGTGTGGACGCTGTGATGCCTGTGATATCCTGTAGCCTACTTTGGCAATGAAATCTATGGCTGACTGCTTGTATAGTGAGCGTATGCGCTGTATACATTCGTCAATTCTGTGTTTCTCATTTCGTAAAAGCAACACTTTTGTGTTTTTGAACATGGCCTCACTAATAGCTGTGCTTTTCTTACCATGGTTTATTTGTGCAGCATAGGCTCCAGAGAATCGCTGCAAATCACCTGAGAGTAGATCTGACCATATTGGAATAGTTGGGAGGAAGTTTGAGAACAGTTTGTTTAAAATAGTTTCTCCATGGTATTGATTTTCACCTGTGTCATTGCTGGTTTTAATTGTATTATTGGCTGTAGCCCTTAGTTGTTCAAAATAGTCTTTGAAGGGAGATGTACCTTCACAAACATCAGCAGTCAAGTCAAATATATCATCAACCGCAGTGTCATATGAATTGTCTTGTCGATCATGCTCTTTATCAATAATTCCTGCAATTCCTGGCAGCTTCTGTGTTTCATCCTCAATGCGGCCAAGACTAGCTGCCACCTCGCTGGAGTTCCTTTTGCTACCAAGTACAATACAAGCAGCAGATACTATATTACCTGCTTGTTTCAGTGTTTTGGCATTAACTAAAGCGCTGAAGATGAACATAGCCAACTTAAACCTATAACAACATATAGAAACATATATATGTGCCCTAATTACTAATACCACATCACTAAGTAATGTTTTTCTTTATAATTTAACATTTTTACTTTGAAATGTAGTGACATTTAGTGAAAATGACCATTTCCATTTTAATGTGCTTAATTTTTTTACACACACACACACACACACGCACGCACGCACGCACGCACGCACGCACGCGCGCACACACACACACACACACACACACACACACACACACACACCCCCCAAATGGTTTTGGGCCCCCCAAAAAAAATTTTCGCCGCCGCGCTTCGCGCGGCGCCGAGGAAACCGCCCCCCCAGCATTTATTAATGCCCCCCCAGTTAATAATTTCTGTATCCGGCCCTGACACACACACACACACACACACACACACACACACACATATACATATACATATACATATACATATACATATACATATACGTATACGTATATATATATATATATACATATATATTATATTCAATGGTATTTGGGCTTTGTGCTCTAAAGAAATTGAGGGAACAAAAACACCATGCCATGAGAACACACACACACACACACACACACACACACACACACACACACACACACACACACACACACACACACACACACACACACACACACACACACACACACACAGTATTGTATTGTTAAATATGTTATAAACCCCCCACATGTTACACCTGTACAAGCTACTATTATTATTTATAGAAAGGGGATTGCCATCTTTGGCATTCCAATTTAAATCTGAAACCTGTTTACAGTCTAATCACAGTGGTTAAACATGGGTGTATGGAAAATGTGCTAAGTGCCCATTGAATGTGGATCAAAGGCCAATTTCAATAACGACCTGTTAGGGCGTATAGGCTAATTCTTATATTTACATCCATCAATGCAGTTGTGGAAAAAGTACTAAAATGTTTTACTTAAGTAAAAGTATCAATACTGCAATGTAGAAATACTCTGCAAAAGTAAAAGTCCTGAATTCTAAATGTAATTAAGTAAAAGTACTGGTATCAAAATGTAATTAAATATACAAATATTTGCTTGTAGATCGGCTATTTTCAAATTGCCAAAGTTTAAATAGGGCTGAAGTGGTCTTGTATAAATATAAAAATCTTTTGCTTGTAGATCGGCTATTTTCAAATTTCCAAAGTTTAAATAGGGCTGAAGTGGTCTTGTAATTATAATCAAAATATATACAAAGTAACACGTAACTAGTATAATATCTGCCTCTGAAATGTAGTGGAGTAGTACTTAGTTACTTTCCACCACTGTATACGTGTATTTTTCAAAATGCATAGTACAGTAATTGATTACATGTACTTAGTTACTTTCCACCACTGTATAAATGTCTTTTTCGAAATGCATGTATGTCTTTCATAAAACATTAAATGCGGTGCTCTTACTTTGAAGGCAACCGGAAACCTTATATTTGCTAGCTCAGAAACCGGATGTGTTATATTTGCTACCGGAACGGAGCTCGCTAACGGCTACTGAAAATAAACAACACACATTTTTACTTCCGGGTCATCGTGTTTCAAGCGTGCGCAGCAAAGGATCCAGGCACTGCTGCCTTTCGCCACCTGGTGGAGGAGGTGTGTAACTGTTACTGAATAAAGATAAGATAAGAATAGATAGATAGATAGGTGGCCACCATGTAAAATCTATAAATGCCAAAATCTCAGTTTCCAAGCCACTTAGAAGGTCAATCTTGGTGTCGTAAATTAATATACATTTTCTGGGACAAGGAATGCAATAAAACTATAGGGAATATCAATAAGTGACCAATTCTGCCAATATTAGATCATTTGGTTAATTCTGGCAAATGTGTACACAATTATGATTGCATCGGCTAGATTATGCACAACATATTGGTATGATTTTTATTACACGTTGACGTTGTGTGAATTGTGTGTAGTGTTTTTTTTTTACTAAATCAGCCCTGTTTTCAAAATTGTGCTTCAGCAACAGAAAAGAAAATGTAATAAAATAAACACTGTATCAGCTCAACATACTGATAACCAGATCAAGAACACAAAACTAAAAAGTGAAGTTGAGGTGAGAACCGTTAGAATGTGTTCCTTCTTCACGCATCACACAACGCATATGTCTTATTAATGTGTGAAAAACTTCATGCTGAACTGTATACTGTACTGACTATGAATGAACACAAACAACTGAATTGATAATGAAATCACATACAAAAAAAAATCACTTGAGGTTGAACATGACCCTGATTTACATACTGACTTTTTTTTTTACTGATTTCCAACATGTTTTATTGTTTTGATTACAGTAAATGTTTTTTTTTTTATTATTTGACAAAGTACAAGTGTACAATGTACAATGTATTTGTCAAATAATCTCTTCACACTGTCAGCGAAACAGCAGTCTACGCCTACGGTATGTGGATCAAACTGTCAATAATTTTCCATCGCTTTCACACAGACACAACAATGGCTGTTTTTGAATATCTGAATAATAAAATAGGGTTAAAGAGGTTAAATTGTTCTACATTTTTCTGGGGACCTCTGGAACCCCATCAAGTACCCCTGGGGGTACCCTGACCACACTTTGAGAACCAGTGAACTAGAGGATCTTATCAGCTGATTGAGACATTGTTTCTCCTGTACCGTTGCAGAAACCTCTTTTCTCCATATTTGAATTAATGTCTTATTTTTTTTGTAAATGAATGGCCGACTTTGTCATACTACAGTGTCACACAAAAGTAGCAAAAATAGCTTGTAGATCTGCTATTTTTGCTACTTTTGATCCTCAAAAGTAATAGTTTTGGACACATGATGTTTCCACTTCTACAACTTGCTGCCATCTTGTGGAAACTGAAGTGCAGTTACTCAAAATGTAATACAATATTCTCTTAAAGCATTCTTTCTTTCTTTCTTTCTTTCTTTCTGCACTTAGGAAGGCCATCAGTGGAGGGAAGAATGAAGCTTCACTATAACATGAGGTCTAGAATCTCTAGATGAGTCCCTGGTGTATTCTTACCAGACCTAAGACTATGCAGATGACATCAGCCTGCAATATGAGTGGAGACAGAGTGTGGAAAGATCTACAGTGAAGAGAAAGGTCACTGATGGGACTTATCCACTCTATGAATACAGTATATTTACAGCAGATCAACTTCTCTCAACTCCAGAAAAAAATATTGCAATTCCAAGATTTATTAATTCAAGCAATAAGCTAAATGCATTTATCACTGCAAACAATGTGCACATCAAGGACAAATACACCCAGACATTTGCATTGATTGTATTATTAATTGTATAGATGCCAATTAGATTAACAGCCGTTTACAGTTTAGTTGGCAGCGACGGTCTTGACAATCCAGTCGTGCTGGGGAGGGACAAAGGTGTACACACTAGGCTTGTCAGGATTGCAGTCAGACGTGCCGAAAGAGGTAATACCAGCCAGGGTCCAGGCGCCATTTAACTTACACACCAGGGGGCCACCAGAGTCACCCTGAAACAACAACCAGTTGTGCACTTTTATTCATTTATTTTTTAAACTTTTTTTAATGGCACAAGATAGGGATGTCAGGGTTAACGTGATTAAAGGAATATTTCACACCACTATCACATGAAGCCTTGATTTTTGGTTCTGTAACATTCCTTTACAATTAATGAAGTGCGCCAGGCACATTGTGTGTAGGGCACCACATTCCCGATGGGGGCATCAAAAGTATCCAAGCCGATCACCAATCACCATAGGCTAATAATCATAAAGTGAGTTGGTAATCATAGATGAGCTATTTCAATTTATGATGAAGAAGTATAACCTATAGAATCCTCTGACCACCTCTCCTTTCTTTGTAAATATACCTTGTGATTTTTCTGAGCTTTATTACAAATATGTTTTGTATTGTATGTATTGTGAATAATGAATGTATGGACTGACCAGGAGGAGCGGAGCTCATTCTAAAAATAACAATTGACATACTGTAGCTACTTTTATTCTCATAGTTAACTAGAAAATGTGCTCCTTGGAGCACAAGTCTCCGCCAGCAGACCCGTGCTATTTTAATAGCACGGGTCGTCTTGGTAGAACGGGTCGTCTTGGTAGAATGCGCGTGGTTTTTGGTGTTCTGCAGGGGCGACTGAATATGTAGTGTCTGCAGCAGAAAAAATCTTCTTGAAGCAATGTGTCATCTGGGAGTCCTCGTAATTGACTGGTTTGTTCAAATGCTTGTCTGTCTTCTTCATCTTCATTGTCTTGAACAGTTTCAGCAGTTGATTGGTGTGTTTGATCTATGTCAGTTTTCTCTAGTGCTACATAATGTATTTGATCAAGGTGGCCAATTGTTACAGTATTAAGACTTCGGCCTTGTTGTGGGATCAATTTAACTCTATAGTCCTCTTCTGTGTTACTGTTGTAGATGAGTATGCTTTCTTAGCTTTGGCCTTCTGCGCCTTTGCTTGACCAATGTTAGGTGTTCTCAGAGGGACACACACACGCACGGACGGGTGATAAATGGCCTTTTGAAGTGACAAACCTATTTATAGGATTTTATTTCGTCATGCGTCCCTCTAGCCAATCAAAGGCATTGGTGTCAACATATTGACACGTGTCACGTGGAGCTTGACCAATGTTAGCTTGGCTAGGGGCCATGCTAACACACGGCGGGACGAAGCGAAAACATACTCTCCACCTCCGGTGGAGACAATAACCCAACTCCTTCCAGACATGCAACACATCTAATTATTAAGCTAAATTTATCATACAACGCCGTCGGTGTGATCTACAAGCTCACAAGCTTATTGACCATGAAGGAATGTGACACAAACAAACAAAAATGCTCCATGAATTCAAGGCTTCATGGGGTGAGTAATTGATAGTAGATAGTAGATAGTTTCATATCTGAATGTCATCGTGATGTTTTTCTCTCAGTCTGTTACCATGCAGGTGCCAGCTCCAGCAGCTCCGGCACACAACATCAGATCGGTGATCAGGTCGGGATTCATTTCTTTCTGGCAATAATCTCTATCTGGGATTATTGGCAGACAAGCCTGCTGGAGACGCTGAGGCACCACTTTAGCTAGAAAATACACAGAATGTAACGGTTAGGTTTGTGCTTTGAGTTATAGGCACCTACAGTATGTGCCACTTTGTTTTTACTGCATGACTCTGAAAGAGGGTCATGCGTGTCTGTCTGTGTCTTTCCAGAGCTAAACTGCTGGATAATCAGTGTTTTCTGATCAGTGTACACCGTCACTAGACCAACATATTATGCCCTATTTGTTCACATAATATTATCTTTTTTCTTAATTATCTTTTCAGTATTTTAAATATAATGGAAGTCATTGGAGCTCAGATTGCCCACATTGGGGCACGGATGAGGTCGGCCAGACTCTTTCAGAGCCAGGCCATCAAAGGAAGTGAAAGGTGGTTGAATCGGCTGAAACCATGCCCAAATATGGAGTCATAATGTCATAGATACGTCATAGATAACCGGCGTCACAGATTGGCCACATGACGTCCTACGGTGGTTCTCAAACCTTTTTGGCTCAGGTCACCCCTATAAATATTTCTTTCATCCACAGCACTGAATGACATACTTTATAGAACCTTACATTTATCATGTTATGGTACGTACATATGTAAATCTTTCAACCTAAAAGAAAGATTGAGAGAATATCCGTTTCCATTAACTTTAAACTTGACGTTTAACCAATATTTGGTTAAATGTCAACGTTCTGTGGAGAACATTCACCAAAAATAGCATATCTACAAGCTCACAAAGTGTTGCAACGTGTTGTGATCTTGTAGATCTGCTTTGTTTGGTGTAGATTGAAAAATAACACACCAAGTAGCCTATAGTGGAACTTACTAAGTATAGAGGGTCTAAGTGATATTAATTAATTCAAAATATTATCAAAGTATTCTGCGGCACCCCTGGATTGCGTCACGGCACCCTTTGGTGCCACGGCACACTTTGAGAAACCCTGCAGTAGATTAATCTACACCGTTATTAGACCCAGTCTTGTTAAATAGCTGGTGGTTGTCTTGTCATTATACATTTGGCTACATTATTACAAATTACATTATTATTGGTAATTACAAGGTGTTTATCAAACATGTGAAGCACGTCTAACTATGAACAACTAAACATTGAAATGAAAAGAAAAACCAGGCAATGATAACCAACTGAAACTGTATTGTGTTTACAAAATTAACTAAAATCGTAGGGGAAATGTTCTTAGTTTTAGTCATTGTCAGTGTCTAATATTTTTACTTTAAATACGTGCTGTGAGCTCGGCTATTTTTGTTTTTGCTATAAAAGGATACAGGTTTAAAACACTTCTTTATTGAAAAATATGGACTAATACATTTCACAAACACTAGCCGGACACCTAGTTAACATTTGGGGCAAGCGGGTAAGCACCTTATATTTTGCATTTGTACATGTTTGGAGAAATACGGGCTTTACTGGTGACATTCCAGGGCAAAATGTGGGGGGTGGTCGCTAAGAAGTACATGTAGATACAAAAGTAAAAGTCAGACTCGATAAAATACATCTACATCTATAGTCTTGATCTAAGGGTAGCAGCATACGTACACATCCACTAACATGTCCGCAATGGCTTATTTAGTGTTTGCAGTAAACTGTAGGCTAAAACATTTTCAAGTGTAATGTCGACAGCAGCAGTGGTGGAAAAAGTACTAAAATCTTTTACTTAAGTAAAAGTATCAATACTGCAATGTAGAAATGTACAAAAGTAATGGTATAAAAATGCACTTAAAGTACCAGAAGTAAAAGTACTCATTATGCAGAATGTCCCATTTCACAAGTTTGCACATCTACAAGCTCACGACGTGTTGCATCGGACACGTTGTGAGCTTGTAGATCGGCTATTTTCAACTGGCCGAAATGTATACAGGGCTGAAGTGGTTAATGTATGTTTTGAAATAATAATTAAAATCTACGAAGTAACTAGTAACTAAAGTTTTAAAATAATTAATGGTGCATTTATATAGCGCTTTTATCCAAAGTGCTTTACATTGATTGTGCCATTCACCCATTCA
Source organism: Gymnoscopelus braueri (assembly GCF_963280865.1). Taxonomy (NCBI): domain Eukaryota; kingdom Metazoa; phylum Chordata; class Actinopteri; order Myctophiformes; family Myctophidae; genus Gymnoscopelus; species Gymnoscopelus braueri. The sequence continues at coordinate 11,932,320 of NC_137617.1, read as the reverse complement.
CACACACATTCATACATCGATGGCAGAGGAAACCATGCAAGGCACCAACCTGCTCATGGGGAGCAATTAAGGGTTCAGTGTCTTGCTCAAGGACACTTCGACACTAACTCTAGGGGAGCACCCCAGCCCGGGATCGAACTGGGAACCTTGCGGTTTCCAGTTCACTCTACCCGGCCACTCTACCCCTGAACCACTGCCGCCCCAATTGTAGTAGAGTAAATGTAAAAAAAAAACAGAAAGTACAGTTCAATACAAATACAATGCTAAAAGGAACGAAACCAAGAAAGCACTATGACCTGTTTCCATTGGGGTCCTGTGTATTCAATAGCCTACTATGCAAAAACATCATATAGAGAGTTGTAATCAAAACGAGGGGGGTATCATTTCTGGTGATAGGCTTGACATTTTTTACAGGGGCCAGTTCCGAATTACAACCACCTGTAAGTGCTCTTTTAGAGCAGTTTTGAAGGAGAGTAAGGATTCACACTTTTTGGGCGGTGAAACCGCCCCTATAAGTGAGATTTGGAAAAATGTACATTTTCCTGCGCTGTGATCTGGGCCCAGGAAATTAGTAGAATTATCCTGCGCTGTGATTGGCCAATCACAATCTATTCAGGACTGTGATTGGCCAGTGTCACATGACACATGTGCATAGCCCTATATAAGCAACCATAACTCGAAAAAAACCAAACCTTGGTTTTTTTCGAGTTATGGTTTCGTCCATCATAAAGAGTGTTTCAATAAATGTATTTATCTTTTGTACATGATTGGTTGACTCCATTCAGTATTGTGATTAGCTAGCAAGACACCGCCCACTTCACACAGGGTGTGATTTTTTTATGTTGGTAGGACATTCCTCATTTTGGTGGCATAGCAGTAGAACAAATTTAACCCCTTGTTTGAGCCAAATCTGTGTTGGACGTGATTTGTGGATCTCCCTCTGGTGTTGTGTTTGTGGACGTCTTTAACGTTTTTGAAGTAGGTACATGGGTGTCTTTGTGTTTGTGGTGTAGTGTATCTTGTAGACTGGGCCCATTGTAAGTTGCTGTACGCTGTCCTCTACCCTGAGCCATCTGACCCTAGCAAAATGAGCAGGGGTTAGATGAGTTGTAGGTGAGGCTGAACTCCTTCTAACGCTATGGACCAGAGCTACTGTCGCAAAATTGCTTGCTCAGGGTGGGATGTCGGGTCTCTTCTCTACATGTAAAGTGTCTTGAGACAACTTGTTGTGATTTGACACTTTAATAAAATTGAATTGAATTGAATTGAGTGTGAGGCCAAGTAGTAGCCTGACCAGTTTGATTACAGAAGTCTGGAGTCTTGTTTTTAAGGCCTTTGTGGTGCTATGGTACCATTTCATGCATAGTCATAGTGACATTGGATGAGTGCTCCAGCTAGAGCCCTCAATGTATTCCTACTGACCAGTGAGGAGATCCTGTACAAAAATCTTGTTCTTTGGTTGCCTTTTTTCATTACTTTAGTTGCCATTATTTCACTGGGAAGCCCCTAAAATACAACCCAGGTAGGTAATTTCCTCTTTTCTTATGATAACATTGTCACCCACTTTTACTGTGTGTGTGTGTGTGTGTGTGTGTGTGTGTGTGTGTGTGTGTGTGTGTGTGTGTGTGTGTGTGTGTGTGTGTGTGTGTGTGTGTGTGTGTGTGTGTGTGTGTGTGTTTAACCCCGAGCCATGTTCAGCACGCTACAATAAAGGGGAGAGAGAGCACAATGGACAATTGGAAAAACCATTTGTATGTCATGTCCTTTATTTTCATAATTGACTTTATGGCTAAAATGTGGTCAAAATCATATGGAGCTAGGGGTTTGAGGGTTCTTTTAATACATTCATATTTTCAAAATAGGATCTTAGGGAGATATGATGCTAAGTTTATGCTTATCAGTCTAAAAGCCCCAAATTTGGCCCATTTGTCACCCAGAATGCTCTAATTATTTAGCTAGGGCGCCTGAGCCTGCGACATTGGCATAAAAATATGCTTAAAGTACCAAAAGTAAAAGTAGGCCTACTCGCTGTGAGCATGTAGATCTGCTATTTTCAAATAGCCTAAGTATAAAATAGAACTAAAGTGGTTAATGCATGTTTTATAATATAATAATGTATATCTTAGATCTGCAAAGTTACTAGTTTTCAAATAATTGTAGTGGAGTAAAAGTACAATATTGACTCTGAGATGTAGTGGAGTAGAAGTAAAAGTACTGAAATTGGAAATACTCCAGTAAAGTAAAATATACCTCAAATTGTACTTAAGTAAAGTACTTAGTTAATTTATACCATTGTACATTACTGTCGAAGGCATACGCCAGAAGTCTACGATGGAAAATAATTTGTACATTGATCATTTGTACATTGATAGACAAACATTTTTCTGGACCAAGTAATTATGATATTTCATTTCTAATTTGGTTCACATAATTATATTTTATATGGATCACTCCAACAGTGTAATGAAGAGGACCACTGTTTTGCTGTAATTACGTATGTATACGTTTATTTGTTCAGCACATTTCAACAACGAGGCAATTCAGAATGCTTTACATAAAACATGAAGAGCATTAAGACACATTATAAAAGGATATTTGTATTAGACTACAGCTAATTAAAGTTGTGAAAAGAAAATAATAAAATGACCGAATCAGTGCATAATCAAAAACCTCAGTAAAAGGCAGCGGCAAACAGAAAAGTCTTCAGCTTGGATTTTAAAGAATGTGATACAGATGTGACAGGAGTTAAGGTTAAGTTAAGTACAGTTACAGACTTTTGAACACTCAATATCGTTTTACTGTTGTCGTACTTAATAGTTTTTATTTACAAATTAATTGTATTATCCTCTTTTTATGTAAAGGCCATTTGCTGAAAGCTACTGAGATGAAGGAAGACTCTATATAACATTCTTGTGCAGATTTGAGACCAAGACTGTGTCCCTAGAGAGATGTGTTACCACTCACAGACAGTACAAAAGGTTTCTTGAACTTTTCTTACAAGCTAAACAAGCAAAAGCTTTTAACCTGTATGAATCCTCATGTGTGCTTTCATATTTGTTCTTTGGTTAAAGGTTTTGCTACAAGCTGTACAAGTACAGGGCTTTTCGCCTGTATGAATCATCATGTGTTTTTTTTCCCAGATATTCAGACCGGTTAAAGCTTCTGTTACAAATTGAACAAGCTAATGGCTTTTCCCTTGTATGAGTCTTCACAGGTCTTTTCAGAGATGGAGTTACATTACAGCTTTTGTTACAAACCAAACAAGCAAAGGGGGTTGTCCCCTGAATGAATCATCATGTTTTTTTTTCAGATTGTGAGGACCACTAAAGCCTTTGCTACAAACTAAACAAGCAAAGGTTTGTCCCCTGTATGAGTCGTCATGTGTCTTTTCAGATTGTGAGCACCACTAAAGCTTTTGCTACAAACAGAACAAGCAAAGGGTTTGTTCCCTGTATGAGTTTTCATGTGTGTTTTCAAACTTCCTGATTGTGAAAATCTGTTGCTACAAACTGAAGCAAAGGGTTTGTTCCCTGTATGAGTCTTCATGTGTGTTTTAAAACTTCCTGCTTGTGAAAATCTTTTGCAACAAACTGAACAAACAAATGGTCTTTCCTTTGTATGAGTCCTCATGTGTATTTTCACACTTTGAGATTCGCTAAAGACTTTGCTACAAACTGAACAAGCAAAGGGCTTCTCCCCTGTATGAGTCCTCATGTGTTTTTTCAGATTGTTAGATACGCTAAAGCTTTTGCTACAAACCGAACATACAAATGGTCTTTCCTTTGTATGTGTCCTCATGTGTGTATTCCGATTCCCAGCTTGACTAAAGCTTTTGTTACAAACTGAGCAAGGAAAGGCTTTGTCTCCTGAGCAAGCAACGGCTTTGTCCCCTGTATGCATCCTCATGTGTTTTTTCAGATTGTGAGATAGGCTAAAGACTTTGCTACAAACTGAACAAGCAAAGGGCTTCTCCCCTGTATGAGTCCTCATGTGTATTTTCACACTTTGAGATTCGCTAAAGACTTTGCTACAAACTGAACAAGCAAAGGGCTTCTCCCCTGTATGAGTCCTGATGTGTCCTTTCAGATGGTGAGATAAGCTAAAGCTTTTGCTACAAACCAAACAAACAAATGGTCTTTCCATTGTATGAGTCCTCATGTGTACTTTCAGATTTTCAGATCGGCTAAAGCTTTTGCTACAAACCGAACAAACAAATGGTCTTTCCTTTGTATGAATCCTTGTGTGTTTTATCAGACTAGCATTGGAAGTACACACTTTGCCACACTCTGTACAACAAAAGCTTTTCTTTACTGTTTGACTCCTCATGGATGGTGTTTGTTTGGACAATTTCATGTTCTGAGACAGCTTCTTGCTCAAAGACAACCTTTGTCCTTCCACATGTCGTGTCTTGTGTGATTTCAGTGTATTTAAAACAGACTGAGTGTCACTGTCTTCAGTATCAGATTCAGAACAGTGTGAAGCCCAGTCATCACTGTCCTCAGTAATGTCAGATTCAGAACTGTGTGAAGAGAGGAGCTGGTCATCACTAGTTGGTTGCGATGTTCCACAGTGCTTTAAATCAGCTTGTGTTTTCATACGTTTAGTTGAGGTGCTAGCTAGAGGCTCTGTCTCTTGGTTTTCATCATCATCTTCACTTTTCACTGCTAGTAATGTCAAAGATGACCCTGCAGCCTCCTGTGGTCTTTGAAGTAGCTCTTCCTCAGGTTCTTCTTTAATCTGTGGAGTTTCTAGTTTCACCTGGACCAGACTGGATCTCCTCTCCTGCTGTTCCTCTTTAATCTGTGGAGGTTCTAGTTTCACCTGGACCAGACTGGGACTCCTCTCCTCCTGTTCAGGGGAAACCTCCTCTTTACACACAGGAAGGAGTGTGAGATCTACAAGGAGGAGAGAGGAGGTAAGCAGAGAACTTCTCAATGTACTGTATACTACATTCTGATTGTATCACTTTTATTCAGACATGTCACAAAATGTTTGTGTACAGAAACCTCACATCGCCACATTTCATGGTTTTCTTTTGTAAATGAATGCCCTACTTTGTCCTACAACAGTGTCTCACAAAAGGAGTGAAAATAGCCGGTATACAAGTGTTGCAAGCTTGTTGATTTGATATTTGTGATATTTCCAACACATTTTAAAGAGAATGTGGAAGTATGTGTGCATGGGTTTTATAAATATTGAACCAATGAAAAGTATAAAAAGAGCTTGTAAATAATAACTAAATTGGATCCATTGGAACACTGGTTCTTTTTTCCATTTCATGAAAAGTAATAGTTTTGGACATACAAGGTTTCCACCCAACAGCAATGATATAATATGCAACTGTCCGACTAGGGTTGTCAACGAATATTGCCAGGGATGGGCGCCGCTCCACTAGCTCTGAAGCTGCACGCATGCACAGCCCACATGCAAGCGCCCGCGAGAGAGCCATCAACATGCGTTGACGGCGCCTCAACAACTATAGAACAACAGCCCCTCTAGTCCGTGAGCCAGGACCCCAAAAATGGGGTCATCATTACCATCTGGGGTGATTAATTCTCATAGTGATTTTTGGGTAGGTATACACCCCTAGAGCTAGGAAAAATGTGATAGCCTTGCATCGGTGGTAGCTATCTGTGTGTTATCACTCCTTTTATAACCACAAGCCAAAACACAGTTTTCAAAATCCGAATGAAGCATTCTACTTCAAACTGATGGTTCTCTCTTATTATTGACCCTTTCTCTCTGAAAAATGGTTGGGATAAAGCTCAGACTATATATTGTCCAGAAAGGTTGTTAAAATTTGCATATCTACAATATTTTTCTATTACAGGCAGTGACAACATAGTGACTATATGTGACATAAGATGTACTTTGGTTTTAATGAAAGATGGAACACAAAGGGTTCCTTTGTAAATTACCTATAGATTTAAAACCATGTTTACATACATAGATTCTAAGGAAATGTATTATGAAATTCAATAAACAGAATATAGTGCAATGGGTAAGAAAATATCCAAAATGGCCACTAAACACACGCCTGGCAATTTTTTACTTTTAATCCGCTTGTCTTAGAATACCTCTGTTTAATACCTCTTTTTTAGGGTTTTCATATGTAGAATCCATTCCTGATGTTATTTTTTTAATATCAGGTCAATCATGTCAAAGGTCAGGTCAAGGTTAAAATTGACCTCTGGGAGAACAACAAATGGAAACAACTTGATGAACATTCATGGTTCACTATTCATGATTTTGTTTTGTGAAAAGTGTCATTAACATGTCACAAGAACTGGTATTCATAATAACATGAATGTAAAATGATATAATCTAATGTCAAATATGTATCTTTTGCAACTACATCTGTATTCTCCAACCCACATCCTGTTCTACCTCATCCTTACAAGTATCCTCCTTATTAACATCACTCCTCATCTGTAGCTTGAACATATCATCAGTAACCATCTTCACCAGAGCAGTTACAGTACATCAGTGATGTACTTCTCACTCTCTGTGCCCTAAATTGATATTGCACCATGTCACATAGCTCTGACGGTGGGGTCACCCTTAGCAATGACAGGAACAAGAATATCCTAGATCTCCTATCCAAATTTTGTGACATCAAACGACTTGTCAGGTGGGGCTTGGTGGTCTGCCACTTTCCACAACATCACTTGTAAATAAATGAGCCCACATCTGGTGCAACAGGTTGGTCGGTGTTGGAGAAAGGGCCATTGACTTGTGGCACCCACCTCACCCAGCACATCAGGGTAGCCTGGGAAGTTCCCTGCCAGCAAAGTGTAGTGTGCTCTGATCTTGCCTTTGTCATACATATAAGACTGTCCCATCCCAATGCTCCATCTATACTTTACACTGTAGGTCCACCTGATACACCCCAATACACAGCATACAACAGGACAAGAACATCAGTGTAATCACTGAGCCAGAGATGGCTGCATCAGGGATATAGGAACTCATGGTGATGTCTGCCTCATCATGACTAAATGCAGTATCTATCGTCAGCACTGAAGGTGTACAACATGCTCAACGGCTTCTGCTTAATGTTCTTACTCTTCATGATGACATCTCATGTGGGTAAAGGACATTACTATTCACAACAGCATGGGGGCAAATTAGCCAAGGATGGGATTGAAGAGATGATCTTTCAGTGTGTGAGGAATCCTACACCCCAATATTTTATGACCAAGACACACCAGTGCTTCAACTCTCCCTCTGTTTCTGCACATTTTGGGGAAGGCTTCAGTCCACTCCACTCACATGCATCATGACAGCATCTTTCCTGATCGTTATGGCAGTCTGCTCCCCAGACTGGTCAGCAGAGACAGTGATCCAGAATCCATCATGGTGCCGACAGACAAGGTCTAGCTTAGCCTCTATGCTATGGCATGGAGCACATGCATCTTCAGCAGGCACTGGGTTAGATATCAAGCACACTGCACATGGCCAGCATGGAAGAAGTGCTTCAGTCATGTGCTTCATGAGAGAAAAGGTGAAGTTAATGTCAATGTGTCTCCCTGCGCATTCAAACTGGTGGATGTGAAGTGTAGGAAGAAGTTGTCTACCCACTGTCAGCCAGTAGGATGGAGATGTGCAGTGTCCAGGTAGGCTACTGCTGTATCTGTTCAAATGTCTTTGGCCAAGTTGATAGAAACCACTTCAGAGTGCTGCTGATACACTCAGGACTGACCACTGAACTTGCCTGTCATGTTCTGCAACCACATGCATTTCCACTTCCAGTGCTGAACCTTGCATCAGTTTTGCAATGCAGCTGAAGAATGACTGTATAACATGCATCCCACCGGGATGCACAATTACATTATAGAGCTTATATACCTGCAAGGTGTCAACAAACGGCTCCATGTCAATTGTGAGGTGAATAGGGCCTGCTGTACATGTCAACCAGTGACCATATCTGCTGCCTGCTTGGACACCTGGTTGGACGATAAGGTGCGAGAGAGACCTTGACCTGACCTTTAGCACATAGGCCAAAGACTGACCAGCAAGTCAAAATATAACATTAGAAATAGATTCTACACCTATGAATGCCCCCCCCCCAGGTCCCCATATGAATCAAGTTCACGAAGTTCACAGATTCCCTCACACAACTGCAATATTTTGTTGTTTTTAACATAATTTAGTACAATGGAACATCACCATGGGATGGACACCATCTTTGATTTGGCAATAAAAAATTAACTGATGGTAATTTCACTGATTCAGCCATATTTCTTGAACCCTAAGACCTAGTTTTAGACACCAAAACCACCTTTCTAGGTTGAACAGTATCAAAGCCATTTAAGCTCCTGGCAGTCATATTGGACGCCATCTTGAAAATGATGGCTTTACGAGAAATATAATTTCCTAGATTTTTTTGTATGTTCTTAAGCATGCCTAGACGTACCAGAACCAATTGAAAAACCTTTTATATATTTTTTTGGGGGGGGTTAATAGTATGTTTTCATATATTGACCCATGTAATTTTCGCCTAGTGTTATAACATAAAATGCATGATAGCACCCATAAAGCTACCATTGGTGCAAGGCTATCACATATTTTCTAACTCTAGACATGCATACCTTGACAAAAATCACTATGAGCATTAATCCCCTCAGATGGTAATGACCAACCCCCCTGGCTCACGGACTACTCTACCTGGCTGCTTTGCATAACATTAAGCTACTCGAGAAAAGCCATGAAATTGAATGTGTTACATTCCTCTCACAATGAGAGACAATTGGTCTCTGCACTGCAGAGTGCGAAAAGGGATTCAGCCAGATGAATTTAATCATCACCCCAATCCGTATAAAGTTACTGGTTAAACGGGTATCAGACTTGATGTTCATCAAGTTACATGGGCCACCTGTAGATGACTGGGACCCTACAGATTATGTAATAACTTGGACTAGATCCCATCGTTTAGCAGAGGACCCATGAACGAGAGCTGTAGGCTACCAGACACTCACAAGGTTATGCCTGACCGTTGTTGGAAGTTCTTATTATGACTGTTCATATGATTGTTTTAAAACCACTGTTTTGCAAACAATGTAAAGTATTTTAAAAAAGTCATTCAAGGCAAGTGGACCCTATATACACTCACAATGGACTGTTTATGTAGGCTGTGTCTTTTGACTTGTTTGTAATAAACATTTAAACTCAAGATGCAGCTTGCACTGTGTTTCTGGCAATTTAATGTAATCACATGGAAGACACTTGGTGTTAGGGAAGCAATAACATACCTTGTACTTATATAGAACATAATGTGTTTTGGCAAATACATTAAGATGCTGTTATGTACAATGACACACTATAAACACAATATATCAAGTAATTGTTCCTTCAGCACACCAGGTTGTATTGTTCTGAAGGAATTCTGAACATTCATAACATGTACTGTTCTGGCCCCCATTGGTGGAATGAACTTCCCACTGATGTCAGGACAGCAGAGTCACTGCCCATCTTTCACCGCAGGCTGAAATCCCCCCTCTTCAGGAAACACTACCCTTCCTCTTCGCCTTGCCTACTTGTTGTCAACTAGTTGTACGAACTCTTGTTTTATTGTTTATTTATTCGTTACACTTATTTGTTTTAACTCTTGCTCATTTGATTTTCCTACTTTGTCTCATCTGTTTATGAAAGTAGGTAGCTGATATATTGCACTTGTTGTTTGCTTGTTTTAGAAGAGAATGCACTTAATGCTTCTGGTGATTAGTAGTTTCGTTCCCCACCTATGTTGAATGCACTTATTGTAAGTCGCTTTGGATAAAAGCGTCTGCTAAATGACTGTAATGTAATGTAATGTAATGTAATGTAATGGGTGAGTCTTTGTAAAGGGCTTTTATATAAAACTAAAAGGAAAATTAAATAATTAATTGAAACAAAAATAAAAACAACAAATTATCAATGCAACTAAATAATAATAAATATAATTACATTAAAAATGACATATGTTGAATACAGTATTTCAACTAGCTGAGTGCCTATGTGCACACATGTGCGCTCGTGCATGTGCACATGCATGTGTGCGTTACGTCATTAAAATAGAGCTCCACTAGCTCAAAAATCAACAGCAAACCACTGAATATTACACATTCATATATAAAATGTAATATTAAAGGAATATTTGATTGTAACAATTAAGATGCAAATACAAAAAAACACAAAAAAGATAGTGTATTTAGCTAAATATCTCCACTTTCCCACGAGTTTCACTCAGACCACATTTTCTCCAGTGAACACACATGGTATTTGTAAGGTTGTGCGGTTTCCAAGAGTTTAAACCTTTTGAAATGCCCCCCAAAAAGCGGCAATTAATGACACCTGTCCTCCCCGGGGGGAGCTATTTGAAAATAGCTGATCTACAAGCTCGCGATGCGACGCGTTGTGAGCTTGTAGATCTGAGCTTGTAGATCTGCTATTTTCAAAACCTCTTGCAATACAATGTGGAATATTTGGAATATACACAAATGCTCCCTGGGCACAAAACATTTTTAATGAAAATATTTGAGAACCACTGGTTTAAATAATTAAAACATTTGGAATCAAGCCTAAATAAGCAACTACACTTTAAACCCAGCCCCAAAAAAACGCAACCCGCAACTACCAATTTTTACAAGCAACTTTACAGAAAAATAAGCCCATATGGTTCGGGGCCAGACGGAAATTATTTTATTTACTCAACTGCACCCTCTACAGATCTGGCCAATGGTAGTTTATAATGACCAGATCTGTAGAGGGCGCAGTTGAGTAAATAAAATAATTTCCGTCTGACGGACATATTTTATTTTCTCCCAAAATAGTGTATTATACAGAGAAGGTGGGGACCTGAGACCTTTCCCACCATGGAGAATAGTCTTTCAACAACACAAAACAGCCTTTGTTTCGATGAGTAGTGAAATCATTGTCTTTATTTTCACTGCAGTTGGAGACCTCGCACGGTAGTGGAAGTTTACAGTTTCCATTGAAATAGCACCGCTCCTAGAGAGAGAGAACTCGCCAACGCTCAGGACACAGAGCTAAGTTCGGCCAGAACTACGTAAGTGTTAGTTTGACATGAAGCATGAACCAACCTGCTCTGTGTAGTTTGATGTGTGGCTGTAGCATCTTGTCCAGCAGTTTGTTTTGTCTCTCCAGCAGAGTTTCTAGTGTCTCTGTCTCTCTCTGGAAGAGGTTGCACATGAACTCTGCAGCCGCACTGAGGCGCTCCAACACAAACACTCTGACATTAAGCTTCACACTACAAACATCACCACGCTGCTGTTTTTCCAAAACAAACAATATCTCCTCTCCCACCGACGTCATATGTTCATTTATCGACAGCCGTACAGACTCCATTTGACACATTTTACCTCCTTTAAAAGACATTTTCACCAATCTCTCTGTTCCTACTGTAATATACTTATATAATGTGTAATGCCACTGTAATATACTTGTATACAGTGTAAAGGCACAAATATCAACAATTCCACCATTACGCTAACGGCTACTGAAAATAAACAACACATATTTACTTCCGGGTCATCGTGTTTCAAGCGTGCGCAGCAAAGGATCCAGGCACTGCTGCCTTTCGCCACCTGGTGGAGGAGGTGTGTAACTGTTACTGAATAAAGATAAGATTAGATAGATAGATAGATAGATAGATAGATAGGTGGCCACCATGTAAAATCTATAAATGCCAAAATCTCAGTTTCCAAGCCACTTAGAAGGTCAATCTTGGTGTCGTAAATTAATATACATTTTCTGGGACAAGGAATGCAATAAAACTATAGGGAATATCTATAAGTGACCAATTCTGCCAATATTAGATCATTTGGTTCATTCTGGCAAATTTGTACACAATTATGTATGCATCGGCTAGATTATGCACAACATATTGGTATGATTTTTATTAAACGTTGACAGATCTGACTCTTGTTATTTCCTATTTATTTACATCAGAAAGCGTGTGTTTAACCCCCTTCAATTGTAGCCTCACTTAGTTTGATCCTGCATGCAACTACTGCACTCCACTCCCAACAGTCTCAAGTCCCTGGTGACCATGATGCTGGTTGGAGCTGACCTGAAGGATCAGAGCTCTACTGACTCCCAGGCCTGTCTCAATGTCTCACAAATACATTTATTACACAGCCGTATGAGTTGGGCCTGAGTGTAAACTATGATTGGGTCATGGAAGTGGAGAATCAGTTGGCTACTGCCATCTGTGAGAACATTGAGAAGGTTGGTGTTGCGTGTGTGTGTGTGTGTGTGTGTGTGTGTGTGTGTGTGTGTGTGTGTGTGTGTGTGCATACATTATTTTGCTAAAGATGTTCTGCTACTTGAGTGTGTGGTTTGTGTGAATTGTGTGTAGTGTTTTTTTTTACTAAATCAGCCCTGTTTTCAAAGTTGTGCTTGAGCAACAGAAAAGAAAATGCAATAAAAGAAACACTGTATCAGCTTAACATACTGATAAGCAGATCAAGAACACAAAACTAAACAGTGAAGTTGAGGTGAGAACCGTTAGAATGTGTTCCTTCTTCACGCATCACACAACGTGTTAACGCATATGTCTTATTCATGTGTGAAAAACTTCATGCTGAACTGTATACCGTACTGACTATGAATGAACACAAACAACTGAATTGATAATGAAATCATATACAAAAAAAAATCACTTGAGGTTGAACATGACCCTGATTTACATACTGACTTTTTTTTTACTGATTTCCAACATGTTTTATTGTTTTGATTACAGTAAATGTTTTTTTTAATTATTTGACTTGTACAAAGTACAAGTGTACAATGTACAATGTATTTGTCAAATAATCTCTTCACACTGTCAGCGAAACAGCAGTCTACGGTATGTGGATCAAACTGTCAATAATTTTCCATCGCTTTCACACAGACACCACAATGGCTGTTTTTGAATATCTGAATAATAAAATATGGTTAAAGAGGTTAAATTGTTTTCCATTTTGTTGGGGACCTCTGGAACCCCATCAAGTACCCCTGGGGGTACCCTGACCGCACTTTGAGAACCAGTGAACTAGAGGATCTTATCAGCTGACTGAGACATTGTTGTCTCTGCCAGGCCGAAAGGCTGGCGAGAGTATGTTTTATTTCTACTGTATCGTTGCAGAAACCTCTTATCTTTTTTTTTAAAATTTATGTCTTATTTTTTTGTAAATGAATGGCCGACTTTGTCATACTACAGTGTCACACAAAAGTAGCAAAAATAGCTTGTAGATCTGCTATTTTTGCTACTTTTGATCCTCAAAAGCAATACTTTTGTACACATGATGTTTCCACTACTACAACTTGCTGCCATCTAGTGGAAACTGAAGTGCAGTTGCTCAAAATGTAATACAATATTCTCTTAAAGCCTTCTTCCTTTCTTTCTTTCTTTCTTTCTTTCTGCACTCAGGAAGGCCATCAGTGGAGGGAAGAATGAAGCTTCACTATATCATGAGGTCTAGAATCTCTAGATGAGTCCCTGGTGTATTCTTACCAGACCTAAGACTATGCAGATGACATCAGCCTGCAATATGAGTGGAGACAGAGTGTGGAAAGATCTACAGTGAAGAGAAAGGTCACTGATGGGACTTATCCACTCTATGAATACAGTATATTTACAGCAGATCAACTTCTCTCAACTCCAGAAAACAATATTGCAACTCCAAGATGTATTAATTCAAGCAATAAGCAAAATGCATTTATCACTGCAAACAATGTGCACATCAAGGACAAATACACCCAGACATTTGCATTGATTGTATTATTAATTGTATAGATGCCAATTAGATTAACAGCTGTTTACAGTTTAGTTGGCAGCGATGGTCTTGACAATCCAGTCGTGCTGGGGAGGGACAAAGGTGTACACACTAGGCTTGTCAGGATTGCAGTCAGACGTGCCGAAAGAGGTAATACCAGCCAGGGTCCAGGCGCCATTTAACTTACACACCAGGGGGCCACCAGAGTCACCCTGAAACAACAACCAGTTGTGCACTTTTATTCATTTATTTTTTAAACTTTTTTTAATGGCACAAGATAGGGATGTCAGGGTTAACGTGATTAAAGGAATATTTCACACCACTATCACATGAAGCCTTGATTTTTGGTTCTGTCACATTCCTTTACAATTAATGAAGTGCGCCAGGCACATTGTGTGTAGGGCACTACCCGCTCTATTCTGTGCCAGTTTTCTCCCCCTCTAAACCACGTTAAATCCGGATAATGGAGCTGCGCCGCCCCAATAGGTTATTCTAGCACCTGCTCTACCCGTCACCATTATGCCGACACCGTTATTTGCGCATGGAGGTGTGCCCGTGGGCGTGTTGTTGCTATATCCCCCACATTGCAATTCTACAGACACACATGGGTACGGGTTTCGGGGGGGGGATAGTGGAATCTAATACCACCCGCTGGTTTATAAAATCACCCGTCAAGTGCACACAGACACTACAATGGCTTTGTGCGTTGGACCATGAGCCGTGTTGCCAGCCTTGGCGAGAAATAAGCAACCGCAGTCCGCAGGTCTATGAAAACAAAAAGAAGCAACTATAAGGCCACATGAGCACTTCAAACTACTAACTAGAGCTTTCATATCCCCTAAATATTTCAGCCCGGCTCGACTAATAATTGACAAATTAGACCCAGCCCAGCCCGTCAGTCATTTTTCTAAAGAAGCCTTATTTCTCATTAAATCTTGGTAATTCGTTAATTCTTCCAACAGTCTATATTTTATTTAAAAAACAGCTTGGAGCAAATAGGGCTATATAAATATATACACTGCCCCATAACCATTTTAAAAATGATTATGGTTATTCTATGAAATATATAGAATAACCGTAATCATTTTTGCGATGGAGAAATCACATCCAATGTTACCTTCTAGGCTACTGCCCGCTGCCTGTGCTCTCAATTGAAGAAATAATCCAACATTTACTTTGAGGTGAAAAAGACATGAAGAAAGCTCAATAGTCTGAAGATGTCATGTTATGGTTTAAACTTTAAAGGGGGCTCGATCTGCTGCTGTTTCATGACAAGACAGCTGAGTGATTTGACCTGCGCTGCCCTGTTGATTAATTATTTGGCATCAGCTGTGTAAGAATATATAACTATTTTAAATGGCTTTCATATACTCTTGGGGATCTGACTAATATGACAAGTTGCTTATTGTGAACACAATAGCCTAGCTACAAATTAATTAATATGTGAATTTATTTGGATGTAAAAAAAACGTAGACCCGGCTCAGCCGGTGCCGACGGGCCGGGTCGGGTCCCGTTGGGTTTGGGCAAAAATCTTAAGCACTTACATTTTTTATAAGATGATAGGATCATCTAGTGTGATTTTCATTTTGGCTGCTGTCTCATTAAACCCATGCTGCGGGTGAATATTATATTATAGCCTATATTATATATATTAGCCTATATTATTATTATATTCCCCGCGTAAACGCTACGTTCATGAACCCCCAAAATAACCATATTTGAACTGGGGACCCCCCCATTTTGTTTGACTCGGTTCCACAGATAAATATTGTGAAAATAGCAGATCTACAAGCTCGCCAGGCGTTGGGTGCTCCATTGTGGTCTCGACCCACAGGTTGAGAACCACTGCATTAAAAGCTCCAAGCAAGTTACATGTCTAGTATGTTGTTGACCACGTAATGTAATATTTTTGGTTTAGTGTTAGGCTTCTCCGTGGCGCTCGCGCCTCATTGCATGCTGTCCAAAATAACAGATCTGTAAGCTGTCGACAGACATGACGCAGCGCCGTTGATAGCTTGTATGTCTGTTATTTTGGGTAGGTAGGCGACGCACATACGCATCGCAGCAATGTGTCTGGGTTTGAGAGGCTTTGATTGATGTAAACTTAAAGTTTAGCTCTGTTCGGGATTACTGAACAAAGGTGGATGATGAAAGATAACGGGGACAATATGGATGTAAGTTAACTTTAACTGCGTCACTTCAGAGGAAACTATGGAGCTACTACAGAGATGTTTACACACCCCTGGAATCCATTAGAATGGTGGAAATAGAACAATACAGCCAACGTGAGTACATAGGCTATAGACCTTTCCTAAAACTGTCCAATTTATTATACCCATGTGCTACTGTTTTTCTGTGTACCACGTAGGAGCGTTGTCGCAACATGATGTAATTAATTATTTGGGAGCAGCCGGTGTGTACCAATAGTATACATATTTTAAATGGCTTTCATATACTCTTGGGGATCTGACTAATATGACAAGCTTATTGTGAACACAATAGGCTACAAATTAATATAAAAATGTATTTGGATAAAATAAAAAAAAAGAAGGAAAACAAGCCCAATGTGGCTTATAATAATCAGACCAGGCAACAGTGCAGACAGGTAGATAGGCTAGAGCATATATTGGATCGGGATGACGGCTAGCGCAGTCTTCTCTTAACGCCCAAACCACACCTATGCATAATGTAACGGGTAGCTCAGGTGTTTGGCGGGTGAGGGGGGTGCCATAGAATACCGAATTTTGCGGGGAAACGCCTCTTGCCTAGTCCGAAATCCGTAATTAGTGGTTTGTTCAAATTTCACCCTGAATAGAGCCCTACGTTCCCAATGGGGGCATCAAAAGTATCCAAGCCGATCACCAATCACCATAGGCTAATAATCATAAAGTGAGTTGGTAATCATAGATGAGCTATTTCAATTTATGATGAAGAAGTATAACCTATAGAATCCTCTGACCACCTCTCCTTTCTTTGTAAATATACCTTGTGATTTTTCTGAGCTTTATTACAAATATGTTTTGTATTGTATTTGTATTGTATGTATTGTGAATAATGAATGTATGGACTGACCAGGAGGAGCGGAGCTCATTCTAAAAATAACAATTGACATACTGTAGCTACTTTTATTCTCATAGTTAATAACCCAACTCCTTCCAGACATGCAACACATCTAATTATTAAGCTAAATTTACCATACAACGACGTCGGTGTGATCTACAAGCTCACAAGCTTATTGACCATGAAGGAATGTGACACAAACAAACAAAAATGCTCCATGAATTCAAGGCTTCATGGGGTGAGTAATTGATAGTAGATATGCCTTTCATATCTGAATGTCATCGTGATGTTTTTCTCTCAGTCTGTTACCATGCAGGTGCCAGCTCCAGCAGCTCCGGCACACAACATCAGATCGGTGATCAGGTCGGGATTAATTTCTTTCTGGCAATAATCTCTATCTGGGATTATTGGCAGACAAGCCTGCTGGAGACGCTGAGGCACCACTTTAACTAGAAAATACACAGAATGTAATGGTTAGGTTTGTGCTTTGAGTTATAGGCACCTACAGTATGTGCCACTTTGTTTTTACTGCATGACTCTGAAAGAGGGTCATGCGTGTCTGTCTGTGTGTCTTTCCAGAGCTAAACTGCTGGATAATCAGTGTTTTCTGATCAGTGTACACCGTCACTAGACCAACATATTATGCCCTATTTGTTCACATAATATTATCTTTTTTCTTAATTATATTTTCAGTATTTTAAATATAATGGAAGTCATTGGAGCTCAGATTGCCCACATTGGGGGGATGAGGTCGGCCAGACTCTTTCAGAGCCAGGCCATCAAAGGAAGTGAAAGGTGGTTGAATCGGCTGAAACCATGCCCAAATATGGAGTCATAATGTCATAGATACGTCATAGATAACCGGCGTCACAGATTGGCCACATGACGTCCTACGGTGGTTCTCAAACCTTTTTGGCTCAGGTCACCCCTATAAATATTTCTTTCATCCACAGCACTGAATGACATACTTTATAGAACCTTACATTTATCATGTTATGGTACGTACATGTAAATCTTTCAACCTAAAAGAAAGATTGAGAGAATATCCGTTTCCATTAACTTTAAACTTGACCAATATTTATTGGCCAATATTTGGTTAAATGTCAACGTTCTGTGGAGAACATTCACCAAAAATATCTTATCTACAAGCTCACAAAGTGTTGCAACGTGTTGTGATCTTGTAGATCTGCTTTGTTTGGTGTAGATTGAAAAATAACACACCAAGTAGCCTACAGTGGAACTTACTAAGTATATAGGGTCTAAGTGATATTAATTAATTCAAAATATTATCAAAGTATTCTGCGGCACCCCTGGATTGCGTCACGGCACCCTTTGGTGCCACGGCACCCACTTTGAGAAACCCTGCAGTAGATTAATCTACACCGTTATTAGACCCAGTCTTGTTAAATAGCTAGTGGTTGTCTTGTCATTATACATTTGGCTACATTATTACAAATTACATTATTATTGGTAATTACAAGGTGTTTATCAAACATGTGAAGCACGTCTAACTATGAACAACTAAACATTGAAATGAAAAGAAAAACCAGGCAATGATAACCAACTGAAACTGTATTGTGTTTACAAAATTAACTAAAATCGTAGGGGAAATGTTCTTAGTTTTAGTCATTGTCAGTGTCTAATATTTTTACTTTAAATATGTGCTGTGAGCTCGGCTATTTTTGTTTTTGCTAAAAGGATACAGGTTTAAAACACTTCTTTATTGAAAAATATGGACTAATACATTGAACAAACGCTAGCCGGACACCTAGTTAACATTTGGGGAAAGCGGGTAAGCACCTTATATTTTGCATTTGTACATGTTTGAGAAATACGGGCTTTACTGGTGACATTCCAGGGCAAAATGTGGGGGGTGGTCGCTAAGACTCTCGTACATGTAGATACAAAAGTAAAAGTCAGACTCGATAAAATACATCTACATCTATAGTCTTGATCTAAGGGTAGCAGCATACGTACACATCCACTAACATGTCCGCAATGGCTTATTTAGTGTTTGCAGTAAACTGTAGGCTAAAACATTTTCAAGTGTAATGTTGACAGCAGCAGTGGTGGAAAAAGTACTAAAATCTTTTACTTAAGTAAAAGTATCAATACTGCAATGTAGAAATGTACAAAAGTAATGGTATAAAAATGTACTTAAAGTACCAGAAGTACAAGTACTCATTATGCAGAATGTCCCATTTTTGCACATCTACAAGCTCACGACGTGTTGCATCGGACACGTTGTGAGCTTGTAGATCGGCTATTTCCAACTGGCCGAAATGTATACAGGGCTGAAGTGGTTAATGTATGTTCTGAAATAATAATAAAAATCTACAAAGTAACTAGTAACTAAAGTTTTAAAATAATTGTTAATGGTGTTTTATATAGCTATTTATATAGCGCTTTTATCCAAAGTGCTTTACATTGATTGTGCCATTCACCCATTCACACACACATTCATAGACCGATGGCAGAGGAAACCATGCAAGGCACCAACCTGCTCATGGGGAGCAATTAAGGGTTCAGTGTCTTGCTCAAGGACACTTCGACACTAACTCTAGGGGAGCGTCCCAGCCCGGGATCTACCCGGCCACTCTACCCCTGAGCCACTGCCGCCCCAATTGTAGTAGAGTAAATGCACAATATTTGGATATGAGATGAGAAAGTTTAAAACACAGCTTTTAAACTTTCAAATGGATTGATTTGTGTATGTGTGTGTGTGTGTGTGAGAGACAGTTTTTTTTTTTGATTGAATACTTTATTAACAGTTTGCAAAAAAAGCACAGAAAGTACAGTTCAATACAAATACAATGCTAAAAGGAACGAAACCAAGAAAGCACTATGACTTCTTTCCATTGGGGTCCTGTGTATTCAATAGCCTACTATGCAAAAACATCATATAGAGAGTTGTAATCAATACGAGGGGGGTATCATTTATGGTGATAGGCTTGACATTTTTTACAGGGGCCAGTTCCGAATTGCAACCACCTGTAAGTGCTCTTTTAGAGCGGTTTTGAAGGAGAGTAAGGATTCACACTTTTTTATGTTGGTAGGACATTCCTCATTTTGGTGGCATAGCAGTAGAACAAATTTAACCCCTTGTTTGAGCCAAATCTGTGTTGAACGGGATTTGTGGATCTCCCTCTGGTTTTGTGTTTGTGGACGTCTTTAACGTTTTTGAAGTAGTTTGACAGGTACATGGGTGTCTTTGTGTTTGTGGTGTAGTGTAGTGTATCTTGTAGACTGGGCCCATTGTAAGTTGTTGTACTCCGTCCTCTACCCTGAGCCATCTGACTCTAGCAAAATGAGCAGGGGTTAGATGAGTTGTAGGTGAGGCTGAACTCCTTCTAACGCTATGGACCAGAGCTAGTGTGAGGCCAAGTAGTAGCCTGACCAGTTTGATTACGGAAGTCTGGAGCCTTGTTTTTAAGGCCTTTGTGGTGCTATGGTACCATTTCATGCATAGTCATAGTGACATTGGATGAGTGCTCCAGCTAGAGCCATCAATGTATTCCTACTGACCAGTGAGGAGATCCTGTACAAAAATCTTGTTCTTTGGTTGCCTTTTTTCATTACTTTAGTTGCCATTCTTTCACTGGGAAGCCTCTAGCCTGGATTAGCCTCTAAAATACAACCCAGGTAGGTAATTTCCTCTTTTCTTATGATAACATTGCCACCCACTTTTACTGTGTGTGTGTGTGTGTGTGTGTGTGTGTGTGTTTAACCCCGAGCCATGTTCAGCACGAGAGCACAATGGACAATTGGAAACACCATCTGTGTGTCATGTTCTTTATTTTCATAATTGACTTTATGGCTAAAATGTGGTCAAAATCATATGGAGCTAGGGGTTTGAGGGTTCTTTTAATACATTCATATTTTCAAAATTGGATCTTAGGGAGATATGATGCTAAGTTTACGCTAATCAGTCTAAAAGCCCCAAATTTGGCCCAAATGTCGGCCAGAATGCTCTAATTATTTAGCTAGGGCGCCAGAGCCTGCGACATTGGCATAAAAATATGCTTAAAGTACCTTAAGTAAAAGTAGGCCTACTGGCTGTGAGCATGTAGATCTGCTATTTTCAAATAGCCCAAGTATAAAATAGGGCTAAAGTGGTTAATGTATGTTTTATAATATAATAATGTGTATCTGCAAAGTAACTAGTTTTCAAATAATTGTAGTGGAGTAAAAGTACAATATTGATTCTGAGATGTAGTGGAGTAGAAGTAAAAGTACTGAAAATTGGAAATACTCCAGTAAAGTAAAACATACCTCAAATTGTACTTAAGTAAAGTACTTAGTTAATTTATATAATTGTACATTACTATGGAAGGCATACGACATAAGTCTACGATGGAAAATAATTTGTACATTGATAGACAAACATATTTTCTGGACCAAGTAATTATGATATTTCATTTCTAGTTTGGTTCACATAATTATATTCTATATGGATCACTCCAACAGTGTAATGAAGAGGGAGCACTGTTTTGCCCTTTAGAGTAATAAAGTATCCCTAATGGGTAATTTACGTATGTATACGTTTATTTGTTCAGCACATTTCAACAACGAGGCAATTCAGAATGCTTAACACAAAACATGAAGAGCATTAAGACACATTATAAAAGGACATTTGTATTAGACTAAAGCCAATTAAAGTTGTGAAAAGAAAATAATAAAATGACCGAATCACTGCATAATCAAAAACCTCAGTATAAGGCAGCGGCAAACAGAAAAGTCTTCAGCTTGGATTTTAAAGAATGTGATACAGATGTGACAGGAGTTAAGGTTAAGTTAAGTACAGTTACAGACTTTTGAACACTCAATGTCGTTTTACTGTTGTCGTACTTAATAGTTTTTATTTACTAAATAATTGTATTATGCTCTTTTTATTTAAAGGCCATTTGCTGAAAGCTACTGAGATGAAGGAAGATTCTATATAACATTCTTGTGCAGATTTGAGACAAAGACTGTGTCCCTAGAGAGATGTGTAACCACAAATGCTGTCACAGACAGTACAAAAGGTTTCTTGAACTTTTCTTACAAGCTAAACAAGCAAAAGGCTTTTAACCTGTATGAATCCTCATGTGTGCTTTCATATTTGTTCTTTGGTTAAAGGTTTTGCTACAAGCTGTACAAGTACAGGGCTTTTCGCCTGTATGAATCATCATGTGTTTTTTTTTCTTCAGATATTCAGACCGGTTAAAGCTTCTGTTACAAACTGAACAAGCTAATGGCTTTTCCCTGTATGAGTCTTCACATGTCTTTTCAGAGATGGAGTTACATTACAGCTTTTGCTACAAACCAAACAAGCAAAGGGGGTTGTCCCCTGAATGAATCATCATGTTTTTTTCAGATTGTGAGGACCACTAAAGCCTTTGCTACAAATTAAACAAGCAAAGGTTTGTCCCCTGTATGAGTCGTCATGTGTCTTTTCAGATTTCGAGTATGTGTAAAGGTTGTGCTACTTACTGAACAAGCAAAGGGATTTTCACCTGTATGTGTCCTCATGTGTCTTTTCAGATTGTGAGCACCACTAAAGCTTTTGCTACAAACTGAACAAGCAAAGGGTTTGTTCCCTGTATGAGTCCTCATGTGTCCTTTCAGATGGTGAGATAGGCTAAAGCTTTTGCTACAAACCGAACATACAAATGGTCTTTCCATTGTATGAGTCCTCATGTGTACTTTCAGATTGTGAGATAGGCTAAAGCTTTTGCTACAAACCAAACAAACAAATGGTCTTTCCATTGTATGAGTCCTCATGTGTACTTTCAGATTTTCAGATCGGCTAAATCTGTTGCTACAAACCGAACAAACAAATGGTCTTTCCTTTGTATGAATCCTTGTGTGTTTTACCAGATCAGCATTGGAAGTACAAACTTTGCCACACTCTGTACAACAAAAGTTTTTCTTTCCTGTTTGACTCCTCATGGATGGTGTTTGTTTGGACAATTTCATGTTCTGAGATAGCTTCTTGCTCAAAGACAACCTTTGTCCTTCCACATGTCGTGTCTTGTGTGATTTCAGTGTATTTAAAACAGACTGAGTGTCACTGTCCTCAGTAATGTCAGATTCAGAACTGTGTGAAGAGAGGAGCTGGTCATCACTAGTTGGTTGCGATGTTCCACAGTGCTCTAAATCAGCTTGTGTTTTCATACGTTTAGTTGAGGTTCTAGCTAGAGGCTCTGTCTCTTGGTTTTCATCATCATCTTCACTTTTCACTGCTAGTAATGTCAAAGATGACCCTGCAGCCTCCTGTGGTCTTTTAAGTAGCTCTTCCTCAGGTTCTTCTTTAATCTGTGGAGTTTCTAGTTTCACCTGGACCAAACTAGATCTCCTCTCCTGCTGTTCCTCTTTAATCTGTGGAGGTTCTAGTTTCACCTGGACCAGACTGGGACTCCTCTCCTCCTGTTCAGGGGAAACCTCCTCTTTACACACAGGAAGGAGTGTGAGATCTACAAGGAGGAGAGAGGAGGTAAGCAGAGAACTTCTCAATGTACTGTATATTCTGATTGTATCAGTTTTATTCAGACGTGTCACATGTGTCAAGTGACATGTCAAAATGTTTGTGTACAGAAACCTCACATCTCCACATTTCAACATGGCAACACGAGTTGCCAGGTTCTGGAAAGAAACAAGCATCCAGTGTTAAATCGTTCGCCATTAACGGTGGCCTCGCAGGAATTTTCAACGCATGTTTGACTATCATGAGACTCCACAATGACTAGCAGTAGAGAAAAAAACAACGTTGCGTCGGTTATAATAGACGAATCTCCCTAACCCACGCGCTCCCATTATGACAACGGAGGGGGTTTAAAAAATGACGACAGGGGAATCTATGGAAAAAAATAACGCCACTTTTCACGTCGGTAGGTGAGTAACGAGACATCAAAGACAACACTTAATTTGTCCGGTATTCTCCTTTAAACCTTTTGAAATGCCCCCCAAAAAGACGCGGTACTCGGTTCAACCATCCCCTGACCCCAGTTTGAGCATCACTGCGGTGAAGTAATTAATGACACCTGTCCTCCCCGGGGGGAGCTATTTGAAAATAGCTGATCTACAAGCTCACAACGCATCGCGATGCGACGCGTTGTGAGCTTGTAGATCTGCTATTTTCAAAACCTCTTGCAATACAATGTGGAATATTTGGAATATACACAAATGCTCCCTGGGCACAAAACATTTTTAATGAAAATATTTGAGAACCACTGGTTAAAATAATAATTAAAACATTTGGAATCAAGCCTAAATACACTTTAGAAACCAGCCCCAAAAAACGCAACCCGCAAATAGCAATTTTTACAAGCAACTTACAGAAAAAGAAGCCCATAATATGGTTGGGAGCCAGACGGAAATTATTTTATTTACTCAACTGCACCCTCTACAGATCTGGCCAATTGTAGTTTATAATGACCAGATCTGTAGAGGGCGCAGTTGAGTAAATAAAATAATTTCCGTCTGTCGGACATATTTTATTTTCTCCCAAAATAGTGTATTATACAGAGAAGGTGGGGACCTGAGACGTTTCCCACCATGGAGAATAGTTTTCCAACACCACAAAACAGCCATTTCGATGAACGTAGAGAATCGTTTTCTTTATTTTCACTCCACTACAGTTGGAGACCTCGCGCGGTAGTGGAAATTTCCATTGAAATAGCACCTAGAGAAACTTGCCAACGCTCAGGACACAGAGCTAAGTTCGGCCAGAACTACTGTTAACATGTGTTAGTTTGACATGAAGCATGAACCAACCTGCTCTGTGTAGTTTGATGTGTGGCTGTAGTAGCATCACGTCCAGCAGTTTGTTACGTCTCTCCAGCAGAGTTTCTAGTGTCTCTGTCTCTCTCTGGAAGAGGTTGCACATGAACTCTGCAGCCGCACCGAGGCGCTCCAACACAAACACTCTGACATTAAGCTTCACACTACAAACATCACTACGCTGCTGTTTTTCCAAAACACACAACATCTCCTCTCCCACCGACGTCATGTGTTCATTTATCGACAGCCGTACAGACTCCATTGGACACATTTTACCTCCTTTATGAGACATGTTCACCAAGCTCTCTGTTCCTACTGTAATATACTTATATAATGTGTAAAGCTACTGTAATATACTTATATAATGTGTAAAACAAATATCAACAATTCCACCACTGAGCTACGGCGAGCTAAGCAAGCAACAACAACAACACATATTTACTTCCGGGTGGAGGAGGTGTGTAACTGTTACTGAATAAAGATAAAGAGCTCCTCCCCTACCTTCCCCTCTGCAGTCGTGACCAATCGATTATCAAGGAGACTCAACAAGCAGATCGCAGATTCACTGATCGTTTTTTTAATCTTAATCTTTTAAACGTTTTATCCCCTTTCGCGGGACTTCTCTGTACATTCACATCTTTTCTATACACTTGTCAAAAACCCCGGATGTATGTCTCAAAGAATAACGCTGTGTTAGACCTTTGACTAGGCCCCTCCCCAAACTGCGATCGTCCAATCGCAGCTTAGCAACACCAGACTAGGACAAGCTGGCCGCGCGTAGCATCTAAAACAAAGTAACTTTAGCCTTATTTCAGACGATTATAATCAATATCAAGAACGTTCATACTACAATAACACCATGGTGAAGCGCTGCTGCTGGGGGACCTGCAACAGCGATTCTAGGTACCTAGAACGCATGGAGGGGGCATTTTTTATCCCCTTCCCCAAGCCCAGAGCTAAACTGGAAAAGTGCAAGCTGTGGATCAAGCTGTGTGGCCGACCACACAAACAGCTCCACGTCGGGAAAGTTACTAAGGACACCTATATTTGCACCAAGGTAAGTTATTTATGGTTTATCAGACGATTGGTTGAACCATTGTTTAGTAAAAGTTGACGTTAATGTTATGCTTTAGACTATAGTAGCAGGGTAGATGAGTGAAACAGCCTGGCTCGGTTAGCATTAGCCATATATTAGCAGTGGTGTAAAGTAACTAAGTACATTTACTCAAGTACTGTACTTAAGTACAATCTTGAGGTCCTGTTACTTTACTGGAGTGTTCCAAATTCAATACTTTTACTTCTACTCCACAACATTTCAGAGGAAAATATTGTACTTTTACTCTACTACAATAGGGCTGGCAAAGTTTGCTTTGGTGGCCCGGTGGGGGAGTGATTTGGGGGGCGTGGCCAAGATTCACCATATTGGTTGGATCACTACCAGTCTACAGACCCATCCAACAGGTTACACTACTATAGCTAGTACACACAACACAAATGTATAAAATGTATAATCATTGGAAAATAGCAGATCTACAAGTTCACAATGCTTGTAGATTGTCTATTTTCAAATGGCCGAAATGAGCTGAAGTGTTTACTGTATGTTTTGTAATAATAATCGAAATCTACAAAGTAACCACTGTAAGTGAAGTGTCTTTTATTTGAAAACAAGGGACATTTACAGGTTACTATGTGTATAAAAAAGGAACGTCATCAGGCTCAAAGAGGAGTAAAATAGTCTCTGCCCATCCATATTATAATGTGA
Source organism: Gymnoscopelus braueri (assembly GCF_963280865.1). NCBI lineage: Eukaryota > Metazoa > Chordata > Actinopteri > Myctophiformes > Myctophidae > Gymnoscopelus > Gymnoscopelus braueri. The sequence continues at coordinate 11,905,979 of NC_137617.1, read as the reverse complement.
TCATTAACAGGTGAGGCAACTGGTGACCTGAGCCATCATCATCAGGATTCGGTTATATTTGCATTGAATGAAAGCACTGCATAATGATAGAATGGCCTATGCATTTAGCCATGGGAAAGAATGCGGTTCTATTTGCATATACATAATCATTTTATGTAGAAAGACTCTGTCTTTTATTTGAAAACATGTATAGGTTACTATGTACATAAAAAAGGAACAGATAATTTAGCTACAGAGCATAACCTCATGTCTGCTTTTACTATGCAGAAGGGTACTATTACAAATAAAATCAGCAGGTTACTCATCATCCAGTTTCAGAACCACACTGGTGCACAAGTTGGTTAGATCACAACACGCTCGGACATCTTTGTCAAGGATTGATCATGTCCTCGCCCACTCCTGGTTTATGCTAGCCTGACTATCAGCCTGTTTGGAACCAGGCTAGGTTTATGCATCAGAGTGATGGGTACCCTACCATTTAATATGTGGTAGCCTACTTATTGCGTATAGTGCCTATAACCCTCCCTACATGGATCCTGAGGTGTGCTATCTTGCGTGTTTCTTCCACGTCTTTTTCTGTCATCTGGGCTGTCAGACAACCAAGCCATGCATCGTCTCTTTGTTACGTCGGAGACCTGGCTGGCTTCCATTTGCGAATGCGGTGAAAAGTTAGTCCGTTGTCCATTTTAGCCCCTTTATTCTCACCTTTTCAATTGTGAGAAGCCGCGGAACAGTTTTTCATACAACAATTCATTCCCATTTTGGCGAAACACTGCTGAAAGAGCACCAACTTGCAGGCTACTACTAGCGAACCTAGCGAGGGGAAATGTCAACCCCACCGACCGGGGGTGGGGCAAGCCACATTCGCAGAGTCATGTCAGCCTGTTAAGCCCTATTATTTGAAAGCTTTAGTTAGCCAGTTTCCCTTCCCCTCCATCAGGCTGCCGGTTGACCAGGGGGAGGCAGTATAGTGACCAGGATTACTACATGTTTTTGTGAGGGTATTAACTACCCCCTACCCTGGGGGACACGGGGAGAACATGCAAACTCCACACAGAGTAGGCCCTTTCGCCAACCCCACCTAGGGTATGGGCGCTGGTTACGCGGAGGAGAAGACACGCCGTCCCCGGCGGGAATCGAACCCAGGACCTTCTAGCTGTGAGGCGACAGCGCTACCGACTGCGCCACCTTGCCCCCGTATACCGTTAATAATTAATTATTTGAACAGTGGTGTTAACATCATAGCCTCGCCATATCCATTATGAATAACATTACATATCGGTTTGATTGATTGATGTACTTTATTTAGTAAGAAATGATAAAAACTACATGGAAGTACAGATTCACAATACAAGGTCTACTAAACTGGAAGGCTCATAAAGCACTAAGCTTGTTTAAAATGAGATACCCACGAGATTAAGATTTTGACCAGTTTGGAATTGCCTCCTGAAGGTGGTTCTTTAGGGCAGTTTTGAAAGTGAGTAGGGTTTTACACTACTTTACTCCTTTTGGTAGGGCATTCCACATTTTTGTTGAATAGCATGAGAACGAGTTAATTCCCTTTGTTGAGCCAAATCTGTGTTGAACATGATCCGTGGAGCTGCCTCTGGTGTTGTGATTGTGGACTTCATTTACGCTTTGGAAGTATTTTGACAAATACAGGGGTATCCCAATGTTGCTGCGTATCTTGTAGACCAGGCCCATTGTAAGTTGTTGTACTCTGTCCTCTGTAGACTAGGTCGGTAGACTAGGCTGTGGCTATAGCACGGTAAATGGAGACAACAAGGCTCAGCTAAGTGGCTAATGTTTGTACATTTAAAGTTTTTACAGGCCAGACAGATCCAGACAACGTAAATTTAAAGTTGGCAAACATTATGAATAAGCATAATGTAGAGCAATGTTGAGAAATTTCTCATATGTCAGCTGAAGTAGGTCTTACATTGATGTAGGAATTCACTTCTCCATGCATGCATGTATAAAGTTTGGAACACTGGAGTTAAAATTAAAGTTAATCAATGGGGATTTGTTTGTGTGGATGTGTTTCTAGCACTTCATTGATGGGAGGCCAACAGAATTACACCCACACCCAGCTGATGCAGGAGGTTCACGTATTACATGTAGACCAGGTCTACATGTAATACGTGAAGAACCACCATCTCCTAAAAAAAGGTAACATTCCAACATTGAAGCTGATGTAAAGAGTAAGGTTTCATAAGCAAGATAATCATTATGGGTGTACCAGCGACCTGGTGAATAGCATGTTTCCTTGATTGTGTCTTGTTTATTAAATATGTCCAGTGTGGCAGAGCATTGATTGGACCATGCTATTCTATGCACTTATTAACTATTTAAAAAATAATTAAATTCTATTCCAGGTCCGTAACAGTTTTGCCAAAGAGGAAGCCTGTCATGGTTATCACATCCCCGAGTTCAAGGGGACCAGACCCAGGTGTCAGTTCCAGTTCTGTGGTTGTAACTTATTCTGGGGGTGAGTTATACAAGGCAGAAATCCCCATAATAGTCTATTTATGGAATGTCACTCCATTGACTTCAATATATTTGTGGTCATCAGGGACCAAATGTATACTTTTACAAGGATTTTTATATTTGATCATCTAAATCTGTCTTTTAGATGTCGTAAGGATGCCAATACTTGTTTGCCGTGCCCAGGATCAAGTCCACGCCGATGAAGAATCCTTTGTCAAGGAGCAATGCTATGCCCATGAAGAATTTCATGCCCTGGGGCAATGCCATGCTCAAGAAGGCTGCCATGATACCAATCAATGCCATGCCAGCATTCATAGTGAGAATGCTGAACTGCTCAAACGGATTGATCATTTAGAAAGAACTCTCAGAATTCGAAATGAAATTACCCCAGAAGGAATTCAGCTCAGTACCATTCCAAATTTCTTCCAGTATAACACAGGGTTTACGTACGAGCAGTTTAATAGCCTGTGCACAGTATTCGGCATTCCTAACAGTGTAAAAGCTCCGCCACAAATGGCACCCCTAATTTACAAAAAAGTTGACCAGCAAATAACTCTCATGCCCTTGCGTCAGCAGCTCCTCCTGGTTCTGATGAAATTACGTCAAAATTTCGATCACAAGGAGCTCGCTTTCAAGTTTAACATTAGTCACCAAAGTGTAAGCACTTTGTTCAACTCTTGGATTGATTTTATGTTCACCACGCTTGGGCGACTTCCTATGTGGCCCCACAGAGATATAATCACACAGAAAATGCCATCCATGTACCGGTATAAATTCCCTACAACATTTGCAATCCTGGACTGCACAGAGATTAAAATTCAGCAACCAAGCTCGTTGGCGCTGCAGAGCGAAACATTTTCAAATTACAAATCTACCAACACACTCAAATCATTGATTGTTGTTGACCCAAGAGGCTCTATTATGTTTTGTTCCACCCTATATACAGGTTGTATATCAGACCAGGAGATATTTAGGAAGTGTGGAATCATACCACTCCTGAGAAATCTGATAGAGCATGGCTACCTTAAGCAGGGTGATGGGCTTATGGCAGATAAGGAATTCCTAATAGAGCAAGATGTGGAGGACTTGGGGTTGAAATTAAACACCCCTCCCTTTGTTTGGCTGACATCAAACAATGGCATCTGGCGGTTAGATCGGACAAAGACCACAAAGAACAGAATTCATGTTGAAAGGGCTATTTCGAAAATGAAAATGTTTAAAATAGTCTCTGGCAGAATCCCCAACGACCGCTTGCACAACATAAATGAGATTTGGTACGTTGTGAGCATGCTCTCCAACTTTCAACCAATTGCTAGCACCAGATTTGTGCAGTAACGGAGTCATTTACTAGTGGGGGCTGTTGAGATCATGTCAATTTCAAGTAACGGGTGATAATAAATGCTTATCTGGGAATTAATTCTGGATGTGGGAATTGTCCTGTCTGACTATGTGGCCATTTGCATCATTACTGTATGTGTAAAATATTGTTATGTATATAATACTGTATTGTGGAAAATAAATCACTATGCTGTATTGTGTGTGTGTAGCTGCGTGTATGTATGGGTTTATTTTCACCTCATCCCAAAAGTGCATTTAAACCATTTACCTGGTAGCTCAGGCCTCAGCCCGTGGGGTACAATGCCTCTCCAAGAGGTAACAATATAGGGGTTTTCTGGACCAGGTAGCCGACTGGTGTGGTGTCCAGCTTCTTTATCTCCTCATAGGTTTTCTCAGACTCTCCTGACAGTTTACTTGAAGAAGAAAAAGCTAAATCAAATGTACTGCTTTCTGATTTAAGCTAAAACCATAGGATATTTCTAGTTGATGTGCGTGTTTTATACCTATACCTGTAAGAGGAAAATACAGGCTTCCTTTTACGCTTCAGTTTAGCCTTTTGCCACCACAACTTGTGTGTGCCTCCAATTTCTTCCCTCTCGGCTTGTGCCATTGTTGTGGAAGACTGTGACTGTGGAAGCAGTAACCCTCTGCCCTGAATAATTATAGTGAGAGAAGATTTGTTTTAAATATACCTGTGATTGTGTTTACCATGGGTTTGAACTTTAACATTGCATGTTTATTCACTGGGCCTATACAGTGATATGTTGGAGGGGCATGTAGGCTGCAATGGGAGTGTTCACTTAAGCAATGACAATAATAGGTTTCTACTGATAATGACATTGTAAAGGTACAAATGAAAAGTCAGCTGTTCTAATATTACTGTGTTGTGTCGATGTTACTCTGGCAGCCTGAATCATTTCAATCTTTATTTGATTAATTTGCAGGTTTAGAAATATGCTGATTCAGCTGTTTATATTTTTGATAGCACATGTAAAGGTACAAATCATGAGACTAACAAATGTTACACAGTTACTTTGGCATCCTTAATCAATCTATTTGATTAATTTGCATATTTTTGATAGCATGGGTAAAGGTAAAAATCACAAGACAAGTTACAATGCTCAGTGATAGCTACTGATGTGTTGGCCTCGTTACTTTGGAATCCTGAATCGCTCGTTATTAGATTAATGAGCATGTTGAGAAACGTGCAGTTTCAGCTCTTTATATTTTTGATAGCATATGTAAAGGTACAAATCATGAAACTAACACATGTTACATAGGCCTAGTTACTTTTGGCATCCTGAATCCATATGTATTTGATTAATTAGCATGTTTAGAAGCGCTTTATTTTACTAGCAGAGGTAATAAGGTAAACATCACAAGAGTTAATGCTCAGTGATACTGATGTATTGACATTGTTACTTTGAGTACTACTGAATCACTAGTTTTTAAATTTATGAGCATGTTGAGAAACACACAGTAGTTTCAGCCATTTCTTTTTAACCTTTTAAGCAGATGTGTATTTGTGATAGAGACTGTCAGTGACTTAATAAATCATGATGTTCGCAAGCATGCTTAGCAGAAAGGTTTGGTCACTCGAGTCAAGTTCAACACACTACCACGAAATCACAGAGCAATGAAATTTAAATTAAGTTAAATGATTTCCTCATTATGTTTGACTAACTAAGTACTTATTTGGTGTATACTTACCCTGCGATACATGAACACATTAAAAGATGCGGTTTCCCTCTTTCTTTGGGAGTGATAGACCTTTGCTTCTATTTTGTTTGTAGAAACATGGATATTATTCCTCCACTGCATATTGCAGGCCTTGTTGGTGAGATTTCTTGGAGATTTTCCAACTCTTCCTCAAAAAAACATCCATTATTATTTTGTGTGGTACATCCTTTCTTTTCAGGTGTAAACTAGAGGCCTCCGCCATTATAAAGCTGCCAAATTACAGGTAGTTTGTCCACCCTAGCAACAGTTACTACAGGGGGAAGGGCTTAGCGAAAGGTCGTAGAAGTTGAGGCATACATTTAGTTTTACTCGGTTCCACAGATTGTGAAAATAGCTGATCTACAAGCTCACAACGCCTCACAACTCAAGCTGTGTATAAAACATCAGTGTTTAACAAAATGTTGCTTGGTGCCAATCTCTTAACATGTATTACTCAGTCAGTTGGAGAGATATTTTGTGTTGCTATTCAGGTTTCAATCAAAACGATAAGAATTATATGGTTAGTTTTGTATGACATAATGTGTCAGCTTAGATTGCCCTTCAAAATACATGATTTTGGTTAAAGCTTTTGGTAAAAGATTTAGCTACAAACTGTACAAGCAAGGGGCCTTTCCCCAGTATGAATCCTCATGTGTGTTTTCAGAACAACCTTGGTACCACAGACTTTGTATATCAGATTCAGAACAGTGTGAAGAGGGGAGCTAGTCATCACTAGCTGGTTGTGATGTGTAACCCAGTACTCTATACAGTATAAGCTTGTGTTTTCATGTGTTCAGTTGAGGTGCTGGCTAGAGGCTCTGTCTCTCTGTGTTCATCATCATCATCTTCACTTTTCATGGCTATTAATGTAAACGATGACCTCGCTGGTCTTAGACGTACCTCTTGTTCCTTTTTAATCTGTGGAGGTTCTACTTTCACCTGGACCAGACTGGGACTCCTGTCCTGGTGTTCAGGGGAAGCCTCCTCTTTACACACATCTGGAAGGAATTGGAGATCTAGAAGGAGGAGAGAGGAGGTAATGGTAATATCAGCAGAGAGCAACTCATGTGTTTTTCAATTGGATAAGATTGATTATCTTATTGAGTTTTTTCTTCTTTTTTTGTCAAGAGAAACTTGTCAAAAAGGTCATGGACAAAGTATGAATTAGTGTTCAACTGCACTAACAAATCACTAACCGGTGTTTCTAATACATGGTCTATTGCAATGATTCTCAAACTTAAACATTTTAAGGACCCCCAGTTTGGTATGCATTAGGCAACAAACCCCTGACCTGTAAAGGTCCATTTGCTTCTTAACTATCTATCATTTAGCAGCTAAATGATAGATAGCTGGTGACCCGCCTCAGTGACCCCTGGAGGTCCCCGGACCCCACTTTGAGAACCACTGGTCTACTGAGACCCACTAAACGGATTTAAATGCCTAAAGTCAAATAGTGACTTCATTGTTAAAAGTAATCTTCATTCATCTAAGTTTGCGCTGTTAATAACCATGCAAATTACATTTCTACGTGAGCACCTTTTGGCAGCTAATGCAAGTAATTATGCAATGTATGGCCATCATTCTCCATTTTTATAACTTTTGACTGTAGTAAAAAAAAAAAAACTCTACTTTTGACATTATATAAATTCTTGTGTGTGTGTGTGTGTGTGTGTGACTCACTGTCTGCCTCCATATCAGTGCTGTTGTTCTCCTCAAGGGTGAAGATGGGAGGCATGTTGGCAGCAGTCCTCCAGGGGGCAGCAGAGCTCAGGTCCTGACTCTTGGCTGCTGAGTCTAGGAATGCATGTGGTGCTGAGGAAAACATGCTGTGACTGGGTAGATCACACACACAAATTTCAGTTCTGATACAAATTGGGACATCTAGAAATGTCTACGATGGCAATACTCCTGTCACTATTTGACTAAGAGGTCTGACTGTGTCAAAATCTATAATGTATGAATAAAAAACGATATTGGCTTGTTTTTAACCATGACTAATACTAATTGTATATGACAGGTGAAAGTGTCCCGATTGCAGTGATGTTATATTCTTTTTGTATTCTGTCCCAATCACTCTTTCATAGAGCCTGCATACTGTATACCAAAACCTTCATTACCTACTTTAAAGGGATAGTTCACCCCAAAAAATACTTAGGCTACTTTCTTTCAATTACACACCCCATGAAGCCTTGAATTCATGGAGATTGTTTAGTTTTTGTCGCATTCCTAAGCCAATAATTTGATGACCGGCGGAAAAAATGCTAATGTCTCCGGTAGGAGACTCACTCTGAGTCTGCTCCTGGAGCCGCCGCCGGTCATCAAATTATTGGCTTAGGAATGCGACAAAAACAAAAAAAGTCTCCATGGGGTGTGTAATCGTCGATAAGAAAAAAAGTCATTTTGGGGGTGAACTATCCCTTTAATCTCTTAGCTTCAGTATAGGCTGCAGATGTACACATAAGGCTTATCAGGAACTTTTCTTTTCTTTTTTTGCTCCACCTTCTAAAACAAACACAACACCCCACTATGAAACACATTCCTAAATAGGATCTAATGTCAAAGTCTTCATTGAGTCCAGTTGTTGCCATGGTTCTAAGATAATGATGGACCCAAAGAGGATATCAATGCTACCCCCTCGTCTCAGAATGAGACCTTTTCAGTTTTTCAGTACCAAAGTATCTTAGTGTGCAGACAGAGTGACATGCATTTCTTTGCTCTGCACCACCATTTTATTATCATCCACCACCTGCATGACAGTCACACACGTTCAGTGGAGAGGGGGGGGGGACACGTTCGGCGAAAACAGCAGCTCTACAAGCTGTGTGTGTGTGTGTGTGTGTGTGTGTGTGTGTGCGTGTGCGTGACAAGAAGAAGAGTTTTACATAGGTACCTACCTTTGCTGTCTCAACTCTTTGTCGCTGATGGGTTCGGCATTTGGGACACTGACAGTGTCTCCAGATGCAGAACTGCTTGTGTCCCTTCAGTGCAGCAGGAACACATTCTTGGGGGTTTCTTGCCTCCTTGAGCAGGGGACAAAGGTCCAGGACAGTCCATCTGCTGCTGCTTCTCTTCTCTGCTCAATGATACTGGCAATGGACTATTATACAGTCCTTTCCTATTTTGGGGAAACGCAAGAAAACCTGTCTGTGTGTGTGTGTGTGTGTGTGTGTGTGTGTGTGTGTGTGTGTGTGTGTGTGTGATAATGATATAATATTGGTCCCCACTCCTTGGGGTGTTTCTCGTCACTGTATATTTGCACGTACGTGTAATTTGTCCTCTGCATTTACCCATCCTATAATCACTAGGGGCAGTGAGCAGCCATTGTGCGACGAAAGGAGATCAAACAAGAGAAGAAAAAAGTTATCAACATATTATCTACAAGTTATCTACATATTTACACAGGTACCTGAGATAAGATAAAAAAGGTGGGTGAGCAAGCATAGCAGCAGACGTATACTGTGCATGATATACTCATGGACGTTAGTTCAGGTGCTAGAAAAAACACACAATAAAAAGACATAATGTCAGTGCGTTGTACATGGGATTAAGCTGCAAAATGTCAGTGTGTGTCGACCGCATAATCCACATAAAGTAGACTGACCCTGGTATAATCCGCAAGTAGGTGAGGAAGAGCAAAGAAAAAAAGTCAAGTCACTTAGGGGAGAATGGGGTAAGATGAACCACTTTTTACTTATGTTGACTTCTAGGCAAGGAAGATTTTATGGAAGTAAAATCTAAACATCTACTAAAACTTCAAGATGTCTTCTATCAATTGAAATAATGAGTGTGCATCTATGACAAAGGGCTGTAAAAATATGGGTTCTAAAAAAAAAGTGGTCACATGGTTCAACTTGCCCCAGGTAAGGGGTAAGTTGATCCTAGTCAAGGGGTAAATTTACCCATATGATATTTTACATTTTCAAGTTTAAACTTGAACAAATAATGTATTCACATATCAAAAATAATTTCCCTTTTGCAAATAGTCTTATTTATTTTCTTAATGGTATTTAAACGGGAGCGTGTCTATGTTCCCCGGGTTCTATGTTCCCCGCTTACCTAACCCTAAACCTAAACCTAACGCTAACCCTAACCCTAACCCTAAACCTAATCTTAGTGGGGGAACATAGAACCCGGGGAACATAGGGATGACCCCAGTACATTTACTCAAGTCATTTTGAGGTACTTTTACTTTACTGGAGCATTTCCAATTTCCAACACTTGTACTTCTGCTTCACTACATCTCAGAGGCAAATATTGTACTTTTTACTTCAATTATTCAAAAAGTGAAGTTACTAGTTGATTTAGATTATTATTACAAAACATGCTTTGACCACTTCAGCCCTATATACACCCTAGATACACCCTAGATATACTTAGGCTATTTTTAATTTTTATACATTTGAAACATTTGAAAACTTGTGAAATGGGACATACTGCATAAGGAGTACTTTTACTTTTAGTACTTTAAGTACATTTTGATGCCAATGCTTTTGTACTTTTACTCTTTTACTTGTAACAGAGTCTTTCTACATTGCAGTTTTGATACTTTTACTCAAGAAAAAAAAATAGTACTTTTTCCTACACTGCTGATAACATCAAACACCCATAAGCAGAAGCAGAGCTTGGGGGCCTCACTGGTAAATCTTCTTTATGAAGCAGAACCCTGGCTCGTCATAGAGGAGTCCAGAGGAGCAGTGGTGGGAAAAGTACTCACATATTGTACTTAATTAAGTAAAAGTATCAATACCACAAAGTCAGGTATTAAACATGTTACTTGAGTGAAACATACTCAAATCATACTCAAAGTACAAAAAGTAAAAGTACCCATTATGCAGGATGGCCCATTTCATAAGTTTTCAAAAATGTATAAAGATCCTTTGAAAATAGCCGATCCACAAGATCACAGAACGTCACGACGCGCCGTAATCTTGTAGATCGTCTATTTTCGCACAGGGCTCAGAATTGGTTTTAAGATGTTAGTTTGTTTTTAAATCACTGAATGGCCTGGCACCTCAGTACCTACAGTATCTGAACTCCTAGAGGTGTATAACCCCCCTAGGTCACTGCGGTCTGCGGACCAGTTGAAACTCGAGGTCCAATAAGTCACGTTTAAAGACCAGAGGTGACCGAGCCTTTTCAGTCGCAGGCTCCATATTATGGAATGCACTCCCCTCCCATATCAAACTGGCCCCCACCATCGAGGCTTTTAAATCTCGCCTTAAGTCCCACTTTTATACCTTGGCTTTTGATCCCGTTTGAGAGTTTCTGTGGTCTATGTTTTGTTTCACTGTCTGCGTCTTGCATTTTTCAGTGATGTGTCTCCTTCTGTTGTTTATTTCGCTTAATTTTTTTGCTGTATGTTTTGCTGTTGTTTCTGTTTTTTAGCTCACCCAGTGTATTTGGTTTTTGATTTTCTGTACAGCACTTTGGAAACCCTGAAAAAGTTGTGAAATGTGCCATATCAATAAAGTGGATTGGATTGGAAATGTACTTACTACTTACTTTCCACCACTGCTGTTCAGTACTATGTTCACTAAAACAGTTGTGTACAGAGATGCATTTAGGAACCAAGTGGAATGTACCGCTGACCTGACCTGACCACTGAGCATGAGACTGGAATGCTGCTCAGTCCAGTGTTGATGACAGGGTGCCTGGAATCTAGATGGGTGACATTTGGAAGAATAGACTTTAACTTATAGGTCAAAAAGGTTTTTAAGTTCCTTCCTTTTGTGTAAGATCAGAGTAAGAATCGGTGAACTTAAAAAGGATCCAATAAGGTTCAGTTAAGTTAAAAAGCCTTTATTTATCCATGGCTTAGTTGCTATATAAAGCAAAGAACAAAAAGAGAAACGCAGGTGACCTACACGTTTCGGCCCTACTGGCCTTCATCACTGTCCACTGGTTATGACAGATACATCACGTCATTTTATAGCAACCACAAACTGTCAATTATTAAATCATCATTAGACTACACCAAGATAACATTAGAAAGTACACATATTCACATTTGTCCACACTCATGTCCAAGTTTCTGGTAGTGTATGACAAATAACAATAAGAATACTAGATGGCAATACAATCTGAGGGAAAGGGGCAGTATGACAACCCCAAAATGGGAGATGACCACAATATACAGAGTCATTGCCATACTGTGGGAAATGACCACAATTAGGGATGTTCGATATTGACTTTTTTACTCATATCCGATATACCGATATTGTCTAACTCCTAATTTCCGATACCGAATATATGCAGGCTTTTTCACCAAAAGTCCACTAATTGTCGGGTAACAACATCACATATCTAATAAAATAAAATAGCTATAATATAGTATCTAATAAATCTAATAGCAGAAGCATAATTGCCTTGATGCGTACAACATTAACGAGCGTCAACGAGCGTCAGCTGGACATAGACACACACACCTGCCCTCTGCAGTGCTCTAATTTGAAAGTGACTGGAGTCTGTCTCATTTCTCTGCAAAAGCCCTTGAATATGATGGAATATGATTAAGGATTACTGTGATTATGGTAAGCTCACATTTCATATCACACACACCATACAGTAAGAACTCCTGTAACTAATTACACATTTATTTATTTATTTCAAAATCCGATGCTAATATCGACCGATAATATCGGGAGGCCGATAATATCGGGACATCCCTAACCACAATGCATATAGTCCACATAGAACACATGCTATAAAAAATAAAAACTTGATGTGTCCATTAGATTAGTCATAACTTATATTCAAATGGTGGGGGGATGACTATACCGTTAAGACCTTAGTATGTGATGGTTGAATGAGGATCTACAGTACTTATACAACCTGTATATCTGGTCAAGAGGAATCTCCTAAAAGGCAGCTTAGAATACGAAAAGCCACCTGAGAACTACCATCCATATCCTTAGGCAACAAGACTGATGACCTATAGTTAATCTTATGGAATGACAGCAGTGGTGTAAAGTAACCAAGTACATTTACTCAAGTACTGTACTTAAGTACTGTGAGGTACTTTTATTTTACCGGAGTATTTACAATTTTCTATACTTTTACTTCTACTCCACTACATCTCAGAGGCAAATATTGTACTTTTACTCCACTACAATTATTTGAAAACTTTACTTACTAGTTACTTTGGGGCGACAGTGGCTCAGGGGTAGAGTGGCCGGTAGAGCGGCAGGATGGGCAACCGTGAGGTTCCCAGTTCGATCCCGGGCTCCCCCAGAGATAGTGTCAAAGTGTCCTTGAGCAAGACACTGGACCCCTAATTGCTCCTGATGAGCAGGTTGGTGCCTTGCATGGTTTCCTCCGCCATCGGTGTGTGAATGTAATGCACAATCTATGTAAAGCACTTTGGATAAAAGCGCTATACAAATGCACCTTTTTTTTATTTAAATAAATTATTACAGTATAACACATACATTAACCACTTTAGCCCTATTTTATACCTATGCTATTTGAAAATAGCAGATCTACAAGCTCACAAGGCGTCGCGATGCGACGTGTTGTGAGCTTGTAGATCTGCTATTTTCAAACATGTTAGTACTTTTGCTTTTGGTACTTTAAGTACATTTTCATACCAATACTTTTGTACTTTTACTCAAAGTAATTTTTGAATCCCAGACTTTTACTTGTTACAGAGCACTTCTACATTGCAGTATTGATGCTTTTACTTAAGTAAAACATTTGAGTACTTTTCCACCACTGTGACACAGTTACATTGCAGGACATTTTACCTGCTGGACCTGTGCTGATTAGCAAAAACCAGTTATTTGGTATTCTAAACCTTCCGACACCCTGCCCGCCCCTCCCTCATTTTACACTATAAAAGGTACTGGTGTCAAACCAGTGCTTCACTCAGCCTTCTCCTCTCCATCCAGAGCATAACCGCCTCCAACCAGCTGAACTTCAGTCAACCATGTCTTCTTCCTCTGTGACCAGCAGCTGTCCCACTGACAGGTACAAAATGGCAGCAGATTTAGCCTCTACAAACAAATACTGGCGTTAGTGAGCTTGGATTCAAACCTTTTTATCAGGTTTAAATTTCAAGTTAATTTGTTAAGTTAATTTGTTTTATATATATATATATATATATATATATATATATATATATATATATATATATATATATATATATATATATATATATATATATATATATATATGTTAGTGAGCTTGGATCAATTTCAAGTTAATTTGCAGTTAATTTGTTACGTTAATTTGTTACGTTAATTTGTTTTATTTATACATATATATGTGTATATATATATATATATTGGGGGACGCATGTAGGCAGAGACTATGACTATTTGGGGGACTTGGCATGGAAAAGTCTGGGAAGCCCTGGTGTCTTGTACCCATCCTTTGTTCCATTTGGTCTCTCTCTCTGCAGAAACAAGAACACCACGATCACCATAGAGATGAAGGACGAGGATGGAAACCTAATCTCCACCGAAACCAGAAACAAGAAAACCAAGAAAACCAAGATCACCAAGATCACCAAGGAGGAGATCACCACAGAGAGGATGGACGAGGATGGATACATAATCTCCAAAGACACCAAGACCAACATCAAAACCGAATGATTTTCTTAATCATTTGACCAGTGATGTGTCTGCATTGTGTGGGCCCATTGGAAGTCTGATGTACTGCATTGTGTGTAAGCCTGATTCCTCAATAAAATCCACAGTGCCAGTGCTTCTTTCTTTCGTCTGAGTTTGTTTATGAAAGACCCTCAATAACGTATTGCAGTGGTTTTCAAACTTTTTGTGCCGAAGGCACATCAAAGGGCAAGTTAAAATCTCAATACACACCTGTAATCATATCTGTGCAAAACAGCCTCTATAACGTGTGTTATCGCTCTTGGCACATTTATTAATGGCAATTAAAAAGTCTAACAAATGAAAGCAGCACTATGTAACTTTCCTCTTCTACCCTGGATATATGAGTGCATTATTCAAATATGCCTGGTATCCTCCCAGTCAAAACCAGTACAAACTTCACCCAGCCGGTGACAAAGTTAGAACAAACTTATATATAAATATTTATTTCTTGATTAATGTATTTACAATTTACAATTTAGGCATTTAGCAGGCGCTCTTAATCCAGAGCGATTTACAGTAAGCATGGTAAACACGAGGTAATACATCAAATGCATAGAAATAGAAATCTAGTATCATAGGTAAACCAATAACCTATTATTTAGAGGTATAGGGGGTAGTACTGGCAGGAACTTCCAATCTACTTTCACCACTGTTTACATGTCCAGTACTGTTCAGCAGTGATGGAAGAAGTACTCATATGTTTTACTTAAGTAAAAGTATCAATACCCTATAGTAGAAACAGTCTTTTACAAGTATAAATAATGTCCTTGAGTAAAAGTAGAAAGGTATTGGCATCAAAATACACTTAAAGTACCAAAAGTACTCATTATGCAGAATGTCCCATTTCACAAGGTTTCAAATGCATTAAATGTATACAAATCCTTTGAGAATAGCAGATCTACAAACTCACAACGCGACGCCAAGCGTCGTGTTGTGAGCTTGTAGACCCCACTATGAAACACATTCCTAAATAGGATCTAATGTCAAAGTCTTCATTGAGTCCAGTTGTTGCCATGGTTCTAAGATAATGATGGACCCAAAGAGGATATCAATGCTACCCCCTTGTCTCAGAATGAGACCTTTTCAGTTTTTCAGTACCAAAGTATCTTAGTGTGCAGACAGAGTGACATGCATTTCTTTGCTCTGCACTACCATTTATTATCATCCACCACCTGCATGGCAGTCACACACGTTCAGTGGAGAGGGGAAACACGTTCGGCGAAAACAGCAGCTCTACAAGCTGTGTGTGTGTGTGTGTGTGTGTGTGTGTGTGTGTGTGTGTGTGTGTGTGTGCGTGTGCGTGTGCGTGTGCGTGACAAGAAGAAGAGTTTTACATAGGTACCTACCTTTGCTGTCTCAACTCTTTGTTGCTGATGGGTTCTGCATTTGGGACACTGACAGTGTCTCCAGATGCAGAACTGCTTGTGTCCCTTCAGTGCAGCAGGAACACATTCTTGGGGGTTTCTTGCCTCCTTGAGCAGGGGACAAAGGTCCAGGACAGTCCATCTGCTGCTGCTTCTCTTCTCTGCTCAATGATACTGGCAATGGACTATTATACAGTCCTTTCCTATTTTGGGGAAAACGCAAGAAAACCTGTCAGTGTGTGTGTGTGTGTGTGTGTGTGTGTGTGTGTGTGTGTGTGTGTGTGTGTGATAATGATATAATATTGGTCCCCACTCCTTGGGGTGTTTCTCGTCACTGTATATTTGCACGTACGTGTAATTTGTCCTCTGCATTTACCCATCCTATAATCACTAGGGGCAGTGAGCAGCCATTGTGCGACGAAAGGAGATCAAACAAGAGAAGAAAAAAACCCAAACAAGTTATCAACATATTATCTACAAGTTATCTACATATTTACACAGGTACCTGAGATAAGATAAAAAAAGGTGGGTGAGCAAGCATAGCAGCAGACGTATACTGTGCATGATATACTCATGGACGTTAGTTCAGGTGCTAGAAAAAACACACAATAAAAAGACATAATGTCAGTGCGTTGTACATGGGATTAAGCTGCAAAATGTCAGTGTGTGTCGACCGCATAATCCACATAAAGTAGACTGACCCTGGTATAATCCGCAAGTAGGTGAGGAAGAGCAAAGAAAAAAAGTCAAGTCACTTAGGGGAGAATGGGGTAAGATGAACCACTTTTTACTTATGTTGACTTCTAGGCAAGGAAGATTTTATGGAAGTAAAATCTAAACATCTACTAAAACTTCAAGATGTCTTCTATCAATTGAAATAATGAGTGTGCATCTATGACAAAGGGCTGTAAAAATATGGGTTCTAAAAAAAAAGTGGTCACATGGTTCAACTTGCCCCAGGTAAGGGGTAAGTTGATCCTAGTCAAGGGGTAAATTTACCCATATGATATTTTACATTTTCAAGTTTAAACTTGAACAAATAATGTATTCACATATCAAAAATAATTTCCCTTTTGCAAATAGTCTTATTTATTTTCTTAATGGTATTTAAACGGGAGCGTGTCTATGTTCCCCGGGTTCTATGTTCCCCGCTTACCTAACCCTAAACCTAAACCTAACGCTAACCCTAACCCTAACCCTAAACCTAATCTTAGTGGGGGAACATAGAACCCGGGGAACATAGGGATGACCCCAGTACATTTACTCAAGTCATTTTGAGGTACTTTTACTTTACTGGAGCATTTCCAATTTCCAACACTTGTACTTCTGCTTCACTACATCTCAGAGGCAAATATTGTACTTTTTACTTCAATTATTCAAAAAGTGAAGTTACTAGTTGATTTAGATTATTATTACAAAACATGCTTTGACCACTTCAGCCCTATATACACCCTAGATACACCCTAGATATACTTAGGCTATTTTTAATTTTTATACATTTGAAACATTTGAAAACTTGTGAAATGGGACATACTGCATAAGGAGTACTTTTACTTTTAGTACTTTAAGTACATTTTGATGCCAATGCTTTTGTACTTTTACTCTTTTACTTGTAACAGAGTCTTTCTACATTGCAGTTTTGATACTTTTACTCAAGAAAAAAAAATAGTACTTTTTCCTACACTGCTGATAACATCAAACACCCATAAGCAGAAGCAGAGCTTGGGGGCCTCACTGGTAAATCTTCTTTATGAAGCAGAACCCTGGCTCGTCATAGAGGAGTCCAGAGGAGCAGTGGTGGGAAAAGTACTCACATATTGTACTTAATTAAGTAAAAGTATCAATACCACAAAGTCAGGTATTAAACATGTTACTTGAGTGAAACATACTCAAATCATACTCAAAGTACAAAAAGTAAAAGTACCCATTATGCAGGATGGCCCATTTCATAAGTTTTCAAAAATGTATAAAGATCCTTTGAAAATAGCCGATCCACAAGATCACAGAACGTCACGACGCGCCGTAATCTTGTAGATCGTCTATTTTCGCACAGGGCTCAGAATTGGTTTTAAGATGTTAGTTTGTTTTTAAATCACTGAATGGCCTGGCACCTCAGTATCTCAGTATCTGAACTCCTAGAGGTGTATAACCCCCCTAGGTCACTGCGGTCTGCGGACCAGTTGAAACTCGAGGTCCAATAAGTCACGTTTAAAGACCAGAGGTGACCGAGCCTTTTCAGTCGCAGGCTCCATATTATGGAATGCACTCCCCTCCCATATCAAACTGGCCCCCACCATCGAGGCTTTTAAATCTCGACTTAAGTCCCACTTTTATACCTTGGCTTTTGATCCCGTTTGAGAGTTTCTGTGGTCTATGTTTTGTTTCACTGTCTGCGTCTTGCATTTTTCAGTGATGTGTCTCCTTCTTTCTATTTCGCTTATTTTTTTTGCTGTATGTTTTGCTGTTGTTTCTGTTTTTTAGCTCACCCAGTGTATTTGGTTTTTGATTTTCTGTACAGCACTTTGGAAACCCTGAAAAAGTTGTGAAATGTGCTATATAAATAAAGTGGATTGGATTGGAAATGTACTTACTACTTACTTTCCACCACTGCTGTTCAGTACTATGTTCACTAAAACAGTAGTGTACAGAGATGCATTTAGGAACCAAGTGGAATGTACCGCTGACCTGACCTGACCACTGAGCATGAGACTGGAATGCTGCTCAGTCCAGTGTTGATGACAGGGTGTCTGGAATCTAGATGGGTGACATTTGGAAGAATAGACTTTAACTTATAGGTCAAAAAGGTTTTTAAGTTCCTTCCTTTTGTGTAAGATCAGAGTAAGAATCGGTGAACTTAAAACGGATCCAATAAGGTTCAGTTGAGTTAAAAAGCCTTTATTGATCCATGGCTTAGTTGCTATATAAAGCAAAGAACAAAAAGAGAAACGCAGGTGACCTACACGTTTCAGCCCTACTGGCCTTCATCACTGTCCACTGGTTATGAGAGATACATCACGTCATTTTATAGCAACCACAAACTGTCAATTATTAAATCATCATTAGACTACACCAAGATAACATTAGAAAGTACACATATTCACATTTGTCCACACTCATGTCCAAGTTTCTGGTAGTGTATGACAAATAACAATAAGCATACTAGATGGCAATACAATCTGAGGGAAAGGGGCATTATGACAACCCCATCACAACGCGACGCCAAGCGTCGTGTTGTGAGCTTGTAGATCGGCTATTTTGAAATTGCCAAAGTATATGTCTGCTGTCCGGCAGAAACCAGCTAACTCCAAAATGTTCGTTTTTCAGGAAATGAAGAAACTAAATATAACATTATCAGGAAATGAAGAAAACCTTATATTTTTTAAACAAAGCAATATCAAAGTTGGTATTATGACTTTATATATTGTCAGATACTTGCATGTGTCATTATTATATTATCACCACTTTACCCAAATCCAGCTCAAGTGGTTTTGTCCATCATTGATAAGAACAGCTGACAATGGATCTCCTTAATGCCCTGATGCTTCATGACACTGCTTATATGGGCCTACAATAATAAGCAGGACTTTAAATATTACAATAACTTCTGCAAAGAGGGGTTCACAGAGTTGCAGTGTCCGTAGAACTAGCGAGAGAAATGCTATATGAACTCATTTCTTGTCACATCGCTCTCCTCAGAAAACACTGCATAGATTTTAAAAATAGAATGAATTGCTTTCTTAACATTAGCGTCTGTGCTAAGTTTGATAAACAGGTACACTGCATAGTTACTTTTAACAGACTACGGAGGAAAAAACCCTGCCTCGTTAAAGTTTGTTTTCTTCTGCTCTGAGTCTGCGGCTAAAAAGTTGCGCTTTTTAATACTTTTCATTTGTTCAACATGTTTTTTTAACCAACACACAGAAGTAAAGGGTGTTCAATAGCGTTGATTTATGAAAAACAAAAAGAAGCTGTACCTGAGTAAATGTACTTACTTACTTTCCACCACTGCTGTTGTTCACTAAAACAGTAGTGTACAGAGATGCATTTAGGAACCAAGTGGAATGTACCCCTGACCTGACCACTGAGCATGACACTGGAATGCTGCTCAGTCCAGCATTGATGACAGGGTGTCTGGAATCTAGATGGGTGACATTTGGAAGAATAGACTTTAACTTATAGGTCAACAAGGTTTTTAAGTTCCTTCCTTTTGTGTAAGAGTGGTAAAGAGTGTAAGAGTGGTAAAGTGGTTAATGTATGTTTTATAATGTAATAATGTATATCTGCAAAGTAACTCCAACCTTAGCGACATAGTCATATCCTCTTCAAGTGGTGCTACAATAGAAAGGGTCTCGGAATACAATTACCTGGGCATCTGGCTAGATGAGAAATTGTGTTTTAAATTTCACATTGATAACCTTGTCTCCAAATTGAGACAAAAAATTGGGTTTCTCTATAGAAATAAATCATGCTTTCCTGCATCCAGTAGGAAAACAATTATTGAAGCCACTTTTCTCTCGGTTTTAGACTATGGAGACATTATTTATAGAACTGCTGCTCCATCAATTTTAAAACGCCTTGACACTGTGTACCATTCTGCCCTAAGATGGGTCTCTGGTGACACCTATGGTACCCATCACTGTACACTATACGGGAATGCAGGCTTATCCTCTTTAACTGAGAGGCGTGATAGGCACTGGTATCTATTTATTTTTAAAGCCATATCAGGAATGCTCCCCCCTTATATTTGTTCTATGTTGGTTCAGAACCCTGTTACATGCCAGACCCGCTCGAGTGATCTCCTGACGCTCAAGGTTCCTTTCGCGCAGACAGAGTTAGGCAGGACAGCATTTTCTGTCAGTGCTCCATCTGCCTGGAATGAGCTCCAGAGGTCCTTGAAAATCAAATCACTTCCATCTTTAGGTAGTTTCAGGGAAATGATTTCCAACATTTTTGTTCAGGATTGTAACTGCTTTATTTAATTGTTTGATTATGATATATCTGTTCTAGTTCTTTGACTATTTTAGTTTTTGAGTTCTTTCTGTATTCTGATTCATGTATTTTATTGCTGTATGTGAATGTCTATTCCTGTTGATTACTGTGTTCTGTATCTCGGCTACATTGAAAATGAGGGCCTGCCCCTCAACTGTACTCCGAGCTGAAATAAAGGTTATGATGATGAACTAGTAACTTTGTTTTCAAATAATTGTAGTGGAGTAAGAGTACAATATTTGCCTCTGAGATGTAGTGGAGTAGAAGTAAAAGTATAGACAATTGGAAATACTCCAGTAAAGTAAAAGTAACTAAAATGTTTACTTAAGTACAGTACTTGAGTAAATGTACTTAATACTTTACACCACTGACAGCGTTGAGCAAAAGCAGCAGTCATCTATAATGACTCAAATGGCTCAAAACAAGGACACTACAGTAGGTTGAAAGTGGTTAGGTCTGTCCGTGGGTTTCATAAATATTTAACCATATAATTTTTTCCCCATTTCTTGAAAAGTAGAGGTTTTGTACATACAATGTTTTTGCCCGACTAAGTAAGTAAGTAAGTAAGTACATTGGGAGCGTGTCTATGTTCCCCGGGTTCTATGTTCCCTGCTTACCTAACCCTAAACCTAACGCTAACCCTAACCCTAAACCTAATCTTAGTGGGGGAACATAGAACCCGGGGAACATAGGGATGACCCCATTTAAACAATATAAAACCAATTAAATATAAAGTTTGTTTTTCTGAACCTTTTAATATTTGCAATTGTTAATACAATATTGAAAACTTCTCTTAAATGAGTGTATTCATCCAAATGAAAGGTCATACAGCATAATTTGAGAAGCAAAGACAGGATAATTGGCTCAATTTACTGCAAGGCATTTGGTTCATCTTGTCCCATGGCCACCATTTTGACCTAACCTGGCTAGCTTAATCCTTCAGGCTAATCTTTAGCTAAATGATTCACATGGTTTTATACATTGGAATATCACCAACATGCATGATATTTAAGTTTAGACCTGGGTACATTTGCTTTAAAATAAAAATCATACCAGAAAAGTAAAACATTTACTTTGACCTGCAAAAAACACTTTTTTTTGTGTAGAAATATATCACTTTGCCCATGTGTCTCTCAACTTCACAGCCAGGTGGAAATGATGGGTGTGTCCTGATTTTAAGGTCACATGACAACTCATGTGTATAGTTTTAAAGATACAGGGGGTGGTTCAACTTACCCAGAGGTTCATCTTACCCCGTTCTCCTCTATGGCCTCCAGGCCCTTAAGGGCCCATGTCCCTGATGCTATCTGACGAGTCAAGGATAAAACATCAACATTATTACACACAAACTATGAGAAAAATGTGTAAACAGAACCAAGATGCCCTGCAAACCATTCGGGCACCTGACAATGCATTGATCCCCTCCCCCCAAAGAAAAGCAAAATAGCCTTTATAGACCAGAGCGGTGTTTCCGGATAGAATGTCTATAGATCTTACACAATATAAAATAAGTGCCCAGAACTTTAGCTATGTCTAGTTTGTCAACCTGTGGATATTTAAAACAAACTAATACAGTATATAATTATAGAGTCGATAACAATATCATAAGTGTCTTGTTCTTCCAGAAATAAGGTTAATTCAATGCCACGCTGCCAGTGTTATCTACCCGGAAGAAATTGTATCTGGACATTCAAAACATTGCAGCACAATTAGGGCCTATTATAGGCTATGCTGGCTTGAGACTTGACATACTGTACAAAGTATTCTTGGTGCCCACTCTGTTTTGGTGCCCAGTATTCCCGGTGCCTATATACTCTGTTTATCCAGATTTACCAAGTGCCCACTCTATTTTGGTGCCAAGCATTCCCGGCCACAGCCAACTTTGTTTTGCTGGCCGGATTTACCAGGCACCCACTCTACTGAGGTGACCAGGATTACCAATGTTTTGGTGCCCACTCTTCATGTATTCCACAAAATCTCTGTGTAGTAGTACCATCTTTAACCAGAGGATGGCAGCAACAATATGGCAATGGCCCCTTCCAGATGCAGTGTAAAGACACACAGCTTATTGTGCAGATGACATTTAGCTGATGATCTCAAATAGCATAATTAAAACATTGTCCATTGATTTATTGACTGCAGCTAGTATGATCTATCTGGAACTGATATAGCTGTGTGCAAGTGGACGATAAAGTATATTTACCTGAGTAGGCTACTGTACTTATTTATTTTTTAGTATTTAGTATTTGTGTATGTTTTTTTTCTGTCTGGAAAATCTTTGAATTTTATTGGAAAATGCCTACATTTCAATACAGCAACACATTGATAATAAAATGTAAATGTACATAGGTAATTAGAACTTTTGAATACTCAAGTATTTTTTAAAGCTTGTACTTTTGAATACATAAGTATTTTAACTCCAGTACTTTAATTCAAGAACAAATGTGACAGTAACGTTCACTTTAGTTGAGTAATATTTGACCAGGAGCATCTATACTTTGACTCAAGTACTCGAGTTGAGTACTTTGTCCATCACTGCCTATGACACATGCACTGGCAAACAGTCAGTGGAAATAGCCTACAGGTGGAGCTTTTGCTGAAAATAGCAGATCAGATTGCTTCGCGTTGTAAGCTTGTCGATCTGCTATTTTCAGCAAAAGCTTTCCCCATTATAACAGAAAAGAGAAAATATACTAGTATAGAGCCCTGAGGGACTCCGCTCAACCATATGAGGTTAAGTGATTAAGGGCGTGTCGCATAAAATTCCAGGTGAAGTGGAAAGCAAAGGGGCGTGGTTATCTGCTGGTCAGGTCATTTATTGCACCTGGAACCCACTGCCACAACTCATTTGATCTAGGATTTCAATTCATCCTGACTGCATGTCAGAATGAAGACTGTCACCACAACCTCACCTTGGGAAAGTATTCCAATACAGGTAAGAAATAATCTTGAAAGAGTTGTTCTTAGGCTTTTATAGCCTACAACTTGAATCTAACACTCGGACTGCAACTTTACTGTAATAATCATTTAAGGAGGTTAGCCTGCTATATAGGGTGTATTTGTCTCCAGCGAACCATGTCTTCTATGTTCTTAAGGTTCTTAAGGTGCATCTTAAGGTTCTTCAACGTCGACTCAGGGATAAACTCAGACGACACCGTATTAACAACAGCTTGGCAACATTACGACTCTTGCTTTTGGAAAAGACCCACAATGAGGTGTGTATGACATTTACAAATGCATATTCTTCTGAATGAATACCTTTTCCATTCCAGTTTCAGCTGCTGGCTATTATGTGTCGAGTGGTGACATGTTGTGAGCTTGTAGATCTGCTATTGTCATTAAGGTGGCTTAAGTGGTTCATTCAAAAATGTACTTTTTCCATTCCTAGAAATGTAATGTAGAATTTGTCTTTGAAAAGTCTCCAAAAATACAAATATTTAAGTAAATCTACAGCTACTAAAAATGTACTTAAGTACAGTAAATGTACTTCTAACCCACTACTGTCAACCATTACATGCTCTTGTGGTGAGATTTGCTGTTTATTAACAGAGTGAAGTCCACAAGGTGGTCACATATTTCAGCAGGTCACCAATTTCACTGTAACACTGCCATGCTGGGGGGCAACATGATGGCGGAGGCAGAAATTAAGAGTTTTGGAATTTGGCTTCTGACTCAAAAAGGACTGATTGGAGAACACGACTGATGAGGGGTGAATAATACAAGCAAGATACAGCTGGGGCAGACAGAAACATGGAACCGAGAAAACTAGACCAGGGAACAGAATACACATAGAAATACAAGACAATCAATGAGACAAGACAATCAATGAGACAAAGTGTGACTTCGGCAGTCTTGAGCACCTAGATCAGATTCTTACTATATCGTGTCTTTTGTGTTTATCTTTCAGAGACTATGCGATCCAGGGATGCAAAAGGCAGAAATTCTGGAGAGTGTGGTTAATTTCCTTAGAAGTGACCAGGTGATGGAGATGAGCCATCAGAAGAGAACGGGCGTCCTGTCCAGAGAGAGTCAACAGGGCTACAGTGAGGACATGATGATGACACAGGTATGGATTAAAGTTCTCAGTGGCCACTACTGATTTGTGATTTCAGTCATTTGGATTCCATAAAAGCCAGCATATCATCTTCTATGGAAGCATGTCACGGACCAAAAATAGCACAAGCTTGCGTGTTGTGAGCTTGTAGATGGGCCATTTTTGGTTATTTTAAAATGAAAGAGTATTTGAATTGGTCAAACTAGCAATCGAGTACATGTTCAGAAGCATCATGCATAGACCCTAATGGTCTCGGATATTTCATAAAAGCTAAGGTCAAAGCCTCAATCTACAACTTCAACTGGTTGCCTGTAGGCTATGTAGGGGGGGGGGGGGGGGGCTCCCTTTTAATGCTGTTCGTGGCAGATTAGGACTTGGCCACACAAAATGTTTCAGTCATGACATTTTATTTTGCTCTATTCCATGCACAGGTCTACCGTGAGGGCATGATGCCACAGGTCTACCGTGAGGGCATGATGCCACAGGTCTACCGTGAGGGCATGATGCCACAGGGCTACCGTGAGGGCATGATGCCACAGGGCTACCGTGAGGGCATGATGCCACAGGGCTACCGTGAGGGCATGATGCCACAGGGCTACCGTGAGGGCATGATGCCACAGGGCTACGTGGAGGACATGACGTCACAGAGCCGTGACGACATGGCGTCATGTCTACAGCGAGTGCGTCTCAGTCTACTGAGAGTGGGTCTCGGTAGACAACCAGGAGGTTCCTGGCACAAGCTGGAGGAGGGCAGCAGTGACGCCAGCAGCATGATGCCTCATGGCATCCAGCTCCACGGAGCAGTGACGAGCCCTTCTATCTGTGGCCCTGTGTCTGGGCAACAGCAGCACGCCTCGCCTTCAACCAGCCAACATATTAACGTCTCCCCCTATTCCGCTACCTCCATTGGCTCCCTAGCCTGGTTCCAGACCATAGACCCCGCCCACTCTCTGAGTGGACTGCCCCTCTTGCAGCTTCAGTCTGATAATCAGGCTATTGGCTCCCTGCTCTGAGTACAAAACATCTGGATCAACATCTTCATATGGGTCACTCTGAACACGCCAACCCAAAGACCCTGGGATACCACAGCACTCCCTTTTCCACTGCCAACCATGGTCATCATTGACCCAGTGTGGAAGCGGCGGTGAGGCCATGAAGAGTTTTTATGGTCTATAATGGTTCACCTCTTGTGATGCCCAGTATGGTGCAGATGATGGGAGGTGCAGGTTCACTACAAACGGATGTTAATATTAACTGTAAATATGTTTGCGTGAATTTTGTCATGTTTTATCTGATTTCATGGAAATGCTTTTATTTTTAGTAGATGTGTGTGTGTGTGTGTGTGTGTGTGTGTGTGTGTGTGTGTGTGTGTGTGTGTGTGTGTGTGTGTGTGTTTACTATTGTGGGCAATAAATATGCCATTGATTGTTTTCTGTGTGTCTTGTATCTGGACATTCCAAACAGGTTCTTAAAAAGGAAATGATTACAGCACAATTGGGGCCCATTATTCTGGCTTGAGAGTTAACGTACAAAGTATTCCTGGTGCCCACTCTGTTTTGGTGCCTGGTTTACCAATCTACTGAGGGGCCCACATTTGTTAAGTGGCCACAATGTTCTGGTGCCCATTCTTCATGTAATTCCACACAATGCTGCATTCGATTTGACACTACAGTATAGTACCACCTTTTAACCAGAGGATGGCAGTAACAATATAGCAATGGCCCATCCAGTAGCAACGCAAAGACCCCACCTCTCCAGCTCCAGCACAAATGTTCAGGTGGGGTTGCCAATTTCAGCCAATCAGGAGAGCGTACCCATTTATCACCTTAATGTTCGGGTTACAATTTTGTCTGCTCATTCCCAATTTTGTCTGCTCATTCTTTTGTATCACTTCCAATTTCACTTAATACCTGTATGAGTTCTCTATCCTGATTGGATAAAATTGGTATCCTGACCTGAAAATGCATTTTCTGCCATTTTCAAATAGCCAACGCATATAGGTTTGAAGCGCTCATGTGACCTAAGTTGCTTCTCTTGGGTTTTCATAGACCTGGTTGCTTATTTCTCTCACAAAACCTGGCAACACTGGTCAGTATCAGTTGTGTTGAACTTGAGACGGTAGAGCAGAACAGAGCAGAGCGCACAGCACAGCATGCTGATCATGTTGTTCCACTACTGACACCTTGAACTTGTGACTCAACATCTGAACATCAGACATTATAGACTGTTTTAATCTTTAAACGGATTATTATTTTGTTCCTTAAAAAAACAAAACATATTTGTTTTGTTGTGGTGCTACTAAATGACCACTCCTCGCCTGCTTGTAGATCTGCCATTTCCACTATTATTGATGGTTTTGGAAAATCTTTGAATTTTATTGGAAAATGCCTACATTTCAATATAGCAACGCATTGATGATAAAATATAAATGTAATTAGAACTTTTGTTAGAGCTTGTACTTTTAAATACTTATTTTATAAGCAAGTACTCTATTTTATAAGCAAGTACTCTAGTACTTTTCAAGTACAAATTTTACAGTAACGTTCACTTTAGTTGAGTAATATTTGACCAGGTGTATCTATACTTTGACTCAAGTACTCGAGTTGAGTACTTTGTCCATCACTGCCTACTGCTGGCAAACACCCAGTAGAAATAGCTTATTGGAAGGCTATATAATACAGGTGACTGTTCAATCAACCACTTTAACCCCAGCATTCGTATTGTGGGGAAAGCTTTTGCTGAAAATAGCAGATCGACAAGTTTACAACACGTCGTGCTGCGTCGCGTTGTAAGCTTGTCAATCGGCCATTTTCAGCAAAAGCTTTCCCCATTATAACAGAAAATACACTAGTATAGAGCCCTGAGGGACTCCGCTCAACCATATGGGGTTTAAGTGGTTAAGGGCGTGTCCCATCAAATTCCAGGTGAAGTGGAAAAAAAGGGGGCGGGGTTATCTGCTGGTCAAATCATTTATTGCACCTGGAACCCACCACTGCGACTCATTAGATCTTGGATTTCATTTCATCCTGACTGCATGTCAGAATGAAGACTGTCACCACAACCTCACCTTGGGAAAGTGTTCCAATACAGGTAAGACATAATCTTGAAAGTTTTATTCTTAGGTTTTTATAGCCTACAACTTAAAGGGATATTTCACCAAAAAAAAATGTGGGTCATTTTATCATCTACTCAGGCTTTTGTGAACACCCAAGACAGTTTTTAAGTGACCCATACCGCCCTCCTAATATGTGAGGGGGCCGTGTTTTTTTCGATTACTTTTTTAATATTTTTTAAAAATTGTATTCAATTTCTTTCTTTTATATAAATGAAAAAAGTAATTGAAAAAACACGGCCCCCTCAACGTATTAGGAGGGCAGTATGAGTCACCAGAACCAAGAACGGGTGTTCTTGATGAATCTATCATAGCTAAAATGGAGTTTATGGGTCTGTATAGGAAGGGGGCGTGTCTGATAAAATATCAAATATCTAAATACTGAATCAAGCAACTTAAAAACTGTCTGGGGTGTTCACAAGTCTGAGTGGACGATGACCCAAAACATTTTTGAAAGTGAAATATCACATTAAATCTACAACTCGGACTGCAACTTCACTGTAATATAATTTAAGGAGGTTAGCCTATATACGGTGTATTTGTCTCCAGCGGACCATTGAATCATATGTCTTCTATGTTGTGTATCTTAAGGTTCTTCAACGTCGACTCAGGGACAAACTCAGACGAGACCGTATTAACAACAGCTTGGCAACATTACGACTCTTGCTTTTGGAAAAGACCCACAACGAGGTGTGTATGACATTTACAAATGCATCTTTTTCTGAATGAATACCTTCTCCATTCCAGTTTCAGCTGCTGGCTATTATGTGTCAGGTGGTGACATGTTGTGAGCTTGTCATTAAGGTGGCTTAAGTGGTTCATTCAAAATGTACCTTTTCCCTTCCTAGAAAATGTAGTGGAGTCAAAATACAATATTTGTCTTTGAAAAATACTTCAACCATTGCGTGCTCTTGTGGTGAGAACCCAAATGCAGGACAGTGAGACTGTGTGCGATCAACACCCAAGATTGGCTTATCCGGGTGAACAAAGACACATTCCAATTGTCAAATTTCTACCCCTGCTGTCCTCCAACATGGCAGTATTACAGTGAAATTGGTGACCGTCTAATGGACTTCACATTATGTCACTGCTGTTTACTTATTAACAGTTTAACAGAGTTAAATTAGTGGTATTTAGGCCACATGCATAATTGTGAAGTCTGCAGGTCACCAATTTCACTCCATGCTGGTGGACAACATGGTGGAGGAGGCAGAAATTAGCTAAAAAAGGACTGATTGGAGAACTTGACTGATGAACAAGATACAGCTGGGGCAGACCGAAACATGGAACCGAGAACTAGACCAGGGAGCAGACTGCACATAGAAATACAAGACCAAGACAAGACAATTAATGAGACAAAGTAGACAAGACAATCAATGAGACAAAGTGTGACTGTGACAGTCTGAGCACCTATATCTATATCAGATTCTTACTATACTGTGTCTTTTGTGTTTATTTTTCAGAGACTACAGAGTCCAAGAATTCAAAAGGCAGAAATTCTGGAGAGTGTGGTTAATTTCCTAAGTAACCAGGTGACGAAGATGAGCCATCAGAGGAGAATTGGCGTCTTGTCCAGAGAGAGTCAACAGGGCTACAGTGAGGACATGATGACATGGGTATGGATTCAAGTTCTCAATCGCCACGACTGATTTCAGTCATTTGGATTCCATAAAAGCCAGCGTATCTTCTATGGAAGCAGGTCACAGACCGAAAATAGCTCATCTACAGGCTCACGTGTCGTGAACTTGTAGATGGGCTGTTTTTGGTTATTTTAAGATTAAACAGTATTTTAATTGGTCAAACTGGAAATAGAGTACATGTTCAGAAGCATCATGCATAACCCCTAATGGTGCTGGTGCAGATATGTCATAAAAGCAAAGGTTAAAGCCTCAATCTGCAATTTGAACAACAAGAACATGGGTTTAGAATGATCATGCCTAAACATCATAATTCTACATTGTTTAGGAAACGGTGTGTGTGTGTGCGGGGGGCTTGGGCTCCTTTTTAATGCTGTTAATGGCAGATTAGGATTTGGCCTGACAAAACCTTTCAGCCATAACTTTATTTTTTTCTTTATTCCATGCACAGGGCTTCCGTGGGGGCATGATGCCACAGGTCTACCGTGAGGGAATTATGTCACAGGGCTACATTGAGGACATGGTGTCACAGAGCCATGAGGACATGACGTCATGTCTATTGAGAGTGCGTCATATTATCACCAACTGGAACCAGGAGGCTCCTGGTTCCTGGCTGGAGAAGAGCAGCAGTGATGCCAGCAGCATGATGCCACATGGCATCCAGCTCCACGGAGCAGTGACAAGCCCTTCTATCTGTGGCCCTGTGTCTGGGCAACAGCAGCACGCCTCGTCTTCAACCAGCCAACATGTTAACGTCTCCCCTTATTCCGCTACCTCCATTTGCTCCCTGAGTACAAAAGATCTGGATCAACATCCTCATATGGGTCACTCTGAACACGCCAACCCAAAGACCCTGGGATACCACATCAACACTCTCCTTTCCACAGCCAACAGTGGTCATCGTTGACCCAGTGTGGAGGTGGCAGTGAGGCCATGAAGAGACGCCAACTGGTTCCCAATATAAAGTTCTAATAGTCTATAATGTTTGAATGGTCCACCTCTTGTGATACCCAGTATGGTGCAGATGATGGGAGGTGCAGGTTCACTCCAAACGGCTGTAAATATTAACTGTAAATATGTTTGCGGTGAACTTTGTCATGTTTTATTTGTGCTCATGGAAATGCTTTTATTGTTAGTAGATGTGTTGTGTGTGTTTAATATTGTGGGCAATAAATATGCCATTGACTGTTTTCTGTGTGTCTTGTATCTGGACATTCCAAACAGGTTCTTAAAAAGGAAACGATTACAGCACAATTGGGGCCTATTATGCTGGCTTGAGAGTTGATGTACAAAGTATTCCTGTTGCCCACTCTGTTTTGGTGCCTGGTTTACAATCTACTGAGGGGCCCACATTTACCAAGTGCCCACAATGTTCTGGTGCCCATTCTTCATGTAATTCCACAACACTACCGAGATCTCACAATGCTGCATTCGATTTGACACTACAGTGTAGTACCACATTTTACCAGAGGATGGCAGTAACAATATAGCAATGGCCCATCCAGTTGCAACGCAAAGACAGCATCTCATACAGGTGACATTCAGTTGATCTGAAATGGCATCATTATAACATTGGTTTGTTTCAGATAGCATGACATCTAAGCATCTATGTCAGTGCTTCTCAGACTTTTTAATTTCAAAGACCCACACTCAAAGGAACCATTAGACCAAATTATGTCCATTTGGTTCTGTATAAGGGTCCATTTGGAACCCCCTCAAGGGACCCCCCCCCCCCAGCTCTTAAACAAATGTTCAGGTGGGTTGCCAATTTCAGCCAGAGAGTACCCATTTATCACCTTAAATTTGATAATGTTCGGGTTCCAATTTTGTCTGCTCATTTGTGTCATCACTTCCAATTTCACTTGTTTATCCTGTATGAGCTCTCTATCCTGATTGGATAAAGTTGGTTTCCTGACCTGACAATGCATTTTCTGTTTACTAAAGAGCTGGATAGATGGGGACATTCCTGATAACTATCAGAATATAGAGCTGTTTATAACACTTAACAATAAAAAACATCACTTACTGCACCTTAAATATGAACGGGAGCCATGTGTGATTCCAGAGGAATGTTTACATATCACCATAATTTGCCAGAGTTCTAGTAAACTCAATTTCAATAAAAACTGCCAGGTGTATCAGACTGCTGATTGGTAATAACGATATGCAAAGCCCGGTGGGGCCGTCCATTCATTGGGTGTTAACACGCCGGTGGGCGTGTCCGTGGAGAGGGAGGACGCTGACCGCAGTGTTGCCATGTCCGCTTATTATAAGTGACTTTGGGCTTCTTTTTCTATAAAGTTGCCTGTAAAAATTGGTAGTTGCGGGTTGGTTTTTTTTGGGCTTGTTTCTAAAGTGTACTTGCTTATTTAGGCTTGCTTGTAATTTTAAACCATTTAAATTTATTATTTAAACCAGTGGTTCTCAAATATTTTCATGAAAATGTTTTGTGCCCAGGCAGGGAGCATTTGTGTTAGAAATGATTCAAAAACGTTCCAAACATTCAATACTTTATTGCAAGAGTTATTGAAAATAGCAGATCTACAAGCTCACAACGCGTTGCATCGCAACGTGTTGTGAGCTTGTAGATCTGCTATTTACAAATAGAAGCGCTCATGTGTAGACCTGGTTGCTTATTTCTCTCACAAAACCTGGCAACGCTGGTCAGTATCAGTTGTGCTTGTACAGAGCAGCAGCAGCGCAGAGCAGAGCGTACAGCACAGCGTGCTGATCATGTTGTTCCACTACTAACACCTTGAACTTGTGACTCCAAACATCTGGACGCTAAGAGCCACAGACATATTACAGACACGTTTATTTTGTTTAACATCTTTAAAAGGATTTATTTTTCCCCCCCACATTGTATTCGTTTTATTATATTTTCTTAGTTTGCTGCTGTAAAAAAAAATTTACATTTGTTTTGGTGTGGAGCTACTAAATGAGCACTCCTCGCCGCTGACAGTCACACCGGGTACGGGACGGGTACGGTACGGGACGGGGGACGGGGACGGGACGGTGACCCGGGGATCATCAGCACCATGGAGAGCAGTAAGCCGGCGGGGGGGACGAGCCGCTGTAAGGTTGTGGTCGTCGGCGACACGCAGTGTGGCAAGACGGCGCTCCTCCACGTCTTCGCCAAAGACTCGTATCCAGAGGTAATGGAAGAAAGTACTCAAAATGTTTTGCTTAAGTAAAAGTATCAATCCTGCAAGCTAGAAATACTCTTAAGTAAAAGTCCGGAATTCAAAAATGTCTTGGGTAAACTAGTATTGGCATCAAAAGATAGTAAAAGTAGCCTACCAATTTAAGTACATGTACCGATTAAGCGGAATGTCCCAAGTTTTCAAATGTATACAAATATTTTGAAAATCTACGATCTACAAAAAATCTACGATCTACAAGCCCACTGCCTCACATCCTATGCATTGTGAGCTTGTAGATCGGCTATTTTCAAATGGCCGAAATGTATATAGGGCTGAAGTGGTTAATGTATGTTTTGCAATAATAATCAAAAGTCTACAAAGTAACTAAAGTTGTTAAATAATTGTTGTGGAGTAAAAGTACTGCAAATTGAAAATAGCCTACTACAGTAAAATAAAAGTACCCCAAAATTGTACAGTACTGGAGTACATGTACTTAGTTACTTTCCCACCACTGCTCAGTCCAAATGGAATATGTACTTAATGGCAAGTTCGTTTAATTTAATTTCATTCAGTTAGCCTACGTTTTGGATTATGGATTTGCCATCATGGCAGTGCACTCACGCCAACGGTAGCTTAATTTCAAAGGCTATATCATCTCGCAAAGGTGTCGCTTGCCCGA
Source organism: Gymnoscopelus braueri (assembly GCF_963280865.1). Lineage (NCBI taxonomy): Eukaryota > Metazoa > Chordata > Actinopteri > Myctophiformes > Myctophidae > Gymnoscopelus > Gymnoscopelus braueri. The sequence goes on along the minus strand of NC_137617.1, from coordinate 11,872,848 downwards.
AGGGACAGATTTACAAGATAACTACGTGTTGTTGTGGTTCAGGTGTCGCTTTACCTTTCCTGCAGGCCGTTATACTACTGAATAAAATAGTCTTGATCCTCATGCGCCTCTTGGGTAGTGCGCACCCCTGTGCTTAAACCATGTTGACCTCCTAGTGCGTCTGTTTTTAAACCTGTCCCTAAACCAGGGATAGTCACAGGTTTGTTCGGTCCAGTAGTCTGTGATGATTGTGGGAGGAACCAGGGATATGCAAATGTACAGTGTGTGTGGCATGGATTTTATTTCATTTCATTTCATTTTATCCTCTTAATTGTTTAGGCTATTTGGAATAACAGTACACTGACATACATCTCTATAATTCAGAGTAGTTCAAACGTCAGGACTGACCTTAACCACACAAACAGCTCTGTGTTTACAGCATTGATAGAGACAGTCAAGTCCCTGTTGTTGTGGTATATGATAAATAGACATCATCATGATTTGTGTGCATGGGGTTCTCATCTTAAACAAGCTTAGTGCTTAATGAGGGTTTCCAGTTTAGTAGACCTTGTATTGTGAATTTGTACTTCCATGTACTGTTATGTAACTGTCATGTACTATTCTCATGTCTTTCTAAATAAACTACATCAATCAATCAATCAGACAGCCACCAGTCACCAAGTGTCTTAAGTTGATAATGAATTTGACAGTGTGGGCCAGGGGTCTTCAACGTTTTTCAGGCCAAGGACCCCTTAGCTGAGAGAGAGATGAAGCAGGGCCCCCCCAGTAGTACCTACAGCCACCTTTGTGGCTAGGTACTTGGTCTGCTCTTTTTTCCCTGTACACCAAACCTCTTTTCGGAAATTCTGCGTCGCGTTTTGAGCTTGTAGTAGATCGGCTATTTTCAGCTAATACTATCACACAAAGATTTGGTGGCCCCCCTGCAGTATCTCTGAGTACCCCCTAGGGGTCCCGGACCTCCTGTTGAAGACCCCTGGTGTAGGCTAAAAGTGCCATTGCTGATTGAACCTAACTTCTATCTCCTGTGTGGGTCTGCTTTCAGAATTATGTTCCCACGGTGTTTGAGAATTACACTGCCAGCTTTGAGATCGACAAGCAGAGGATCGAACTCAACATGTGGGACACTTCAGGTAAGGAGGACGTTGAGCTCGCATTTCATTTGTCACTTTGCAGAGAGAGGGGCTTCCATGCCAAGGAGAAGCCACATACTGTTAGGGACATGCCTCTAGCATACACTGTGAAATCCTCAGTGAAGTGGCAATCTTCTCTCTTCCCTGTTAGATTGCACTTCTGTGTAACAGTTCTTAGCAATCAGCTTGACGCACAAAATAAGTCTTCAGAGACAGTAAAAAATCAACAAAGGTGCTTTACTTGAAATTAAACAGTACAACTTATTTCTCTTTAAGTGTGGTCAAAAAACTGTGTTGCTCCTCACACTGCTTCACTCTAATGAACAAACAGAAAACCCCACCCAGCCTAAGTGAGTGACTAATCAAATAACAGGGGAGCAACCCATGAGGCTTAATTACTCAGTGCAATCAAAGAGCCTACTTGCAGGCTGTGTGTGACCCAATACAGGTCATACCAATATCAATTCAGGTCATACCAATATCAATTCAGGTCATACCAATAATGGCTCTTACATTTCCAGCCCCTAATTGTTTTACCATTAACTCAAACAATTATAAATGTACACAAATAAACACAAAGAGCCATAACATTCATCATGCATCACAAAAGGTTAAGTAATCTTCATTTCTATAATCCACATTTCTTGACATCTTCACATGATTACACTGCTTGCTTCAACAGGCAGCGTTTGGTTATGGGTCTGTCTAATATGTTAGTTTTGGTCTGCACACTACAGTAACTCGTCTCACTGTACCGCTGGAGTCTGGTAATGTTTTTATTACTCTGCCCAGGATCCAAGATTTCGAGGGGCAGCTTCATCCATTATCAAGATGATATCTCCTGACAGGAAGGTCCTGTCTGATCATTCTGTCCATTTTGACAGCAACAACAGCTGCTGTTAGTTCCAGTCGTGGCATTGTAACATGCTTCAGAGGTGTCACTCCAGATTTTCCCATCAGGAAAGAACAATGTTTTTTGTTCTCCTGGTTGGTGATGTCTGGTCCTTGAAGCAACTGCTCACTTAGCGAGGTTCCCTGATTCTTTGGGTGATACGCCCCGTGGTGAGGGATGCACCACACTCTGCCATCATTGCGACTGAGTTGCTCAACAGGTATTTTTTCGGCATAGCCATTTTCAATGACACTTTTCGTGAGGGTTTTGTAACCTTCATGGAATTCTTGATTTCTCTTGAGAGTATCATCACGTTGCAAGGCAATGCAGCGGTTATTTGGCATTCCGATGTTTTCATTTCTCAGAGGCAAACTCGTGCAATAATGTCCATCAACCAGTTTCGCTGGCCTTGTGGTTAGGTGCATGAGTTGACGTTCCTCTTGAGACATCCCGTCCTTCTCTTCACAGCTTCGCTCCGGGATATCTGTGTTATACTGCTTGACTAGCAGTTCTTCTATGTCTGTAACTGAGATGTGATTGACGGTGAAGCTCTGCAGTTTATCACTGGCAGACTTGATGCCATCTCCTTTTCTAAGGGGTCCATTTATCACCCATCCCAGGGCAGTTTTGACGGCGTAAGGCCCCTCGCCTTCGCTATTGATGACCTGCCATGGCTCAATGGCTTTAGGGATGTTGGCACCTATGAGTAAACCAACCTCTGCTTCAATGCGTGGCAGACGCACCTCCTTCAGGTAAGGCCATTGTAAAACATCCTCCTGTTGTGGGATGTTTTCTTTCTTTACAGGGATGTGGGGGTGTGTTAACACCTTCGGCAGTTCAATGTAAGTATTTCCTTCAATTCCACACACCTCCAGGTCTGATAGAACACAACTCTTCATCAACTTGTGACTATCTTGACTCATTGTGTCTAGATGATACCGGATGCTCTTTCCTTTAAGGTTTAGTGCTCTCTGTAGACCCTCAGTGCAAAAGGTTGCAGTACTTCCTGGGTCTACGAAGGCATATGTTTCCACATATCTTTCACTCTTTTGGGATTTCACTTTTACTGGTACCACGGCTAGGACACATTCTCCAGCCCCAGTGCTTCCACAAGCCTCATGGCCCAGTGACACATAGGCACTGGAAACTACATCACTCTCAGTGGTGCTTTCTTCAACCTCTCTGGGTGCACTGTTATCTTCTTTCATGACATGAAGTATGTCTGGATGCAATTGAGAACAGGTCTGGCACTTTATTCTCTTTTCGCAACCTCTACTGAGGTGCCCTACTGTAAGGCATCCAAAGCACAGGCCTTTAGACTTGAGGAAGTCTATCCGTTCTTTGTTTGTCAGATCTTTGATCTTATTGCAGACAGCAAGAGCATGATTCTTCTGACAGTATAAACATGGTTTGTGGAAAGCTACAGCCACATCCTTAACTGGACTGCTTTTCTTGAATGTTTCTGTTGTGTCTTGTACACCTGTTTCTTCTGTGGTTGTGTCATGAACACCAGCAGCAAAACTGCTCTCCCTCCTACCAAACCTCTCGCTGGTTCTCTCCTTCGCAACTTTCTCCTTTCCTTTTGTGGCTTGATAATTCTCTACCACATCTCCAAAAAGAGGATCCAGGGCTACTTTGGCCTGGCGGTCAATAAAATCGACTAGGTTAGAAAACCTTGCTCGTCCTCTTCCTCTCTCATGGATCTCAAATGCAGTTGTTCTCCACCTTTCCTTAAGTTTATAAGGTAGCTTTGAAACGACCACTCGCATGTTCGTAGGATTATCCATTTCGTCCATGAATTCTATGTCATCCATGGTGTTCCTACAGCCAATCAGGAAAAGGGCATAGGTTCTCAATGCTTTGCCGTCCTCCGATTTGATTTGAGGCCATTTCAATGCCTTATCCAGGTATGCATTGGCTATATTAAGCTCATCTCCATAATGCCTTTGGAGTAACTTAGTGGCCTCGATGTAGGCTCTATCTGCTGACATATGCTCGCAGCTTCGAACGAGCTCCTGTGGCTCCCCACTTGTATATTGCTCCAAGTAGTAAAGCTTGTCCTTCAAACTGTCAGTTTTGCTATCCACAGCATGCTCAAAAGCCCTGATGAAGGATTTGTAAGTGAGAGGGTCACCTGTAAATATTGGAATGTCCTTGCAAGGGAGGTTAGACATAGCCTGCTGTTTGACAAGCATTTCAGTAATCACATTTTGCCTCTGCATGACTTGACACAGCTCACTTTCGTTATTTCTTGATTGAACATGACTATTATCGTGAAATTGATCATGTGCATGCTGCACCAGTCTGCTTGGAGCATGTCTCAGACTGTATCCATTATCCTGAGCTTGGTCAGATTGTGTGTTTTGTGCAAACTGCACCGGTCTGCTTGTTGCATGTCTCTGACTGTAACCATTATCATGGGATTGATCATGCTGTGTGCTTTGTGCAGACTGCACCGGTCTGCTTGTAGCATGTCTCTGACTGTAACCATTGTCATGGGATTGATCATGTGCAGACTGCACCGGTCTGCTTGGAACTTGTCTTCCTGCAGCAATACTCAAAGTTGGCTTAACATCACTTCTTTTTTGTTTTGATGCGCCACTGACATTGTCATATTCTTGAAGCACCCTGAGCTTTGCGCTGGATGCAGCAATAGCAGTATCAACATCCAGTTGTTCCTTTTTAGCTTTTAATTGTGCCTCCTCAATTTCAAGTGCTTGTTTTACTTTTAATGCAGTTGAACGTTCAATCAGTGCAGCACGCTCTGCTTCTTCCATAATACGTGCTGAGGACACTTTGGTCGCTGTGGACCGTGAAGACTTTGAGGATGAAGATAAAGATGACTTATGGCCGGCAGATGAGGCAGATTTACTCGTACTGCTTTTCTGTACTGTCTTAACTTGAGACACGCTGTCCTCTACTCTTACATCATCTTCAAGAAGTGTGCCTGCTGGACATTCACTTGCACTAGCATTATCTTCTCTTATTTTAATCCACATTGCAATACACCAGTTCTCTGTATTTTCCACAAAGTCATTTATGGGCGCTGATTTGGGTTCAAACCAGTTTTGTTGATCAGCTTGTCTTTCATCTTCATCTAGCAAGGCTATCACCTCAGCATTAATGTCTTCAAACTCTTTCTTCGCTTTGCAAAAGTTATGTCTAAGCATCTCCTCCACTACATTCACATTTGAGCCATCAAGTTTTAAGTTTTCCATATTTCTCATCATGGTAGACAGTTGAGACAATTTACCTCTTCTTGTTCCAATAAACCTGCTGAGTCTGTCTTCCATTGCTCTTTCAGTGAGCTTCAATGCCCTCCTTTGGTCAGAACCATCCATATTCTGTCCTTCTTCCATCTTGAGCAAAGTTTTTTGACTGTATGAAGTGGCAATCTTCTCTCTTCCCTGTTAGATTGCACTTCTGTGTAACAGTTCTTAGCAATCAGCTTGACGCACAAAATAAGTCTTCAGAGACAGTAAAAAATCAACAAAGGTGCTTTACTTGAAATTAAACAGTACAACTTATTTCTCTTTAAGTGTGGTCAAAAAACTGTGTTGCTCCTCACACTGCTTCACTCTAATGAACAAACAGAAAACCCCACCCAGCCTAAGTGAGTGACTAATCAAATAACAGGGGAGCAACCCATGAGGCTTAATTACTCAGTGCAATCAAAGAGCCTACTTGCAGGCTGTGTGTGACCCAATACAGGTCATACCAATATCAATTCAGGTCATACCAATATCAATTCAGGTCATACCAATAATGGCTCTTACACTCAGTGACCCATAAGGGTCCATTTGGTTACATTTGTACACTCTTGTCTGTGACTCAGCCCTGACCATACAGAAAAGAAACGTGTGTCATACTGCTTGATACTCAAAATATGCAAAAGTTATGGTAAAATATGGTAACTGTTTGATTGGTCAAAGTATATATCAAACAGGGTGCAATGTTGTTATTGTTTTGTTTTTTCCAGGGTGGGTGCCTAAGGTTCACAGAAACCAATGATTAAGCAATATTTAGGCAATAGTCCAAGACATTATGCAACAGTTAGTGCTCATCAGGATAAGTCATTGATATTCCCACAGTATTTAAGACCCACTTATGTTATGGATATGACACGAATAAGGAGTCATATTTCATTTCACAGCTTATCCAGTGTAACGCCTTGCGCCCTGGTGTCACGCACAGAAAATAGCCTATCTGTTATTTATCAGCAAAAAAAGAAAGAAGCATTAATCTCAAATGGGCAGGTTCTTTCCACTCCATCTATGTGAGACGACTTTCTCCGTTTTTTTGAAGGCTGGCCCAGACCCGTAGGCTCTTTCTCACCTTATTCCCCACTTATGTAACAAAACAACGCCTCATAACCTGTTCTCACACACACACACACACACACACACACACACACACACACACACACACACACACACACACACACACACACACACACACACACACACACACACACCACACACACACCACGATGGAACTTGAAAGCCTTTCCGTTGAGCTCCACCTCAAGCCACGGCAGAGACAGACAGACCAGCTAGACCACCTCCGGGATTAGTAAGCTCTGGCGTTGCGTTTTGCTTTTTGTTTGTTTGGGGGGGGGGGAGGGAGAGGAGGGGGGTTACTATACTGCAGTGGGGCGAGGCTGCCCAATTCTCTTTTGAACAACACCCTTTTACAATTGCAGGTTGTTTCGCCAGCCTGTCTTTCACAGAGCTGTACGGGACTACAGCGAATTACACGGCAGCACAGCAAACCTCAACAGTAATTTTCTCCCAGCACAAGATTAAACAAAATCACCGTGCGTAGCATCCACCAATCAGGCTTTTCTTAGTGAGTGTGTGTGTGTGTGTGTGTGTGTGTGTGTGTGTGTGTGTGTGTGTGTGTGTGTGTGTGTGTGTGTGTGTGTGTGTGTGTGTGTGTGTGTGTGTGTGTGTGTGTGTGTGGGTGGTGATAGAACTAGGACAGTGTGGCTTTTTACTAGGCTGCTCCCAGGTGTGAATGAGTGCCATTGTATGAATGTGATGCAGGGGCTGTTGCTAAAAAGAGCGTGCTGCATGCTCAGCAAATCTCCTCCATGTGAACAGGGGTTAAGAATATCTACAGCGTGTCTGTGTGTTAACACTGACCTGACTTAGACTATGGAGACGTTAAATAAAAGCCAGCAATGTAAATGCAAAGCATGCTGAACCACTTACAGGACCACTTGACTCATTTTCAGCCTGTCTTTATACAACTGTAATTGGTCCTCGCTAATGCTCATTATGAGATGGTACCATTTCTGTCTATTCAGTCTGTGTCTCAGTGGCGGGCTATTGGCAGTTCAGAAAAATGCCTACTATTGACATTATCGGTAGGCAGATTTGGTCATTTCAAACAAGATTATTTTTAAATATATACATTTTTATTAATGCAAGGGCAATGGCTTTTACAAGTGTGTGTATATATATATATTTTATGTTTTACTTTATTTAAAGAAGGCTATAGTTTTTATAAGCTCGGAATCCCCATTGATGATGCCATTGGTAGGCAGTTTTCTGAACTGCCCATAGTCCACCAATGAGGTGCAGAGTGTGACAGAAATGGGGCCATATTATAATGAGCATGAGTGATACCAATTATACGAAGACATGTTTGAAAATGGGTGAAGTGCTCCTTTAAGCCATATTTTGTACTTAAACCCCCCCCCCCCCATTAGCAAAATGGCAGATCTGCAAGCTCACAAGGCTTCGCAATGCGATACATTGTGAGCTTTTCTTGCAATTCTTTATAACATCTTGCCAATAATGCTCAAAATAGGGACGGACGCCAGGATCAAAGTGGTTAAATGGATTCTTGTGGAGGTCCAGAAACCATGGAAACAACACCTCCACGTGTGTGTGACCTTAGTCTGTGTGACGCTGTCTGTGCTTTGGAGAGAGGTGATGGATGCTGTATGTCTGAGCCCTGCAAACGTATTGGCATCAAGATATACTTACAGTGCCAAAGTAAAGTATTCTTTCCAAAACAGCTGATCTACAACCTCACAATGATCAGACTTGTTGTCTTACAACGAGCTTGTATATCGTCTATTTTCGAATAGGCGAAGAGGTTAATGTACATTTTGTAAAATAATAATCTAAATCTGCAAAGTGACTAGTAACTAAAGAGGTCAAATAATTGCAGTCGAGTAACAATATTTGCCTCTGAGACGCAGTGGAGTAGGTATAAAGCATTTAAAATAAAGGAAATAAAAGTACCTCAAAATTGTAGTTGAGTTACAATACTTGAGTAAATGTACTTAGTTACTTTCCACTACGACACGTGTGACCTTAGTCTCAGTGACGCCTTCTGCGGTGTGGAGAGAGAGAGAGAGAGAGAGAGAGAGAGAGGTGATGGATGCAGCATGTGTGAGCGTTACCTGGAAGCTATTCCGAGGCTGTCTCGTGTGCGCTGGCACCCACGGCTGCCCTTCACCCGGGGTGCCCGCCTGTTGATGCCACGCGGCCACATCCTGAGTGGTAATTTAACCACTTAACCCTTTAAGACCGGGAACGCATCTGTGTCATTTTAGATATCCTTGGGTATTCAAAAATAGCAGATATACAAGTGTATATCTGCTATCGTAGCGCTCGTAGCGCGGCACTCAAGCTTGTAGATCTGCTATTTTTGAAAAATCTTGTACATTTGTGCAAATATTTGAATATATATATATATCAAATACATATCATTTTGGGGGTCCTTGACATGGAAAAGTTGGAGCACCGCTCATATAGCAACATACTTTTTTTCAAAAAACTGTTTGTAGAATATATATTCAAAGATTTGCACAAACCTTCACGATTTTTAAAAAATAGCAGATATACAAGCTCATAGCGCGGCACTCGGTACCGCGCTATGAGCTTTTAGATCTGCTATTTTTGAATAGCCAAAGAAATTTAAAGTGACACAGATCCGGATTGAATGGGTTAAACCCCATATGGTTGATCGTAGTCCCTCAGGGCTCTAGTGACTTTTCTGTTTGCTGTTATTGTGGGGAAAGCTTTCGCTGAAAATAGACGATTGACAAGCTCACAATCCGGCGCGTCGCGTTGTCAGCTTGTTGATCTATTGCTATGCTATTTTCAGCGAAAGCTTTCCCCACAATACAGATGCTGGGATTTAAGTGGTTAAATGAGCACTCTAGATTTTAGTGTGTAATGGCTCGATGAAAGGGTTTTTTAATAGTGACGTGTGTGTGTGTGTGTGTGTGTGTGTGTGTGTGTGTGTGCTCAACATCTGCTATGCCGTTTTTGTCACTGAAAACACATTTTCTTGCATTTCTAAAGGTGAGAATAGTATTTTGGCTGTCCAAATATTCATAGAAATAGAAAAGACACCAACATGTTGACTCTCTGTCACCAAACTATTGTTTATTTTTGACAATAACTAGAAATGTGACATAAAACAGTGGTTCTCAAACTTTTTCATCTCAAGGAACCCCACATTAATATGACCGCAGACCCCCATACAAGATTGGTGATGTTAAAATGTCAAAAGATATTCAAATTCTTTCAAAATAATTCAAAATCTTTTTGAAAATAGCCAATCTACAAGGTTCACAACACAACGTGTTGCGGTGGAAAGTGTTGTGAGCTTGTAGATTGTACAAGCTCACAACGCATTGCAATGCGACACATTGTGCGAGCTTGTAGGTTGGCTATATTTGGCAATAGATTTGGTGTAGAAGACCGAAAAAAAGCGGTCCAAATTCAGAGCCAACGCAGGTCACGTTTACTAAGTATAGAGGATTTAAGTGGTTAAGTAATTTGGCTGGGGACCCCCTGGAGCCCCCTCAAGTACCCCTGGGGGTCTCCGGACCTCACTTTGAGAACCACTGTGGCAAAATGGCAAGTCATTGCATCCACACAAGCAGGCAGGCAGTGTTCTCTGTCCCTATGCGTATAAATCTATTCTCAGCTCCTGTTTCCAAGCAGAAAGCACTGTAAGGAAAAGCAAAACAAAATAATGACTGATTGATGTTGACAAACTCGTTAGCTCGTTAAGGTGATAGCATGTTGTCATCCCTCCGCATGTTCCTCTTTCCATCCTTCTGTCCACTCAAATGTTCCTCTCTCTCTTTTTTAACATCACTTGCTGTCTCTGGTTTCTATGCTGCTTATAATTCTTTCATACACTCACTCTGTCTCTTACAATGTTACCGCTTTTACAATGCAATTGGAAGTGTGTGTGTGTGTGTGTGTGTGTGTGTGTGTGTGTGTGTGTGTGTGTGTGTGTGTGTGTGTGTGTGTGTGTGTGTGTGTGTGTGTGTGTGTGTGTGTGTGTGTGTGTGTGTGTGTTGAGCAAACAAACAAGAAAACCGGTGTGTGGGTGTGCTTGCGAGCACGTGTGTGTGCCTGTAAGTGAGTAAAGTTTTTATTGTTGTATCTATAGTTCAGCAGTCAGACACGTTTGTGGTTTATATCTGCTCCTGTGATACTACAGATTATCTGCGCAAGCATGACAAACAATCTGTGATGCACCATTCAAGGGCATAACTCTAACTTAAGATACACAGACATAACGTCATACAATCCACAGAATTCAGCCAATCAGTGTCGGTCAATCACAAGGCCATGAGCGCAGACACTGATTGGCTATTCCACATTTTGGTTTCTGCAAAACGCCCACACATTGGGCGCTTGGGGGCCAGACCGGTCTGCAGAAGACACATGACAATGTGAATTCACACGACCGGGATGGTTTACCAGGCTTACAATTAACATGGCGGAGAACTAAATGCCACAAGGTGGAGGCTGGGGAGGTGATCACTGACAAGCTGCAGGAGAGGTGCTACTGTATGACCTTTTCTGAGCATGTGGTGTGAAGAGTGAGCGGTGTTCCACTTAAAAGGACAACTTCACCCGATTTCCAACCTGTCTTCATATAATTGGTCCACAGCTCGCACAGTAATGCTTATTATAAAATGGTGCCATTTTTGGCTACTCGGTCTGTGTCTCAGAGGAGGGCTGTGGACAGTTCAGACACCTGCCTACCAGGGACATCATCGGTACGCAGGTTTGGTCATTTAAAATATATGTTATTATTAATGCGAGAACAATGGCTTCTATTATAGCATGCCAGGTTTCTGTCCAGAGCCCTCCTTTGAGACACAGTGAGTAGACAAAAATGGTACCTACTACCATTTTATAATGAGCAATAGTGAGGCCCAACTATATGGAGATAGGTTGAAAATGGTTGAAGTGGTCCTTTAATACCACCTAGAACAGTGGTTCTCAAACATTTTCATGTCAAGGACCCCAAATTGATATTTGGCCGCGGACCCCCATCTGAAAAGGTTTTGTGCCAGGGAGCCCCGAAGGGAAGATTTGCGTTTTTTTATTATTTTTATATTCCAATACTTACAAATAAATGTTAAAAAAAAAGAAATATGTTCAAAAAAAAATAACTGATGTACAAGCTGTGAGCTTGTATATCTGCTATTTTTGAATAGCCAACGCATAAAATATGAATAAAGTGGTTAACATGTGTGTGATGCTGTATTAACACATTTAGCTGGGGACCCCCTGGACACTCAAGGACCCCTGGGGGTCGCCGGACCACACTTCGAAAACCACTGGCCTAGAATGAACCATTAGGATTGAGGGGCGTGCATGTACTATGTCTCAGCTTGTTGGTGAATGTGATTGAAGGGTGATTGAGTGTGGCTGAGCGTGGCCCGTGGGGAACCGCGTGACTGCCATGACTGTCTGAACTATCGCCATGTCTGATTTGTATGGTTTGTTGCAGTGTTTTTTGTTGTGAACTTTTGTACCTTTTTACTCTTCTACTGTTATTGTTATATTCTTCAATATTTCTTATGCTTTTTTAAATCATATTTTTTAAGAATATCTTAAAAATCCGTCTGGCTATCTATTTATCTATCTATCTATCTATCTATCTAATGGCGTACCCCATGTTTTAAGTTAACATATCGAATTGTTACAAATCAATAACTGTAGGTATAATATCACTGCGGTATTGATCATAAGTCTCCCCATGCCCACCTCCTGCAGTAAGCAAGTATTTCACTGCAATGGAATGACTTCAACTTCTAAGGTCAGAGACACGAGTGCATTATCTGTGGAGGAAGGAGCTAAAAACAGGAGTGGAGTGGGCTGGGGAGACGAGCGTGGACGGACCAATTTACAATCCATCACTCAATTTCAGTCCATCACGACTAAACATAATGGAAAATAAAAAGCAACCAAACTGCCATCAGTCTGATATCGTATCGAAACCTTGTATCTCCAGCGTTCGACTTTTTATGTTTTTTTCCCCCTAAATTAATGTCCTACTTTATCATACATCGAGTGTCACACGAAAGTAGTGAAAATAGCTGATCTAAAAGCTCATAACGTGTTGCATGCTGTGATCTTGTAGAGCGGCTATTTTCACTGTTTTAAAATGTTTTAAAAAAACATCGATATTTGAGAGAGATGTGCTCATTCTACTCAACTCCATTTTGAGTAAACGTGTTGATACTCCTGGTCAAATATCACTCTACTACAAGTGAAAGTTGTAAGGGTTTATTCGGTTCCATTTAGCAGTAGTACACTCCAAATGCAACCAAATGGACCTTTTACAGACCCTCTCTCTGAGTTAAATTAACACCCCGGGTATTTTACTGTGCAGTGCACGCACGCCGCACGGCCTACGTGTCCCTCTGTCACCTTCCGCGGTGACAAAAGTCGGCCACAACAGGAAGATAATGGGGCTGCAGACGTTGGTGAGCACGCTCCCAACCGCCGAGCTGTGTTTATCTGGCCAGTGTGACTGACAATCAAACACTTTACAAACAAAAACCATCAACGTCCAACCTGGATGAATGGGGGGATTTGTGGAGAGTGTGGTGTGGCTGAGTCCAGAGAGTGAGAGAGATAGAGTGAGAGAGAGAGGTGGATGGGGAGAGAGAGAGACGGAGAGGAGCAGAGGTGAAGACTCTGAAGAGAGACTGCGAGAATGAGGTAGTGAGCCAAAGATAGTGATTTTCTTTCGTGTGTGTGTGTGTGTGCGTGCGTGTGTGTGTGTGTGTGTGTGTGTGTGTCAAATGTCCCCACAAGTATAGTAGAATTAGAGAAATAGACATTGTGAGGACAATTTTACTGAAAAAGTATTGTTTTATGGTTGAAAAAAAGATTTTTTTAAAGGTACGATTACAATTAGAAAAAGATTCATGTTGAGGTTAGGATTAGGATAAGATATTTAGAGGTTTAGGGTTTGGAATTAGACTTAAACATTATTTATACATAGTTGCGTGCCAGTGTCATGCACCGAAACATTTGGTGCATGACAAAATTGTACTGTAGATCTGCAATGTTTTGGCTTTAGGCGTACGGTTATTTTCCTTTTTTGATGTCCTCACAAGTATAGTTATAGAAATCTGTGCGTGTGTGTGTGTGTGCGCGCGCACACTCGCATGTGTGTGTTGTTGTTCGTTGTGTCTTGCTGTGTGTTGGCTTTTGCAGAGAGTTATCTGTCATTCAATCTCCCACCCATCCCTGTGAGATTATTCTCAGAGTGAGCTCTCGCTCTCGCTCGTCGATTGCCCTCTAGGAGAGCAGCGATTCGAGGCAGAGTATGCCCTGACTGCCTCTCAGAGGACCGCATGACTCACAAGCATCTGTTTTGGCCTATTATCAAGCAAATAACAGGGTTCAGAAAGGCCAATAGGATCGAAATAAAATGGAATATGGTCTGTCTTAACCACTTTCAACCTGGAAAGAAGAGTCCCGCCCACTGTCTTCCCTCACAGCAAATATTTATTGCAGAAAATACGACTCGGCCAAACTGACCGGAACGTATTACTATTTTCTGCAATAAATATTGTCTTTGCTCTTCCTATGCGTTGGCTGTTCACTCCTACGCACCTGTCCTTCCAAGTAGGCGTGCAAAAGGACTTATTTTACTAGCCACTTTTAACCTTGCATAATGCATCCCCATTTTGGACGTGTCATATTATAGGCAAAGATAGCCTAAAGAATTGCCAATTGTTGTGACGTGATGTGAGCTTGTAGACTCAGACAGGCTATTTTCGAAGTTTGCCGTACCACAAAGTATATATATAGGGCCTAGCTGGATAAATCACTCTTAATCTGATATTAATTCATTCCATTTTCATTGTTATTATCATTACTAGAATAAAATTGGAACTAAACCAAACCAAACTGAACTGAAGCTATGCCCACTTAGCTAATGAGGGATAGGTGGTTCATATTCTGAAAAGTAAATGTCTGAATAAATACCTCGGCACGTATGTCTATGACAGCAGCATGTAAAAACATTTACCTCAACATTTGTCACATGACAAAAAAACTAGTTTGTCTACTACACTGACAGCTCCCAATTAGCAGTGAAATACAGTACATACAGCGTTGATACTGTGTATCATAATAAAAAGGGGCACAGCGTTGCAAAATGGGACAATACTTTAACCCGGGTTGGTGGTTGTAGCACAGTGGTGGTCAATTCCTTTTAGTAAAATGACTTCACACTGGGTTCTGAATTATACATCAACCATAAAGTCAGGACCTGATATATTAAATAACACAATATTGTAGTACTAGTAGTTAAGAACCGGCCGTAGCTGGTTCCAGGCTGAGAAACAAGGGCTTATGACAGTGGTTCTCAAAGTAGGATCCCGGGACCCCCAGGGGTCCTGAGGGGGGGGTAAAAGTCTGGTCCAAAGGGTTTTGGCTTCACAGCTGAATGTGTGAAAGTCTTAAAAACCCAGTGCTCACCAAAGGAGGCGTGTTTCGCTGAAATCTTTCCCCCAGGCAACTTCCTCCTCACTAATTTAAGTGTAGGTTTAATCAATATGCTTACATGCACGCACATCCGCATGCTAGGGCTGAGCAATATGACTTCATAACAATGCCTCAATTATGATTAATGAAAGATTTTTTTAAATAGTGAAAATAGCAGATCTAGCCCATTTTCACAATCTTTGTACACCACCATTGTACAACAAAGTATAATACAGGGTTAAAGTGGTTAATCAGACTGTTCAATTAGGTCGATTTAAAATAAATCTATTGGAATCTTTTCATTCAGAGAGGCGCTGCCGTCGCTGTCACATGCTAATTGTCACCACCTGGAGCAGACCCCAGTTCCAACATCAGGTGCAGGTATTTCAACTCCTAATAAGTGTGAACTCTCTATAGCAAGTGTCTGTGTCACGCGAGATCAGCCATATGACACCCTTACATCTACCATCCAATGTTCCTTCTCACTGTTCGGCGTTCTCTTGCTGCTCAAGGTCAGGCCAAGGACTCTTGTTTTACTTTTTAAGGAAGCTGGTACTATAGGTAGTGTCCATTACCCTCAGAGAAGCAACGCTGCCGTATGGCTTTTAAGGAATCCCAGAGAAGCAGCGCTGCTGTCAGAGACTAGGATTTCTATAACAACACATCATTCATTCATGAGATATCTCTCATGACCCCGATTACATGTTGACTTCTTGAAAGTCTAACCAGATGTGTTCTGAGAGAGAGTGAGTGGGTGAGTGGGTTGGTAGAGTGGGTTTTTGGCAGGCACTTGGTTCTGTGACAGTGAGTGGCTATAGAAAAGCTTGTTGTGTTGGAGTAGAAGAGTGTATTGGTAGTACTGTATGTTTCTAGTCCAAGACAGAGAGATGTAGTGACCCCGGACAAGACCCGGCCGCAACAGCTCTGCCAATCGAGCTTAGGTCTATTGGCACGGTGGGTTGTGCGTCGGGTTGCAGAGCGGGGTTCGATCCCAGCTCGGTGCACAAACTCGCTCCAATCTGGCTTAGTCGGCAGGACGTGGAGCGGGAGGTCCTCGCGTGACGGACATGGGGGACGCTGTGCGTCGTGAGGGGCGTGATGCGTGAAGTGTGAAGCACGAGGACGCGCTCCAAAAAACGAGGGGGTAGGTGTAGTGACCCCGGGCAGTACCCGAGTCGCAACAGCTCTGCTAATCGAGCTTAGCTCTAATGGCACGGTGGGTTGTTCGTCGGGTTGCCGAGCGGGCAATCCCAGCTCGGTGCACAAACTCACTAGCAAATAAAGAAGATGAGGGTTGGAGATAGAAAGAAAAGGACATTTAGACAGAGAGAGAGAGCAACAGGAATCAAAAGAACAGTAACTGTCAGTGGGCGTGTGTCTGTCTGTCTGTGGACTGATCCACTCTCTGCTCATGGCGGCTATTAGAAGAGAACTGGAACATTGGAAATCAATGGACTAGATGCACCTCCACTCTCTATCCCCAAGGACACCACCGAATCCATCTCGCCGAGACACAGCCCTGAGTGCTCTGTTACACACACACACACACACACACACACACACACACACACACACACACACACACACACACACACACACACACACACCAGCGTCAGCAGAAAGACAAGTTCTGAGCATAAACAAACTCAACCTCCAAGTCTTGTTTCCTTCCTGTAGTGATGTTCTCAAGATTCTACTGATGTCACCACATTATGAAGGCCCTCATTATCGCCTAATGCTTAAATCCCCTATATTTCTGCCTCGTGCACTTTCAAAAATCCCACTCTCAACAAATATTTCTACTTGGCCATTAAAGATGCGGATACCATTGTTTGGTCCAAAACAGGATGTAACGGTTACTACACAGCAAAATCCTGAGTGTTAATTTAACTAAAACAAGTGTGTGCGAATCTACCCTTATGTGTACAGTAGGGATGCCAAATTAAAAAAGGACCCAAAAGAACAAAATGAACATTAATAATAGACAAAAACTGTAGGCTATATAGTCACAGTCTGGTTATAAATTATGGAAACTAATTGTTTAGATGAGAATTGGGGAATTTTGAAACCGTGTCTCTCTGGGAGGAGAATGAAGCACTTGATGGATCAATCTGGCAACGCAACTCCATTTTGCTGACTAGTGCACACACACACACACACACACACACACACACACACACACACACACACACACACACACACACACACACACACACACACACACACACACACACACACACACACACACACACACACACACACACACACACAGAGGGCACTCAAGGGGTCCATCTACTCTAGGAACCTTTAAAACCCATTCTGTTGCTCATCTATAATGCAAGCCACAGCAGTGACCACTCCAACTCAACCCCCCCGACATAATAACAATACCCACTAGTCTCTGTTGAGGGGGCTTCAGTGTGCTGAACCGATTCCACTGGTTCTCAAACCTTTTGATTTCAAAGACCCCCCGTAACTCTGAGGGCGTACAAATGTTCCCGTTTGTATGCCCTCAGAGTTACAGACCTGTAAGGGTCCATTTGAAACCCCCGGCCTCAAGGAAACCTGAGGGTCCCTGGACCCCACTTTGAGAACCGTTGACCTATTCCATCGAAATACTATAGGGCTGTTAGTCCAGTAATCCATTGATCGCTCGGGCCGGTCTTGGTCGCCTTTGTTAGTCGCATCTCGGCACGTTTTGAGCTTGTAGATCGGCCATTTTCAAATGTATTTATTTTTTAATCTAAAAAAAGATAATAGAATAATTCTGAAAAATATCCCTAACCCATTTTTTTAAATGTTGCCAAATAGGGACGCCAAGGTTAATGTGGTTGAATAACATTTAAACGTGCTTCACTTCACGGCCTCCATCTTGATGGCGTGAGGATGTTTGGTTTTTGGATTTGTCTTCAGACTGTAATCATCTCCAACCTCTAAAATGTTGCTTTTCATCCCCCCCCAGGGATCCGTGAGGGGGTTCCCAGGGAAATGTGTTAATAAAGCATCAAAAATCAGTTTAAACACTTAAACCGGTTTTATCTACAAGTTCACAACACGTCACATCCCAACACGTTATGAGCTTGTAGATCGGCTACTTTTGCAACAAAAAAAAGGAAGAAATAATGTGAAAAAAATTAATAATAATAATGTTGATAAAATGTACACAAATCTTCTCTTATGGGGTCCCTGGTACAAAATCTTGTCAAATGGGGTTCTGCGGCCAAAGACATACTGTATCGATTTGGGGGTCCCTGACATGATGTTTTAGAAGCACTACTCTAAAACACTTACCACTTGAATATTATACCACAGTATATTCAGCACACCACACTGAACTGAACTCAACTGAACGCCAGCCTTCTCCTCCAGGCATCAGAGCAGTGCTGCAGCCATTTCCTCACTGAGAACACAACAGCAGTTTAAAAAGTGCACAGCACCGTGCAAACTTTCCTCATTACGACTTGGAAGAGCTTCACTTTGTCTGTGAGCTGCTGTTCTGTTGTTGCCGTTGTTTTTTTCTCCTCTTTGCCTGCAGCTGACAATACACTGCCTGCATGCTCAGGCACACACACACACACACTGAGGTTATAATCGATAGTAATATGGGTACAAAGTTTTGTAGGTATTTTTGTACGGTGTATTTTGTGCCTCAAGTTGGGCCAGGCGGGTGGCCGTTCGATGATGCTTGTGTTGCAGTGCGGCCTGATGGGATTGTATTGATTGAAAGCATACACTGAGAAATAAAAACACGGTATCTGGTGATTACTGTATGTATAATTCAAGAAGTCAGAACGGCAATTTAATAGATTATACAACAGGATTTTGAGTCATTTGTTAGCTCCCCATGCGTGACGATCATGGTTGACAGGCTTTTCTTTCTGCTCATCCTCATACAGATTATTTTTTATTTTGTTTTCTTTTTATTTCATTAAGACAATTCGGCATTCTATTCCGTTGTTGTCGGCCCACTTAACACAAATGGATGAAAATCCATTTTGTTTTATATGATTAGGCGTTGTTGCTTGTACTCAGTTTAATGAGCACTTAGACACTAGTGGTCATTCAGCCTGATCTCCAGAGATCTCCGTAACATTGCACGGATCCAGTGCACTTCATTCCGTGGATAGTCGCCTAGAAACCCCGAAATTGCGTGCATATGTACGGCGAGTCCCACGGTGGGCGTAACCAGTCGCAAGCAGTCCCCACAACAAAATTTACGATTCTGTGCCTATCGGTACATAACTCAAACGGCGCTGAGTAGGCACAGGCGAACGTCACACCGTTCAGGACGGCAACTCGGTCGCCTTAGCTCCCTCTGTGGTCCTTCACGGGGTGACAGTTCGCCTGTGACTGCGCGCCTCCGTCATGGTTTAGTCACAATGGGGGAGATGCGAGGCGGCTATGCACGGAATTTTGGGTTTTTCCGTGTCTATTCACAGAATTTCAAAAACTTCAAAAACGTTCAAAGAGAACGTTTCCTCTGGAGATCGGGTTGGGTCATTAGAGGGCCCGTCTACAGCTGTATGGAGTTTCTGAAAAATCGGCATGGCCGGCACCCGGCAGGACTAAAGCAGACATTAGCTCTCTACCGCTGCCATTTTGTTTTCACTGGCCAATATTGTTTGGCCTCTGCTTATGTGACATGATGTGACAAAAGACATGTATGCTAATCAGCATACAACGTTTTGTGCTGTTACTGTACCTTAGGCTTAGACCATTTATTGGTCATTATTTGCCTTTGTAACAAGCAACAACCTCCACAATATTGCCTCATGAAGGCTTCAATTGTGATGTATACATGCTTTGGTTTGGCTGGATTGTAATGAACATCGGATTTGTGTATCAAGTTTTTTGCAGATTGCTCAAAAGATCTCTTTATAAATTTATAAATAGAATAAATAAATCTAAATGGCCAGAAAACAGAAAAAGTAGGCAGAAGTTACGGGTCCTTGAGGCAAATGTGTTCCTCATGAGGAGAGGCATTATGTGTACAAAATGTCACGGCTGTGTGGCAAACGATGCACGATATACAGTAGATTGCTATAGCATGCCCCTTTCGCCCATCAGAATAAGATTATTTTCTTGCCTGTTTGGCATGACCCTCTACTATTCTGCAAAGCTTTGTAATCTAAAGTGACTGGGGTGATATGACTGAACTGCGAAACAATGGCAGAAAGTAAAATGATAAAACTAACAAATACAATCGGGTGCCTGGCTGCACACCTTTGTAGTTTGGCCCCTAATCATTTTGATTAATTCTAAATTGTAAGATGTGTTTTTCTCTTCAAATAGCTAATCTGAATTCAATATTAGTATTTTCCTCGGTTCTCAGGAGGTTGTGTTATTTGAGCTCACAGTGCAGGCATAAGCCAAATGATGTATGGAATAACTCATCTTCCCAGGTAATAATGACCAAGTCTTTATGCAACGCTTGGAAAGCATGTGCACAGTCGCGCGCGCACACACACACACACACACACACACACACACACACACACACACACACACACACACACACACACACACACACACACTGTGTGAGAACCGTCTCTCAAAAGCCTCTCAAAGAGGTCCCTTGGGGGGAAAATATCATATGAAAACATAAGTTGAGAAATACTTGTGGTTTGGCCCTCCTCGGGTTCTGTGTGCTGCTATGAAGTCAGTGCTATATGAGCACACAACAGGAGGTGTGTGGGCTAATGCCAAAGGGAAGGTGCCCAGATGCCAGCCTGTGCCCTCTGCCATAAATCACTGGGAATCATGCGGGGTTACTGCTGGTGCCTGGCAACGCTGCGGCGCCCTCCTACGGCACCCCATCAGGTCCATATCAAAACTGATGGCGTCCCATCCTGAACAGGAAAACAACTTGAGCTGTGGGTACAACCACAAATTAGAATCTGGTTAATTTCCCTGGCCCGTTGCCAGTGCCACATAACGTTGATGCGAAGGTGAAATCATGTCATTCTGTTTGATGTGATTTAAACGAAAAAGTATTTGACATATTCTCGATATTAAGCATGACACTTGCAAACCTCACAATGCACTTTGATGCTGTTTTGCACCTTTTTTTCACAAGGAGAGAGTTGGACATAAATAATATAGAATTAACAAATGAGTTGACCGATGCAGACAGTAGGAAAGTCAAGCCTGGTTTATTACGAAAATTGCAGATCTACAAGCTCACAAGCTTGTTGTATATGTACTATTTTCAGGGAATGATACTAAACTGTCATCATATGACTGAGCTTAAGGGCACAGAGGAAGGATGATAATGCCGCACAGTTCTGGAATTGAATCAAGGACGATGCCATTATATGATTGATGCACTAACTGATGAGCTACTCGTGTGCACCACTGTTCCTTACAGACTTAACAATTCAAGTACCATCAGGATATCTAGGTGTCCGCGCAATCACAGAATATGAAACATAATTGATATCCTGCAGCTGTAATCTACAGATAATGCCATAGCAGTGTTTGACAAGCGGTGAGCGGTCGTGACATGTTGTGACAGGGTCACAGACGAAGAACAGCTTATGGATTATTGTGTTATTGTATTGTGTTTCTTTAAGTCGTCCTGTACAAGGTAGAAACCTTGTATGTCCAAAACCGTTACTTTTCAAGAAATGTAATTGGTTAAATATTGATAAAACCCATAGACTTGACCACTTTCAACCCGGCGTCGCTATTTTGAGCATGTCATTATAGGATTATAATGACATTATAATAAATCATTATACGATCTTCAAAAATAGCCAATCTACAAGATCAGATGCGTTGTGAGCTTGTAGATTGGCTATTTTCGCTACTATTGAGTGACAATGTCATATGATGAAGTATCAGAAAAACAACTTTAAGATGAAATAGAGATGCAAGCTTTCTGCCCGACAGCGACGCTATATGTACGCCCCCAGATCTTTGTGCAAACACACTTGGCGAATAAAAGGGAATCTGATTCTGTATGTACTGTATGGAGTGTTAATTAGAGACAGAAAGGAGCCTCGCAGCAACTCGTGTAAAAATGCCACCCTGGCCACTTCAGTCGGTTTAAAGATTCATGGCTGGGACTTTTTCAGGGTGTCCAGAGACTAGCTTGTGCCCAGTCCCACTGCAAGACAACAAACTGTAATCAGACCTGATTAACTGGCCATTAAATTCACTGGACAGCCAATCAACCTGATTAATTACAAACCTGCTTGCTCCCAGACTACAGCTGATGATACACCACACCTCAACCCATTAAGACCTGAGGCCGATTCTACAAATGCCTTCGAAATCAGTAGTTCTCACACTTTTTCGTGCCCCCCAAATTGATATATATATGGCCACGGACATCTGAAAAAGTTTTGTGCCAGGGACCCCCAGAAGAGAAGATGTGTTAAAAAATGCACACTTTCAAAAATGTAAAAAAATAGCAGATGTACAAGCTCACATCGCTGTGTGCTTGTATATCTGCTATTTTTTTTATAGCAAATGACAGATGCTTTCCCAGTGTTAATGGATTAAGACCACAAATACATACAGTGTTAAATCGTTGACACATTGTTGTGGATTCTCAGAAAAGCTGCCCTCATACTGTGGTCTGAATAAAATGCAATTTTAAGTAGTATGATGTTGGTTGGAATTTGGTTGGAATGTGAATGAACAGTTGAAAGAGCCCATCAAAGCCCTCCATTGGGTCTGATCTTCACATGACAGTGGACCTGGCTTATTTGAAGCATGTAGAGCATGTGCATGCTGCAGGATTATGCAGGAATTGCAAAAATATGACTATCAATGACGCTTTTTTTTATTACAACAAAGCAAAGGGCTGAAATTGAGAGAGGGGCAGAAATTGAGAGAGACAGGCAGACAGAGTGTGTGTGTGTGTGTGTGTGTGTGTGTGTGTGTGTGTGTGTGTGTGTGTGTGTGTGTGTGTGTGTGTGTGTGTGTGTGTGTGTGTGTGTGTGTGTGTGTGTGTGTGTGTGTGTGTGTGTGTGTGTGTGTGTGTGTGTGTGTGTGTGTGATAGAGCGAGAGAGACTCGTGCAGACAGGAGATAGAGTTCCGCAGTTCAAAACACTTCAAGTGAATAGTCTCATAACCACTATTAATTGCAATACTCGGACATGTAGTTCAAAGCAAGTGAATAGTTTCATGAATAGAAATGGACATATTTTAAAAACCTTTTCGACAGGATAGGCTATATAATTATTTTAGTCATTTTGGAATTTGGTAAATACATTTCATAGGGATAACAAAACTCAGACAAACGGTGTCTGGAATAGAATATTATGTTTAACCTAACCAATTGTCCAGAAGTACCTATTTAATGGAATAAACCCCTAGTATACTGACCGGAAATGGAGGTCTGGTTTGGAGCTTCTGTCCCCCTGGGTGCCGCCGGACTCAAACCGGCAAGCGGCCTGAGAGAAGTTCTTTTGAAGTAGTGTGAGATATCACACTTTGAAAAGAGATCCATTGTGCCCACGAGGCTTTGACCGCCGGCACCCAGAGTTATGAAGTCTGGCTCGAAGATGACCAATTGATAGCTTTATTTTTCCTAGCAAATACCGGTCTATATCTATCGGTCAGATAAGAATTAATTATTATTAGTTAATTCCAGAGAAGAGATCTTACAAGCGGCAGAAAAGCATGGTTCCAGATATAGTTCTTCTGACGTTAAAACAGAGATACAGAGTAATTATACACAACGTGGGGTTACGCCTTTCGTCATCACGTCAGCCGTCAGTTATGTCTTGAATGGCTCCGTTTCCTGGGCAACCAAGGTTGGGGTATCATTTATGCACAGAGTTTATAACAACAAATCCGTGTGGCAATGACATTAACCTGCTATCTAATATTGTTGACATAGCTGAAGGAGCCCATCAGACCAAAACAATGTTGCAGGCTGCCTGAGAGGCACTGACACTTTTAACCATATTAACACATACAAATGGAAAAAATGGTACACTTTAGATCCATAAGAAAATGGTACAAAATTAGACCCATCAGTGTGTGAGAGAGAGACTCGCGCAGTGAACAGACCCATAACTTTGTTGTGATGTGAGCTCTCAGCCTTCCTCCTGTTAAAGGAACGTACATCAGCCTGCAGCATACTGGCGTGTGTCTGCCGATAAGGTGAAGTTTATTTATAGCGCCTTTCAGAGCAAGTGTTACAAGGTGCTATACAAAGAATACAATCATTACTTACCAATAAAACCAGTAAAATAGGAAGTTGAGAACAGAAAGGAGAACAGAAGGATTATTTGTCAATCGTGAAGTAAAATTTCATGATCGTGACACATGCATTGGCTACTTCCCTTCTCGCGCTCATGTGACCATACCCTAAAGCAGTCACACCTGGCCTAAGTCAAACTAATTAAACTCTTAGGTGTGACTGACAACACACCTGTTGTGCACCGATGAGCACAAGATAAATCAGCCATCCCCACACACACACTCTACAGAGATTGACAGGTTTATCTTATCTTCTGACATCTTATTTCCATGTGGCTCTCTACATTTTGGTTACAACAACAACTAAGGCATTCTGACTCCGAGCCTTATTTGTAACCAAGGCATTGCCCTTTGAAGCACTGGAAATAACAATGACAACTTTGATCCAGAAACCGGCTGTGGTCTATAATCACAGACAGATCTAGAGAAGTATCACATATACATTTGATATAGAACATGGGTACTATATACCTCCCCTCAGCTCTTTATGAAGAAACTTATATTAGGCTATCATATATTATGCTGCCTACTACAATAAGGATTTGTCCAAAAAAGTTATAACAAATTCAAACAAAGTTTCTGTCTGAGCTGAATTTGCAGTATATTCTGGAATATGGCCACATCAAACAATACTTGAGTTCTGGGAGATGTGTTTTTGTGGTTGTGGAAGTTAATGAGGATGACATACAGTATTGTCCCAATCTTGTTATGTATCTGACTCTTACTTTAATTATATACTGTGTCATACACAGCCGCCCTCCAGCTGAAGAACAGCCCTGAGGGAGAGTCACAGAGTCAATCTCCTGTCAATCACAGGAACAGGTATTACTGGCCTGGCTACGTCCTTGTTGCCAAACACAGCTTAGATCTCTCCCTTCCATTGATGTGGTGTGTATTTAGTTGGCAAAGTGTGTGAATGGAGATAATTAGTAGCAGTAGTCGTTTTCAGACAAACAAGAATTAAACCTTCATCTCTGGATTCATATCCATAGGAAAGGACTGCTTACTCCTCCAAAAACCTTTTCCTGTTGGACTGATTTTATTTAAGTAGCCTAAGTTCCACAGAAAATAGCGTGTTTCACAAATGTGCATCGTCAGGTTCATTATTAGTGCTCAACTGTCTTTGTACTTGCATCTACAATGGAGACAGGACCCTATACATAAAAACACTGATTTGCATAGCTCTTTGCATTTGCATATCTCTTTTGTAAATATTTGCCTACCTGATTCTTAGAGGGAAGACTCTGGGTGGCAAAAATTGCTAAATCCAGGCTGTAGTAAGGCAAAAACATAATCAAAAAAGGCATGGTAGAAACACTTAGTCGAACTAATCGATTTAGTCGATTTATGAAAAAGAATCAATAATTGATAATTTAAGAAAATAATCAATTAATAACCAATCCTTATTTTTGGCATGTCATGACATTTTTAGCTTGTACATGTGCTATTTTCACTATTCTTGCACGAGACCATTGTGCGACTAAGTAGCCTATACAATAACACTGAAGTGGTTAATTGATTTGTTGATATATAAGAAATAAATATAAAAAACACGCCTCACCGATAATTTGATGAATCAAATTTAAAAAGTAATCCTAAGAATAATCGCTAAGAAAATAATCGATAGTTTCAGTTGCAGCCCTAGTGCAACTATGTACCTATACTACTAACCAATACTACCAACCATAAAGACTGGGTAGGAAACCGAACAAATGTGTTGTTAACATTAAATATGTGACATCTTCGTGTAGAGAACCAGCATGGCTTCTCTGTTTCCACAACCCCCCATGCATGCATGACATGTCAGGGTGTCAAACTGTGTACAGCACATTACACACACACACAGCACATGAGCTACTTGACATTTCCTGGACCCTTGTGACAGTGAAGCTTTAAACACAAGTAAGCTGGGCTCAGCAGGAGGGGGGAGCGGGGAGTTAGCAGGTTGGCTGCTTCTTCTTTCGTGTATTGTCAAGATGGCCAGCTCAACGTTGTGATGCCCTCGTTTCTGGTCCTACGTCGAAGAGGCCGGGCTCCGAAGGTGGTCTGTATTCACCTTAATCTTGGCCCTTCTCCGGGGCGGCGCCATTGCCCTGCTGCTGCTTCACTCAATATCCGTTCACTTCCTCCCTATAATAGATTGCAGGTGTAAGGCAGGTAATCAGCAATGTTGCCAGATTTATCAAGAGAAACAAGCGGGCCAGGTCTATGAAAACAAGCCCAAAAGAAGTGACTAGGCTAAGTTTTACCACTTTACATCGGCTATTTGAAAATAGCAGATCTACAAGCTCACAACGCACCGTATCACGAAATATTATAAAACACAAATCTTGGACAATTACATATTAATCTGGGGGTCCTTGACATGAAAAAATGTGGGAACCACTGGTTTAAATAACATTAGGAAGCAAGCCAAAATAAGCAACTACACTTTAGAAACAAGCCAAATAAAAGGAAAAAAAAACGCAACTATCAATATTTTCAAGTGACTTTACGAAAGTACAAGCCCAATGTCGCTTATTATAAGCAGACATGGCAACACTGGTAAACAGGAAACCCCTTGATATGGGGTTGCCCAATGCTCCAGCAGTCTGCTCAGACTTGCTGCACTAACATGCTGCAAGGTCTGCCAAGCCTCACTTCTTCATAGGTTATTTGAAGCGGCCGACTCCAGTACGTAGGCGGTTCATCAGGGTCCATTGCCGGCATGGTACTGTAGGTACCAGCAGGTTGGCTGGTACTTATAGGAAACTGTGAAATGGATAATAATCTGTTTGCAGTCATCATTTCTTCTTGGTGATTAGTGTTTAAAATACACACAGGATTAGGCCCAGCTACAACACACTTGTTTGGAAAGAGGGGAGAGGAGGATATGAGAGGATGAATGGAGGCAGATGAGGGGAGGAGTGGAAAGGAGAGACTTGAGGAGAGAGGAGTGGAGGGAGATGAGGGGAGTGGAGGAGAGGAGAGGAGATTAGAGGAGAGGACAGTAGAGGAGAGGAGCTCACATCTCCACAAATCAAAGAGACAGATGGTGTGGTGGAGTTTGGTGAAGTAACGTGAGCAGCAGGTCTCTGAGGTCAGAAAAGCAAGCCTCTGAAACAGATCAATAAACATTAGCTTCTGCTTCAGAACACTGACCATGGATCAGTTCACACAGAGGTGGAAAGTAACTAAGTACATCTACTTAAGTCTTAAGTACTGTACTGAAGTACAATTTTGAGGCACTTTATTTGACTTTGGAGTATTTCAATTTAGTTATACTTTGTACTTACTCTCCACTACATGTCAAATGTTTTACTTATTACTCCACTACAATTATTTGACTTACAATTTGAGTTACAAGTTACTTGGCAGATTTTAATTATTATTACAAAAAAACATACATTAGCCCTATATATATATAGGGCTATTTTATACTTTAGCTATTCAACAATAGCTGATCTACAAGTAGATTTGACTTGTAACAGAGTATTTCACTATTGTGGTATTGCTTAGTTTTCTTCCACCACTGAGTTCACACCATGTGACCTGGGGACTACAAGCTGCCTTACAGTCTGGGTTTCTGATTGGTCATGTGTGTGTGTGTGTGTGTGTGTGTGTGTGTGTGCGCACACGTGCGTGCATTGTGAGCACTGACATTGCACACCAAATGAACAGCATTCTATGAGTCTGATGGAAATCAATTAGTAGGCATGTGTTAATGAGATTTCATCTGTGATGAAATCGGCCAGTGGAGAAGCAATGTCATGAGTTAGATCAGTGGTTCTCAACCCGTGGGCCCGGGCCCACTGGAGGGCATTGAGGGTATTGCAAGCAGGCCCCCAAATAATGAGCAAAACGCTAAGATTTTAACGACAATATGATATTAACCCATTAAAACCGGGAACGCATCTCTGTAAAAAATATATATTTTATACTTTGGCTATTCAAAAATAGCAAATATGCAAGCTCATATTGTAGATCTGCATTTTAGTTTTTTTAATCGTGAAAATGTGTGCAAATCTTTGATATAACATTTTTAATTAAAATCTTTGCTTCTTGGTGTCCCTGGAACAAAATCATTTTAGATGGGGGTCCGCGGCCAAATACATATCATTTTGGGGGTCCTTGACATGAAAACGTTTGAGAACCAATATATTTTCAAAAAACTGTTTTAGACGACATTTGTATATCTGCTGTTTTTAAATAGCCAAAGAAATCTAAAATGACAGAGATGCGTCCCTGGATTGAATGGGTTAATATAATAAAATAATATATTAAAAAGTAAGTACGATTGATTTATCATTAAAATAAACACGCTCTCAAAATGCGCGCGGCCCATCCATCTGACCGTGTTAAGTGGTCAGATAGGGTGTGCCGCGAACACTTTTGAGATTTTCAAGTGGCCCCTGATACAGAAAAGGTTGTGAACCACTGAGTTGGATAACGTTGAAACTAAACTGTCAAGCTGTGTAATTGTTGTCTGTCTGTCGCAGGCAGGCAGGCAGGCAGGCAGCAGGCAGGCAGACAGACAGACAGACAGACAGACAGAACCTAGATACAATAGACCGATGCATTCTGTTAAGTATGCGGCTTTGTGGATCAACATAGTGAATACTTTCCATGTAGCCTGTTGTTGGCTCTCTGCCAAGTCATTCTCTGCTATCAACACAACAAATCATTTCCCTACGCTGCAGGTTGCCATTATACCTGAACCACATGCACCCTAGCATCCCTATTCTGGGCATGTTATAATAGGCCAACATTCTGTGAAAATAGACAACCATTGGATGATGCGGCGTGCTGTGAGCTTGCATAATGTCTGCTAATTTGGCGAAGAGATTTGTTGTTGAAGGAGCGAAAGGCACGGGACCCTCATAGACCCTTGGGGGACCCCGTGCATAGGGTTTAAGTGGTTAACGCAAGCTGAATCTTTTAAACATTTATGTGCGGAATATGACAAATTAAAAATATGAAAAGAGGGAGTATTTTCAGTAGAGAGAGAGAGAGAGAGAGAAAGAGAGTGAGTGTGTGTTTTGTGTGTGTGAGAGTTTTATTCAAGGCTGACTTTGACAGGTCTCTGTCTTACTAATTTGTTTGCAGTTCGCAGGCTTGATTTGAAGGCCCTTTTATTGTCTGGAGCCTTCCTCCTCCATTATTCCTGCTCGAAAACAAACAGCAAAACTGTCTAAACCCCCCCTTTTAAAATTACATGAAGCCATAATGGATTTCCATGGAGTTATTATTCAGTATTCTGCTATGCTTAGGTCTTCCTGAGCCTCGGGGGAGAAAAAAAAAGAAAAGTTGGGTGGGTGGGAAATGATTTTAATTGGCTCCATTCAGAACAACCATTCAGAGAACAAACCCCCCCCCAAAAAAAACGAAAAGATGGCAAGCCTGGCGACGGACCCTGCTGACTCACATTGTATCCTGATCTGTCACCTAAATTGACGTCGTTTTGCTGTGCTCTACCTCCAGGATATGTCTGGAGAAAATCGTTGCTGTCGGGCAGAAACCTCTTATCTCCATATTCTAACTTTTTGTGTTTTTTTCGTAAATTAACACACTACTTGATCCTACTACAGCGTCACACAAAAGCATCAAATATAAAGCGACGCGTTTTGAGCTTGTCGATCTGCTATTTTTGAATTTGAATCCTGAAAAGTAACAGTTTCGGACATCTGAGGTTTCCACCCGACAGAGACGAAATTATGTTTGTGGTTTGTGATACAGTATATCCGTGAAGAAGACAGTCTGCACACTTAAATCTTTTAAATAAAATACTCTGAGAGTTGAATTGAGAAGGCAGTTATAGTTGTTAATTTACTTAACAGTTACGTAACACAATTAATTACTTCCTCTTTTGCGTTCGCGACAGAAAGTTGCTTTTCACGGCTGCTGCTTTTCTATAGCGCCGGCTGACACACGATCCTATTGGCTGTCATATGACACCAATTAGAGGCATTCCTTTGGGAAATGACAGCCCACCGTGGCATCTGGTGCCAAAGCAGCGCTGTATACATTCGACAGGTTACAGAGATGCGGGAAAAATTATGTCGTGTACATGTGAGCGTGGAAAACAATGAACGTGTGTCTAATTTAGATTGGTCTCTCCACTCCATGGTGTCAGGTGTGTGGGCTACCACATCCTTTGTTATTTTTTTTTGCAATAGTCGGCAACAAGCCTTAATGATAGCAGCTGACCTAAACACATTACTTTGCATAGCTGTAGCCTACATAGACTTGGCTTACTTTATGAAAGTGCTTGCCAAGCATCTCTCCGCAAATTATGACATATTTTACGACGTCCCCCCCCCCAGGCCATTGTCCAACTCGTCCCCGGCAGTATTTCATGAGCCTACACTTTGCATAGCAACAGGTAAGCTGAGACCAAACTCTGTGGTCCCTGAAAAAAAAAGATTTTTGTCTTTTAACTACTTAGTTGACAGGAGTCCCCCAGGCTTCTATACTAGCCCCCTTCCTTTTTCCCCCGCTACACAAACGCCTCAAAAGAGCTGATCTACAATCTCACTGCGATGTGTAAATCGGCTATTTTCACGGAATGTTGGCCCCCAGTGTGTGTGAGACAGCTAATCTAGCATGCATGGGCAAATCAGCCTCATATATCATGCGTATGCTGCTAGCAGACCAAGGACCTTGATTGCGGGATATTTTTCAAATGGGTCAACAACAACAACATCCTTGTCATTTTTGTGAATTAATAATCACAGAACAATCCCTTGGGCTTGTGGCACACCGTCCCTTGAGGCTATATGGATTGGAACTAGCAAATTGGTTGCCTGTCCGTCCGCACCATGTATGCACCATTTACACATCTGAGAGACATATGGAGGACGGCAAAAAAGGAATGTGTACTGTATGAGAGAGACAAGGAGGCAGACAATATAGATGATGTACAACCGGTAATAATCACATTCTGCACTACTTTTACGTCTGTACATAGAAATGTTACTGTGTACATTTCTATAATCATTATTAGGGTTTAGGCCTTTAGGGTACTCTACTGAGTCTTTCTAGTTATGAGTTTGGGTTTGATTTTTTGCTTGACAATCATTTTGTGTTTTCATGCCATGTTACCATTCTTTGATGTTTTTAAATGTAAGTCTGGCGTAGTTATGCTCAGCAAAAACTGTTTTATGGGAGAAAATGGAAACAAAAATAGTTTTTGTGGGAAAAGGCAAACCTTCAACCCCAACGAGCAGCAGCACAAAAATAGGTCTGAAAATCACCAGTTCCCCTCCCCCCAAAAAATGCTTTTGATAGAATGTAGACTCCAGTGGATGGGGAAAATATGTAAATTATAAAACAAATGTTTCTCAGTTTTCCCATGATCCCCAAAAGTGGGTTGCGGGGTCATGTCCTAACAGGATCACATGAGGACAACACGATAACCACCTTCCTGCCATTCCTATTTTGGGCATGTCATTATAGGTGAAAATTGTCAAAAATGGTGAAGAAATAGCAGTTTTACAACCCATTGTGAGGGAGAGGGAGAGAGAGGGAGAGAGAGAGACAAATTTAGCCACGCAATAACCCGCTCAGTGAAACCTGAACACATCGCCAAGCAACACGTTGTCAGCTGAATAACCCTGGGCAAGCTGATAACGGGGTGTGCGTGTGCGTGTGTGTGTGCATGTGCGTGTGCGTGTGTGTGTGTGTGTGTGTGTGTGTGTGTGTGTGTGTGTGTGTGTGTGTGTAGTATATGTTTATATATGTATAAATGGTGCTGATTTCATGGTGAAAACTTCTGGTCCATCACTTACAGCACATAGCGTATCGCAGCTGCAGCAGTTAGCTGGCTCAGTAACAGCTGCAGTACAGCTGTGGCACGCGGGCCCCGTGTGTGTGTGTGTGTGTGTGTGTGTGTGTGTGTGTGTGTGTGTGTGTGTGTGTGTGTGTGTGTGTGTGTGTGTGTGTGTGTGTGTGTGTGTGTGTGTGTGTGTGTGTGTGTGTGTGTGTGTGTGTGTGTGTGTGTGTGTGTGTGTGTGTGTGTGTGTGTGTGTGTGTAGAAGCTGAGGAGATGATCAGTACTGTATGGGTCACTTTAGACCAAGGGCCCCTAGAGGGATCTGTAGGTTCTGTGAGCGTGAGGGACCCTCAATTTTCAGTTCACAAATAGCTCTGCTGAGGATTTATGAAGAGGTTATTTGAGTTGCTCAGTAGCGATTTGCACTTTCCCCATGGGAGGGCTTCTTAATCACGAGCATGCATTAAAATCCAGAGTGTTGATTTAACTCTGAAAGGGTACGCATTTGGACCTGTATGTTGCTGTTTGTGTGGGTTGAGTGGATTCCTGTCCTGGGTAAATAAACCATTTTGACTCTGCCATCTAATCAGCAGACTCAACTACTGTAGCAGTGTATTTACACATCTCCCTAAAACAGTGGTTCTCAAACATTTTCATGTCAAGGAAGGACCCCCAAATTCATATCATTAATATTATATAACTGGGTATTTGGCCACGGACCCCCATCTGAAAAGATGTTGTGCCAGGGACCCTCATACGATTTATTACTACATTTCGCAAAAGTTTTGAAAAAATGTTCAAAAATAGCTGATCTGCAAGCTGATCTAGTACATCACGTGGCGATACGTTGTGAGCTTGTGGATCTGCTATCCGCTTGTAGATCTGCGAGCCGAAGTATAAAATGGGGCTAAGGTGGTTAAACTGACTGTGATGCTATATCTTAACTAATTTCGCAGGGGACTCTCTGGAACCCTTTCAAGGACCCTCGGGAGTTTTAGGGAAGAACCACTTCCCTAAAAAAAAAGCTGCAGTCGATTCAGAAAGCTGCTGCTCGAGTCCTCACTAATACCAACAAAGTGGAGCATATATGACTCCAGTTGTTAGATCCTTACACTGGCTTCTGCACCATCATGAACCATCCAGACCTCTCAGATAACCTGGGACAGGGTCTGCTCTCTGAACCCAGAGTCACGGCTAAACGTGGAGAAGCAGCATTCAGTTTTTCTTTTTCGTGTTTTTTTTACCACATCTCGCATATCTGGAAAAAACAAAGCTGAAGAGCTTTCTGTTTGCTGGGTAATTAAATATTTCCGGTTAATTGCCCATCACTGGTTCTGTTTCTGTCTGTCTGTCCGTATGTCTATCTATCATATGTATCTACTCTTCTTACTATCTCTTTTTGCTTTTTTTCCCTCCTCCTTCCCTTCCCTTCAAGTGTGTGTGTGTGTGTGTGTGTGTGTGTGTGTGTGTGTGTGTGTGTGTGTGTGTGTGTGTGTGTGTGTGTGTGTGTGTGTGTGTGTGTGTGTGTGTGTGTGTGTGTGTGTGTGTGTGTGTGTGTGTGTGCAGAAATTTGTCAGAAAGACAGAACAGACAAAGGTTGTGGCCTTTAGTTTGACATTTATAGCCACGTAAATACACACACACACAAGCTCACGCACACACACACAGCAATGACATGCTCACACACACAGTGAAACCCAACACAGCAAAATTGGTGCATATTTAGTTGCCCGTCTCAGTCTCATACTGTATGAGAGGTACTAACAGAGAACACATCTATCTGTTGGCTGTCAGCTGTACATTGTCAGACGACGCTGATATGGCAGCTCACCATTATATTACTGTGTGTGTGTGTGTGTGTACTTATATTACTATACTTGTGAGGGCCGAATGTCCCCACAAGTACAGTATAGTAGAACATTGAGAATAAGACATTGTGAGGAGACATTTTTCTGGTCCTAACAAGAGAAATGTGAGGGCCAGGAAGATATCCTAAACTGCTGATGTCCTCACAAGTATAGTTAAACAAGCGTGTGTGTGTGGGTGTGTCTGAGAGTCGGTGTGTAGCGATGTTTGTGTATAACCGGCGCTTTGGAACTGGGATAATTTTGAGAACAAGACGAAACGGGATGCAACTAATTTGAGTGGAGTTGTACCCTGTGACATTATCAGGGTTCAGACGGCTCGTTGGTCCATGTTGTTCTCTGTTCCGTGTTTTCACAGGAAAATCCTCTGTGTTAATTTCACTCAGAAGAGCGTACAAAGGGAACCAAGTGGATCCGTAAGGGTCCATTTGGTTCCATTTGTATGCTCTTCTGAGTGAAATTAACACCAATGATTTTACTGTGTGTACAATGCTACCTCTGTGCTTTTTTTTTTACTTTCGAAGTTAATCTCTTTCAAAGGACAGGAATTTCTGTGTGCAGGGATTTTTTAAACACCAATTGTGTCTGGTGTGTCTGGTATGAGTTTGAGTGCGTGTGTCTAGCTGTGTCTGTGTACGCATTTGAAATTCCATCAACTCGACGGCCATTCCCCTCTCAACCAGAGTTTTGTTTGTGGTGACAAAGAGTGGTGGCATTGGTAACAATAAGGCCAATTGATGCGGGGGGGGACGTTGTCCCCTATGGCAAGGAATGTGTCCCTAGGAGCGAGGCACACTGGGCAATTCAGAGCAGGGGCCCCTGCAAGAGGAGAAAAAAAGCCATTACTGACATAGCATAGCAGGTGACGCATTGTTTGAGCCATTCATTAGGTCATTGTTCTCACAATTACACTATAGGACTGTCAGTGTCGTGGTGACATAAGCCACATAGACAGAGGCCTATAGTCATCTGACCTATTGCACAGTGCAATCATCAGTGCTCATTTAACTCTGAGAATGTGCAAATGGAACCGAGTGCAGTGGTTTTCAATTGGTGGTATACGTGGGGTGGGGTGGGGTGGGAGGCATGTGATAGAACATGGAAAATTGAACATTTATTTTACGACTATGTTTAATGTTAAACATTGACAAAATGTGTCACGCTGCTGATCTGTAAGGTGTTAAATCAAATTGCATTAAAAAACTTGACTAGCACAACTGTTATTGAATAGAAAGCGATGCCTATATGCTGTTATGCTGTTTTATTTTTAATATATTGATATCAGATGTGGACTGAACTCATATGGACACAATTAAATAAATGCATCTACTCAGGAGGCACTAATTGCAACTCTTTCACCCTTATTTGTAATGTTATATTTTTTCTAATGGGTTATCATTAAACCATAGCATCGTATCGTCTTTTGGGTGGAAACCTCTGTCCAAAACTGTTACTTTTCATGATTCAAATACAAAAATTGCAAAAGTAGCAAATCTACAAGCTCGAAACGCTTCGCGCCGCGTAACTTTCGAGCTTGTGGATCTGCTACTTTTGGTGCTTTTGTGTGAGACTAGTATGATCAAGTATAGGGCATTCATTTATCAAGTATGATAATTTATGAAAAAACACGTTAGAATATGGAGATCATTTCTGCCTGACAGCAACGATATGATGGCTATGGCCATATTTTGCAGATTTTCTTTTGCATAAACTTGTAGTCAGGTACATGGGGTACTTGGATTCTTAAAACCAGGAAAAGGGTACAGAAGCTAGAAAAGTTTGAGAACCACTGGTATACATTAGTACGACGGTGTCACGTACCAAGAGCAGATAGCTTATCACTCGTCCCTCCTAACTACTTATGTTTTTTTTTGGCAAGCAACACCCCTGCATGATGGAGTAGATTATGTGTTCCCCCTCTCTTTGACCCTTACGGGTCCATTTGGTTGCATTTTGTACACTCTCTGAATCAAACGAACTCTCAATTATCTAAACTAAAGTGTAGCCTCTGCTGTTCATCCTCGTATCTACTCACACTTTTCTCTATTTTCCTCTCAAGTAAAAATGAAAACTAAAATCCTTAACTTTCCTGTCCTCACATGGGGTCAAGTTGTAAGCTGTGTATTGGAAGTTGAACCAGGACTAATAATATCCTCAGCGACGGCTACGGGGGGGAAAATAACCCCACGAAATGACCACAAAATGGAAAATTAAGTAGTAGATTAGGAGTGGAAGTCATGGTTATGGGGTTGATGATAAGCTATGGGTGAGGTAAAGGGCTGTCATTATACATAATTTGTAATGTCAAAGCCCCATAACACTTATACAGGTGTTTTAATCCATTACGACCGGGAACGCATCTTTTAAATCATCATCATATTAAGATTTCTTTGGTTACTCAAAAATAGCAGATTACGAGCTCATAGAGTGCCACACAATATGCAGCTTGTAGATCTGCAATGTTTTGAAAAATCATGGAGAATTTGTGCAAATCTTTGAATATATATGTTTTAAAGCGAACATTTGCAACTCCGATCTGTGCTTCTGGGGGTCCCTGGAACAACATATTTTGAGATGGGGGTCCGCGGCCAAATGCATATCATTTTGGGATGTCCTTGACATGGAAAAGTTGGAGCACCACTGATATAGCAACATACTGTTAGGATTTTTTAGATATGTACTTGGCTGCGGACCCCCAACTCAAAATGTTTTGTTCCAGCGACCCCCAGGAGCAAAGATTTGAGTTACAAATGTTCGCTTAATTTTTTTTTATATATATTCAAACATTTGCACAAATTTTCAAGATTTTTTCAAAAATAGCAGATCAACAAGCTCATGAGCTTGTATATCTGCTATTTTTGAATAGCCCAAAGAAATCTAAAATGACACAGACGCTTTCCCGGTCTTAATGGGTTAATTTCCTGTGGCGGATTATATATCTTCTCAGGGCTGTGTGAACATGCACAAACTAAACTGACGGGTCTCACGCCTTGGCATGCTTTGGCTACAACAGTCGTTCTCAATCTTTTTTTTTTGGATCAGGGCCCACTTGAAAATCTCAAAGGCGTTCTGGGCCCACCCATCAGACCATGGGTGGGCCGCGTGAATTTTCAGAGCATGTTACGATCAATCAATTCATTGTGTTCCGGCTTCGATCAATGGAACTAACATGGTACTGTATACTTTAGGTTCCCATTTAGCAGTATCACAATGAAGGGGAAAAAAAGATATATAAAGGAGTAGTTCACCCCAAAAATTTCTTATTTTCTATCAATTACATGAAGCATTGAATTCATGGTGTTTTTTTTCTTATTTTTCTTGCATTCCTAAGCCAATAATGTGATTACCAGTGGAAAGAGGCTAATGAATCCGGGTCTCTTTGAGTCTCCTACCGGAAATACACCCGGTCATCAAACTATTGGCTTAGGAATGTGTAAAAAACAGAAAAATCTCCCATGAATTCAAGTGTAATTGATAGAAAATAAGTCATTTTTTTGGGTGAACTATTCCTTTAATGTTATATTATCATTAAAATCTTAGTTTTTTGCCAAATGATTTGAGGGCCCACCTGCAATGTGGGCCCTCAACAGGTTCAACAGGTTGAGAACCACTGGGCTACAACAACAACACATCTCTAACACAGCTGTGTGTGATTGATCGTACCCTGTGAGCGCTCAGGGCCCTTTTTAAAAATCTGCCCGGTCCAATTTTACCTGCTCGGAGAAAAGGAGTTTGCAAATTGCACCATTCTCTCGGATGCAAGGAGGTATGATAAAAAATGTAATCCTCCGAGTCCCACGGTGCCTGAATCACACCCTCTCATTACCCCTTCACATCAAAGCGCAGACAGATAAAACACAATGGAGTAGCTTAGCACATGGTCATTAACCCATTCAATCCGGGAACGCATCTGTGTCATTTTAAGATTTCTTTGGATATTCAAAAATAGCAGATATACAAGCTCATAGCGTGGCACCGAGTGCCGCGCTATGAGCTTGTAGATTGTGCAAATCTTTGAATATATATAATTTTTTTTACTAAAATCTTTGCTTCTGGGGGGTCCCTTGAACAAAATATTTTGAGATGGGGGGGGGGGGTCCGCGGACAAATATCATTTTGGGGGTCCTTGACATGAAAAAAGTTTGAGAACCAATGATATTATAGCAACATAAGTAAGAAGACCTTTATAGAATCCCCAGAAGCAAAGATTTGAGTTAAAAATGTTCGCTTTAAAAGATTTGAAAAAAGAAAATCATGATCTTCCCCCCAAAAAATTGCAGATCTACAAGCTTGTAGCTTGTAGATCTGCTATTTTTGAATAGCCAAAGAAATCTAAAATGACAGATGCTTTCCCAGTCTTAATGGGTTAAATCCCATCACAGCTATTATTGTCAAAGAGCCGCTGCTGCAAAATGAGTCATTTGGTGACGACAAAAGCGGATGACGTTTCAGCAGAATTTACACAGCTAAATGAATTAAACTCGATTGAGAGGGTGAAAATGAAAGGGTGTGAGAGGGTGCGTGTAAAAAGATCAACCATGGTGTAACTGAACCAAATGTAACTTAAATGTATCATTGTGTTTTGATACGGCGTCGGCGCTGTTGGCCAGAAATCTCTCATCTCCATGTTTCAACTTTTTATATTTTTGGCATACATTTGAGAACCGTGCATAAGCCCTATATGGGTTTCCTTCCTCACCTGCACTTTTTTTTTAC
Organism: Gymnoscopelus braueri; assembly: GCF_963280865.1. NCBI lineage: Eukaryota > Metazoa > Chordata > Actinopteri > Myctophiformes > Myctophidae > Gymnoscopelus > Gymnoscopelus braueri. The sequence continues at coordinate 11,834,499 of NC_137617.1, read as the reverse complement.
TAATGTTACCTTTTGTACTGTTTTTTTTATTGTGCGAATAAATACATCAAAAAATTAATAAATAATAAAAATCTATTTTTGCTGCTTTTGAATTTGAATTGAAAATAAGACCTTTATTGATCCTTTTGAGGAACATCAGTCGCCAAAGACAGTACAGCAGTTCGAAACAGATTACAGGGCAAAGAAAAAAAAGTACCGTAGATGCAGCATTGATGGAAATACATCACAGTCAAAGCAACACCATCGGCTGTCAGGTTTGCCCCAAAAAAAGAGAGAGTTTTGGACATATGAGGTTTCCACCCGACAGCAACGATATGCAACAGTACATATTGTTTACTAATTGTAGTTTTTTTCTAGATACCCACTCTGTCTTTCTCCTGTCACAATCAAAGGACCACAACGTAAATATGCTTTCGAGCTGTCTTGTGTTTATGCTTTTGACCACTGTGCGCTTTCTGTCATCAACTGTACATGCATTTTGTCAATAAGATGAAAAAATAAAGTATAGTAAAAGGTTGGTCAAAGAAGTGGGTCTAAAGGGCCATCCACACCAAGAATGATAACTGTAAAGATGGCCTGATGGAGGGGAAAGGAACTGGTTGGAATAACGTGTTCCTTCCACGCGCTACATCCTACCGGGGAAACTCCTTCCTGTCAGGGGATAAGAAGCGGTCTGCTAACTCCTCGTGCATTGAAGGAAGCATGAGTTCGAAGCTCTCCCCAGGCTGGTAGAGGGAGAGTAGCGCACATGATTATTGGCACTGGGTGAAGAAATAGGGGTTACAAAATCATGGGATAATAATCTTTTTTTTAAAGGATAACACAAAAAGCCCCAGGGGGCTTGTTTCCATTGTGGTCCACTGTACTCAATTCATCAGCAATACATACAATACAAAATATTTTGGAATACAACTCAGTTGACCCATAGTAAGTTATATTTACAGAGAAAGGAGGGGTGGGGGGGCGGGGGACAGAGGATTCTACTATCGAGGTGTGGTGTTCAAGGAGTTAAAGGAGTAGTTCACCCAAAAAATTACTTATTTTCTATCAATTACTCACCCCATGAAGCCAAACAAAAACATCTCCATGAATTCAAGGCTTCATGGGGTGCGTAATTGATAGAAAATAAGTAATGTTTTGGGTGAACAACTCCTTTAAAATGTTAACTTGTATTTTTTAAGGACAGGAATTATTTTAAGTTAGTTTTGAGTTTGGGTATAGGGAGTCAAGAACCTTTATGACACTGACAAATGATAATGTTCTGTAAACGATTTTCAAAACATTACATTTATATTCATAGTTGTAGTTATCATTCTTATTGTGCACACATCCTCCCTTTATGCCGTTATCTCCTCGAGGCGCCTGGCATAAACTGTGGGCGAATGAGGAATGCTGTCCCCTCTCTCAGTTACAAGTTCACCACGTGCCCTTGAGCTATACTCATTGAAGACGGGATGTGCCGGGTGCAGATCCTGGTTGCCAACAGCAAGAAACTGTGGTTGTACTGAGTTTCTCCTAGGTGTGGATGTAAGGAGTATAGGGAGTGTTTTCTGGTCCCCAGGGAGGGGAAATTGCGTTTACTGCTTCACCTACAGTAGCAGATGGCTGCTCAGATGACTCAGATCAGTGATTCTCAACCTTTTATAATTTCAAGGACCCCCCAGTTTGATATGCAATAGCCCACGGACCAAATTTTATTTTATTTATGTCTCTGGGACCCCAATCTATACTTTAAAGCTTTATTTAACTGTGTGTACAAATGGAACCAAATGGAACCAAATGGACCCGTATAGGTTCAGCCTACTATGACATCGTCTCTGCCGGGTGGAAACCGATGTCCAAAACTGTTAGTTTTCAGGATTCAAATTCAAAAATGGCAAAAGTATCAGATCTACAAGCTCAAAACGAGCTTGCAGATCTGATACTTTTGATACATTTGTGTGACGCTGTAGTATGATCGAGTAGGGCGTTAATTTACAAAAAGAAAACACAAAGTTAAAATACGGAGATAAGAGGTTTCTGCCCGACGGCAACAACATGAAATAATGAGTCTTTATTTTGTTTGGACCCGTAGGTTCAGCCTACTATGACAACGTGCGTCCGCTGGCCTACCCCGACTCAGACGCCGTTCTCATCTGCTTCGACATCAGCCGCCCAGAGACGCTGGACAGCGTGCTGAAAAAGGTCAGTTAGTAAAATGTTTAATATTAATATATTAAACTTTTTTTCCCCCCTCACATTTATATTTTCCTCCACATAAGTTTAATACATTGTTCTTAAATGTTTTTATTGGTGTTGGTGTTAGTGTTAGTGTAAGTATTAGTGTTTAAAGGTGGTGTAAGTGACATGTATTTGTTCAAATAAGTGTTATTAGCTCTATATTCCTACAAAACCTTTTGTTTGAACAAAAACTATCACTTACAGCACCTTTTTAATGTGATGGGTTAATTGGGTCTGATTCGCTGCGTAAACAAACTGATGGACAACATAATTAAGGCGTGCAGCGTTGATTAAATGAATTAAAATCTAAGGAGAGCTCAGCTCTAACCGGCCTGAACATCTAATCAAGACGCTGACATCAAATGTAAATGGAAGTGTTTCCTGGGAGCATTTCAATGATGTGAAACCCCAAGGAATCTGCCTCTTTGTTTTACCATGAATACGAG
>NC_137617.1:11721833-11829333 GCF_963280865.1 Gymnoscopelus braueri | reverse complement strand
GAAGAGCGCTTCATTGTCTGCGTCTGTGAGCTCAGTCCAAGTCCTTCAAGTCAGTACTCATCATCGACCATGCAGTCGACAGGGAGGGAAACGGAGCTTCGGCATTTAACGACGGCTCGATTGAGACGGAAAACACAATGCTGAGCGTTTAATAGTCTAAAGAATGGAGAGGAGTTCTTCGATTTGGGATAGTTATTGACAAGTACATTATTATGCAATACTGTGTGTGCGCGTACCAAAAGTGTAGTAGAATTGGAGAAATATTGGAATTAGAGTTACACATGATTTTTATTTAGTTGCATTCCAGTGTCATGCACTGAAAAAATAGCAGGTCTATAAGCTTGTAGATCTGCTATTTTTCTGCTTTAGGCTTACGATTACACAAGTATAGTACAAACCTGTGCGTGTGTGTGTGTGTGTGTGGTGTGTGGTGTGTGTGTGTGTGTGTGTGTGCGCGCGTGCGCAGCCCCTGGCTACCATCATAACAGTGACAGTGGAGGCTCCAGTAGGTACAGGTAAAGGATCTTAGGCAGTACCCTGAGGCCAGGGTGCAACGATGGCTCTGCCACACATTACTGCTTTCATAACACACTGCTCCTCCATTCATGAGAAACCCAATACCTCCATGAGAGAGAGAGACAGACAGACAGAGTTTGAGACAGAGAGAGGGAAGGAGGGTGAGAGAGACCGATGGCGTTGGTCTCTGGTGTTGTGCCCACGGGTAAACTGTTAATAAAGTAATAAATCAATCAATGGACAGAGATAAAGAGAAGGGTGGGATACCACCATGAAGCTAGTGAGGAAGTTAACAAAATGATGTCCTAAAATTTGCAGTAGGACAAATAATTGAAATGGCAGATCTACAAGTGGCCGTTATGCCAAGCTGTGTTTACATGAGGAGAGGATCCGTGCTAGTGGGAGCAGTACCATAGACGTAGATGATGCTATAGTATAGGTTCTTGGTTTACTATATGATCCTAGACTACTGAGGCACTACAGTGCATTTGATGTATGTGTTTACCTTGCTTTCTGTAAGTCGCTCTGGATAAAGAGCGTCTGCCAAATGCCTAAATTGTAGATCTTCAGAATATGGCAGCAGCAGGTACAGTGGTTCAGAGTTCAGACTCTATTCTGAATATGTTTATGTAGTCTACTATACAGCACTTGTTTTGTGGATTTCTTAAAGAAAGTGAGTTTTCTAAGAGTGAGCTATTTTTGAAAATGTTGAATTGTTTCTTGGATTATTATTATTTCTTTTAATCTTTGAAAATAATCACATGCCCAAAAGTGACAGAAAGTTGGAGCGTGACGATGGCTTGACGGCTTTGAAATGGAGATGATTGGTTTGAGGGTAAAAGGCTGGGCTGGGTACAGGTAACAGCCCAGAGCGAAGGGCATAGGCCTGGGCGATATGTCACCATTATTTCTAACTTTTGCCTTGATTATGATTAATGAATGATTCTTTCTTTTTTGTATACTGAAAATAGCAGATCTACAAGCTCAGCTGCTTATTTTCTCTATATTTGTATGCTATACCATTATACACATAACCCACTTGATAGAGTGTTAAATTGTCACTGTATCAATTAAATTGATTATAACATTTTGTTTTGCGTCAATTTGTTGATATACTGTATAAGAAATAAAGAAAACCTGCTTCTTGATTATTCGATTAACCTACGTGAGCAAGATTAAGTCTGTTATTGGTTCTAAATAACTGATATTTTTTGGTTAATTGGCCAGCCCTAGGCTGACATTGTGGGTGGCGGATTAGCAGATAAAAGAGACGCTCAGAGAGTCTCACATGACACATTTTAAAGGAAAGATCAGACTGTGAAGTGAAGAAAGTGCAAAGTGAAGTGCTGTGGAGTTATTTGTTGTGAATGGGTGGGTGGGTGGGTGTGGGGGGGGGGGGGGGGTATAGCTTAACAGATGTTGAGGAAAAGAATCTAGTTCACAGGTCATAGCATATGAAAACAGATGCTAGCAAATATAAATAGATGTTTGCGTATCATGAAAGGCAAACATAACTAACTAATTAGTAGACATTACACTTGTAGTATTACCCTTACAGGCGTAGAATGATAATTAGAATCATCTTTATTATCATATCACAGGTTTATAGGTGTAAGAAGTGGGTGAAATATTTTTTTCTTTGTTATATCATTTGTGGTATTCTGTGAGAAGAGAGAGGATAGAGGTTGAGAGAGAGTAGAAGAGAAAAGAGAGAGAAATGCGGGATAGAAACAGGCTAAATAAACAAATAAATATATACTATATACAGCGAATGTGATGGCAGGTATATGATGTTTAGAACATTAACATACTATACAGGTATGTACATGTTCTTTTAGAAGTTAAGGTCATTAACCACTTTAAACCTGGAGTCCCTATTTTGGGCATGTTTAATATTATAGGCTAAAAATGACAAAAGATTTTCCAAAATGTTTTTTTTAAATGACAATTTACAGCAAAAATGGCAGATATACAAGCTCACAACGTGTCGCATCACGGAGCGCTGTGAGCTTGTAGATATGCTGTACCCGCAACTCATCTTACGATATAGCACTTAACAACTCGAACCCCAGCATGAGCATGCCTATTCTGGGGGGGGACGTTCACCGAAAAATAGCAGATCTACAAGCTCACAATGCGTCGCGACTACGTAACGCATTGCTTGTAGATCTGCAATTCTTTTTACTAAGACTAGAGGGTTTAAGTGGGTAAATGGTCCCAAATCTGAGTTGTGAATTCATCCCATGTGAACGCTGTATTGTGAGTGGCTTTGAGCCTGCCTGGGGGGGGGGGGTGGGTGTCGGGGGGGGGGGGGGGGGGGCTTTGCATTGTGTGCGTTGAGTCGAGTGACCCACAAATGTGGCGCTGGCATCCCTGGCATCCATTCTCAGAGGCACGCATTCATCACTGTTATCCAGGCATCTCACTCGGGGTCAAAGTTCAAGTTAGTCTCTCAAGTGGACCCCCCCACCCCATCCGAAGATCTGACACCGTGGGCCACCAGAGGAGAGACTTGAGGAGGGGGGGTTTTTGTCATTGCTGAGAGCGATGGCGCCCGACAACAGAAATGTCTCCATGTTGAAAGGAGTGGCCAATGACCATTCTCACCAAAATTATGACGTTTGACGCGCAATCAAAGGGAGGCCTGGTTTCTTTTGCTCCTCAGAAGGTGAATACCGATTTACCTTCGTCACCAGGGCAACTGGGAGACGTGATTGTGTGTGTGTGACGCTTTTGACATCTCACTTTATGTTTTATAATGCAGTGGTCCTCAAACGTGATTAGGCCACAGACCCCCCGTAACTCTGAGAGTGTGCAAATGGAACCAAAGGTTTGTTGGGAACCCCTGTTGAACCCCAAGGACACCTGGGGGACGGCAGACCCCACTTTGTTTTAATGCATCACTCAATCGTTGTCGCTCATTTTCGTTCTCCTTGATTGGACTTTTGTCGCTAGCAAGTCGGAATAATTGAGTTACTGTGTGTCGCATCTATCAAATTTAATGTGATAGTGTGTCGGGTCCCGTTAGGGACTGTCATAACAACAACTGTAGAAAGATGAGACTATTTAAAACAAACCCATCACTCTTGTCTCATTGATTTTTATCTGACAGGGAAAGTGTTTGAATAATGTTTTCCTACTGTTGCTTTGGGGTATTTACAATGCAAGCTGTGGAAGATACTGCTACCATAACTGCTTAATAATAATAATGATAATAAAAATAATCATCATCATCATCAGTTTTTACGTCTGGAGACTCCCGTCCAGGACAGGCTTTAGACGCGCCTGCTCAGGAGCCTTGGCTCAGATCTGAACCCATTTGATTTGGCGTTAGGAACCTGTTGCGACCGCGTGCCTTTGCTGACGTCGACCCCAGGCAGGGTTCAAACCCACGACCAAAGGCGTGCGCTCTAACCGCTACACTAGGGCAGCCCAATAATAATAATAATATCTCAAATTTATATAGCGATTTGTTAAGAACCCAAAGACGCTTTACACTTTTAAACCCTATATTATTTGTTAACCCGGACCGGGCATGGTTAAAAAGGAGCACTTTTCAACCTTATTTTCAGGTCGGTTTGAGTGCGGGTCGGATCGGCGGCAGGTGTCCGGTTTTAACCACTTCTAGCCCTCTATACTTAATTAAACGGAGTTGCAACTGTACTTGGTGTGGTCATTTACACCTTTACACCAAATAGCCAAGCTTGTAGATCGGCTATTTTCGGCAAATGTTCCCACCGGAATAGGAATTCTGGCAAGTGGTAAAAAAAAATGAAAAAAAACGACCACTATAAACTAGTAAAACCAAAAATGTACACCGTTTGCCACTTTGAGGTACGTACCCGCTGTCAGAGTAGTACAGCAGTACCCTTCATTCACGGCCGACACTTTTCATTTTTCTCTGCAGACTTTGCATTGGTTCTGGAGAACCGACTTCACACTCCAAACTGCACTCCCTTGGGGCGTCAACAATACACATGCCAAATGTGAAGGGGATTGGTTGAATGGTTCTTGAGATATTGGAACTATAAGGACAGACATGCTCACATACTCTCAGCTTTGTGAAATCTATAGTAATCATGTCGTTTTTCCCCAAATCAACTTCATGGGACGGAGATGGAAAACATATTTTTGCCATCGCTTCAGAAAGTTACCTTGATGGCCTCTTTTGAGCTGAAGGTCTGCTCTACTGCACTGTACGATCCTTAGCGGTCATTTTACTCAGAAGAGTGTACAAGTGGAACCAAATGGACCCGACCACTTGTACTCTGTTGGGAGTTAAATTACCTCTAGAGATTTTACTGTAGTGTGTGCACATATCGTGCACATTACAGTGGGGTTTGTTTGGGTGTTTATGGCCCATCATAAAGGCTGTCTGCTCTGCCTTAGGAGCGTTTAATGAAACACTACATCATCACCGGTAAACACATCACTGTGCCTTATACAGAATATGGTCAAACATATCGGTGCTGTCGGGCAGAAAGCTTGTATCTCTCTCCATATTTTAACTTTTCATGTTTTTTACATAAGTGAATGCCCTACTTCGTCGTGCAAGAGTGTTGCGCCAAAGTAGCAAAAATAGCAAGCTATACAAGCTCACAACTTGAGCGTTGTGAGCTTGTAGATCTGTTATTTTAGCTATTTTTGAAACATTTAAAAAATGTTTAAAAGTGGTTAAGTGTGTCTGTCTGTTGGTTTTATTGAACCAATGAAAAGTATGAAATGAAACGAGCCAATGAAAAGAGCTTTTGAGTAAATAATTGATCCATTGGAACTCAGGTTACTTTTTTTCTATTTCCTGAAGAGTAAGTGTTTTGGACATTCAAGGTTTCCACCCGACGGCAACGATATCGTCTCTGTCGGGTGGAAACCTCATATGGAGATGAGAGGTTTCTGCCCGACAGCGATCTGCTATTTTTTTTTATATTTGAAAAATATCGAAAATGCTTGAAATATTTGGAATCTTCTCTTACCGGGGGGTCCCTGGCACAAAACATTTTCAGATGGGGCTCCGCGGCCAAAAATATATCAATTTGGGAGTCCTTTGACATGACATGAAAAAGTTTGATCAGTGGTTCTCAACCAGTGGTCCGGGGACCACCAGTGGTCCTTGAGGGGGTTCCAGGTGGTCCCCAGCTAAATGATGGAGAGTTGGTAACCAAATGGACCCTTTATAGATCTTTAACTCTTAAGAGTGTAAAATGAAACCAAATGGACCCTTTACGGGTCCATTTGGTTTCATTTTACTCTCTCAAGAGTTAAATGATTGTTAAACATCAGCATTACTTAATTTACAAGAAGTCTGCACAATTAGAAAACGTGGAAGAATTGTTATTTTGATCAACGTTTGCCTGTTATCTCTCCTATGGTACCAACATCAATACAGCATGGAATTGTGGACAAATCTTATACGCGATAATAAAATATTCAAAGTTTTGGGTTCTGAGAGTCTATACTGTATCTCATCAAACGGTGGTCCGTGGCTCAAATGCCGAATAAATAATGGACCTTGATATGAAAAGGGTTGAAAACCAGTGCTTTAGATGGTTGTGTGTCTTGTGTACTGATGTTGTGTTGCCATGTTCTCTGACAGTGGCAGGGTGAAACCCAGGAGTTCTGTCCCAACGCCAAGATAGTCCTGGTGGGCTGTAAGCTGGACATGAGGACCGACCTCAACGTACTGAGAGAGCTGTCCAAGCTACGACTCATCCCGGTCACCCACGAACAGGTGAGCAACACTGCACCACTAACAAAGACAATGCCACTTTAAACCTGCCGTCCACATTTTGGGGCATGTCATTATAGGCCAAGGTTTTCAAAAATGTAAAAAAAAAAACGATTTCAAACATTTTCGAAAATAGCTGATCTATAAGCTCGGAGCTCCGTAACACGTGAACTTGTAGATCGGCTATTTTCACTGTTTTTGAGTACACAATAATGCTGAAGTGGTTAATCAATTGTTTGATATACGTATACATTTTTTAAATAAAAAACACGCTTCTCGATTAATCGAAAAAGTATTGGATAGAATAATAACTAAAAATGAATCGATAGTTGCAAACCTATTGTATTGTATTGTATAGCAAGTAGCCATATGCATATGGGCTCTGCTATGGGGGCTGCTGGGGCTGCTGGGGAAACTGGACAACAGGGGCAATTCTGAAAATTAGACCCCATGGCCCATGGCCAGTCATTTGGGCTCAATATAAGTAGGAAAAAAAGGCTATGTTATTTTAACAACTGGGCATATACTGTATAAACATATGTATGCAGCAGGTGGGCAATTTAGCGCTTCATTTCAGTACTAATTACCTTGTACAGTAGATGGCAACCTCCTAGAATCTGCAAACTGTGAAGAATTGTCCTGTAGTTTGCACCAGTCGCAATTTGGAAACATCCCTGTGTGAAAATGAAACAAATGTCTCTCACACACACACACACACACACACACACACACACACACACACACACACATACAGACCAAATTAAAGAGGGAAGAGGTTTATTGCACCTCTTTCCCCCCTGTGTAACACAAGGCACACAGCATGGAAATAATGCATAATATACCTAAATTACTGAAGAATCTTATTTATGATAAATTATATGGAACATGTATGACAAATGTTTTGTTTATTTTGGTATCAGATATTCAGCTGTTGAACCTCTGTGTCATTTGATTAACCAAAGTGCAGCTTACTGCTGGTTAGATACCTCTGTTTGGTTTGGTGTGGTGTGGTTTAGGTACTGATAGTAGGGTTAAGTTTAGACCTGTGTTTGGTTTGGTTTAATTCATTCAGTTTAGTTAAGATTAGGTACTGATAGTAGGGTTAAGTTTAGACCTGTGTTTGGTTTGATTTAATGAATTCAGTGGGGGGGGGGGGGGGCGATGATTGACAGGCAAAATCCCTCAACAGCGACACCCGCAGGCAAAAATTTCTTTTTTCATTGCAGTTGAAAAGGCTTTAGAAATGTGAGAGAAAAACACCTGCCATGGATCAATGGAGTGGAATTTTTTGTTAAAACTTTTTATACACGTTTGAAGGACCATGACAAAGACTTTTAGTGTGTGGTAAAACTGAACGTCATGAAACCTTTAAGGTTAGGTTAGGTACTGTTAGTAACAAGGCGTGGGTTTGGTGACGTTAAGGATCTGTGAAGGGCTTTCAGGGCTTAATAGCATTTCCTCTACAAATGCCATTCCACGGCCCTTTATTTTTTGATTCAGACTGATTTGCTGCTGCAGTGATTTCCATTAGATCTACTAATGGTTTACATGGATATTTGATAAGTATACCGCCTGATAAATGAGAGCATTTTATTTCATTGCCCTCTGTGCATAAAGCAAAACTTGCAGCAAATGACTTCTGAAAACAAGTTAGTTCAGGGTCCTGAACTCCCAAATATGAAAGCACACGGCGCATAAATGTCTCTGTAATAAGACCAGGGACTGGGGGTGAGAGACAGAACCCGCACAATGTAAAGCGGAATAATTGTTTTGTTGGCATCTCTGAGCAGTGAACAGCTGCGTACATGAATTTTAATGGCCTATTTTCTGTATTGATAAGATTTCTACCTCCATATCGTCTCTGTCGGGCGGAAACCTTGTATGTCCAAAACTGTTACTTTTCAGGATTAAAATTCAAAAGCATCAAAAGTAGCAGATCCACAAGCTCGAAACATCAAAAGTAAAGTAAACATCAAAAGCATCAAAAGTAGCAGATCCACAAGCTCGAAACGCGGCGCGAAGCGACGCGTTTCGAGCTTGTGGATCTGCTACTTCTGATGCTTTTGTGTGACGCTGTAGTATGATCAAAGTAGGGCGTTAATTTATGAGAAAAAGTTAGAATATGGAGATGGGAGGTGTCTGCCCGACAGCAACGATATGGAAAACAGTCCTTGGCGGGCAACAAATTACAGTATGTATCTTACAGCGCTCCCAGACAACAATGCTAACAACTTTAATGGTGTAAACAATCTATCTAGAACGATGTGCTCAGGGGAGCGCAGATCTCCGCCAGGAGGCAGGCTCTTCCATCGCTGTGCCTGTGTGCTGCGTGTGACGACTGTGTGTGTGTGTGTGTGTGTGTGTGTGTGTGTGTGTGTGTGTGTGTGTGTGTGTGTGTGTGTGTGTGTGTGTGTGTGTGTGTGTGTGTGTGTGTGTGTGTGTGTGTGTGTGTGTGTGTGTGTGTGAGAGAGAGAGAAAAGGCACTGGGCAACGGGGGGGAGGGATTGTTAATTGCTAGTGTCAGATACTGTATGTTTGTGCAGGGGCCGGTCAGATACTGTATGTTTGTGCAGGGGCCGACTGGGAACACAAATCAGCCCAAGTACCCCTGACTGCAGTATATGCAGTTCGGGGCGGAGCTTGATTTGAGTTCATATACCCCCCTCTACTGGTGAATGGGTTTACTGTGCAGTAACAATAACCCAGCCCAGACAGTGAAATTGACAATATAAGTTTGAAGAGGCTTAATGGTGACTTATTTCGTGAAATATGGGTAATCTGTTAAGTTTGATGAATGCTATAACTTAGTATCATTTAATGGAGCATAATACAGTACGTACAGAGTTCTATCCTGAATTATAATGCTATTTACTTTCCTCGTGTGAATGAACAGACGGCTGTTCAGATGGCTGTTAAAGATAAAGAGCCCCAAAGCTTCTTGACAGCACGCCATCAAATTATCTCTGATATGGAAAGTTAGAGAATAGCTTCTTCTAAATATACCTACACAGTAGGCCTGTGTTGATTGCAGTTTGTTTACTAGCATGTTGTCTTTCTACGTTGAGAATAACATTTTCAAAATAACTTTCCCATTTAATTCAAATGTAATCACCCTCCACCAAAGAAATGATATTAACCCATAAAGACCGGAGGCCGATTCTAAACATGTCTTCTAAATCAGTTTTCTGAAACGGAAGGACCCCCAAAATTATATGTATTAATTTGGCCGCTGATCCCCATCTCAAAATATTTTGTTCCAGGGACCTCCAGAAGCAAAGATTTGAGTTAAAAATGTTCGCTTTAAAAATATATATATTTAAAGATTTGCACACATTTTCTCGATTTAAAAAATAATAGCAGATCTACAAGCTCATAGCGCGGCACGAAGTGACTATTTTTGAATAGCCAACCAATGTGCTATATATATATATATATATATAGCGTTAAAATCGAAAATGACACAGATGCTTTCCCGGATTGAATGGGTTAATTTAAGCAGCTGCAGTGTTTATCTGGAGGTTCAATACAAAATGGCTTTGGTGGAAAGGGAGGGCTGCCTCCATGTGGCAGACCTCTGGCTGGACAGATGGCCTCTCTGTGCTGGGCGCTCTTGATGGACCAATGAGTGATGTTCAAGGGCCTTGGTCACTGGGTGCTTGTGATGGGCCTCTGGGTGCATTTTAAAAGGCTTTTGGGTGCTCTCATGGGTTCCACTGGGGTGCTACAGTTTCAGGTGCTTCAGAAACGGTGCTCTGTTGACCGTTGTTGCTGTGCAATAGCAACAATTAAGGTAATTAAAGTGTTTTGCTTTTCTGCAACTCACGCGGCACACCACACTTGAATTGTGAACTCTGAAAGAGATGAATAACAGTACAGTCATTAATTTACAACTAGGACACCAGGTAAACATCTAGAATCTGTCTAAACAAGATGCTATCTACAGTCAATGGTGTAAAGTAACTAAGTACATTTACTCAAGTACTGTACTTAAGTGCACTTTTGAGGAATTTTGACTTTACTGGAGTATTTACCATTTTCAATACTTTTACTTCTACTCCACTACATCTCAGAGGCAAATATTATACTTTTACCCCACTACAATTATTTGAAAACTTGAGTTACTAGTTACTTTGCAGAAATAAATGATTATATTATAAAACACACATTAACCAGTTTAGCCCTGTTCTATACCTAGGCTATTTGAAAATAGCCGATTTACAAGCACACAACGCGTCGCAACATTTTGAACACAGGCCTTTTACTTGTAACAGAGTACTTCTACATTGTGATATTGATACTTTTACTTAAGTAAAATCATTCAGTACTTTTTCCACCACTGTCTACAGTACAGTAAGTACATGTTTTATATGTGTGTGTGGTCAAGCAAACAGAATGTCTAACTAAACATACACAACATATGCGCACAAGTAACCAACATACAACTGCATAGTATAACTAGCATGTATCAAAACAAAGGTATGTGATACAAGGAATGAGGAGTGCAAGGTGGTGAGGTAGACGTTGAAGACGGCGGTTTATTCTGACCTGAAACATGGTTTTGTGTTTCTGAACATTTCTGAAGGTGGGTGTCGGTCATGTGGGAGCAGTGGTTCCCAAACGTTTTAGCTCGAGACCCAAAATAGACATTTGGTGTTTCTATGGGACCCAAACTAGTGAAAATAGCCCATCTATCGTGACGTGTTGTGAACTTGGAGCTCTGCTACTTTCATTACTACTTAAAAGTTTTTTTATTTTATTTATCTTTTGAAATAATAATATATATATATTTTTTTATATAGGAAACGGATACAAAAAAAGGGTTATTTACTCGCGACCCATACAAATGGGTGACCAACAAATGGGTCCCGACCCACTGTTTGGGAACCATGGATGTGGAGTACATTCCCTGAACAGTGGCTGATTTTCCTTTGATTCCCATATAAGTATATATACTTACAGTAGGTTCTCTACACAAGCCCCCAATCAGCAGTGCTCTATAATGTCTCTCCACCAATCAGCATCGTCTTTGTTGCTAAGTGCACAGCGCACCGTGACAGTGCAGAGAGAATAAAGAAAAAAGTGTGCACTGACCTCTTGTGAGCCTCATACAAACACCTATCCCCATTATAATCAGTTGTGGAAGAAGAAGTACTGAAAAAGTATAGATTTTTCTTTTACCTCAGTAAAAGTGGCAATACCACCATATAAAAATACAATTAAAAGGCCTTTATTCATAATTTGACTTGAGTAAAAAGTACAGTTGGCATAAAAAAAAGTGTTGGCATTAAAACATACTTAAAGTACCAAAGTAAAAAGTAGTCTGATTTTTCTACATTTGACAATTTTTTTTTTTTTATAGCAGATCTACAAGCTCACAGTGCGACGCGTTGTGACCTTGTAGATCGGCTATTTTTGAATAGATAAAGTATAAAATAATTTGTATTAATAATCTGAATCTGCAGATCTACAAGCTTGCACATCTGCTATAAAAAAAAGCAGATGTGCTTTTTTCCGTGGGCAAATACATCAATTTGGGGGTCCTTGGCATGAAAAAGTTTGAGAACCACCGAACTTTGATTCTGCCTATGTGGCAGATTCTGCCAATGCTTTTCAATGGGAACGGGAGCGTTTCTTTGGGGGGGAAATCCGTGAATGGCAACAAACCACTCCGTTAACATTGAAAAGCATTGGCAGAATCTGCCGCATAAGCAGAATCAAAGTTCGGTGTGACCGTACCCATACAGGTGTAAAACAGTGGGTGAAATTCTATTTTCCATGTGCACTCCATCATTGTGTTGTATTCCGTGAGAAGAGAGAGGATAGAGGTAGAGTGGAGAGCAAAGGGAAAGAGGTTGGTTAAAAATTGGTTAAAAAGAACAGATAAAAAATATATTACATATCATTGCTGTCGGGCAGAAACCTCTTATCTCCATATTCAAATTACTTGATCATACTGCAGCGTCACACAAAAGCATCAGAGCTTGTAGATCTGCCACTTTTGCTATTTTCTTTATTTGAATACTGAAATGTAACAGTTTTGGACATACAAGGTTTCCACCCGACGATATGCATTATATACAGATATCGTATGTAAAAGATATGTACTGTAGGCTACATGATATTTAGGACCTTAGCATCAAATGCAGGTGTGTACATTGTGCACAGAGTGCCGCGCTATGAGCTTGTAGATCTGCTATTTTATTTTTAATCGTGATTTTTTTTTGCAAATCTTTTGAATATATATGTTTTTAAAGTGAACATTTGCTTCTGGGGGTCCCTGGAACCAAATATTTTGATATGGGGGTCGGCGGCCAAATACATATAATTTTGGGGGTCCTAGACATGAAGATGTTTGAGCACCACTGATATAGCAACATACGTTTTTCAGAAACCTGTTTTAGAAGACATTTGTAGATGTGTTCCCGGATTGAATGGGAACCCATTCAAGCTGGTGGCTTTATTTTCCTTTATATTTTTCTTGCTTGTCTGACGCACACTTGATGACGCCAACGAGCTCGTTGCGCAACAATTAAACGGCGACTGCTTTGTAGCTTTGTGTCGTTTGTAGCTGCCTGTGTGAACGCAGCATGAGAGTGTACAAATGTGGTCACATTTGTACACTCTCAGAGTTTTACAAAAGGATAAATGAACGCAGAGGATTGTGCAGCCTGTGTAACCCGGCTCAGTAACTGAAAAAGAACAACGATTCAGAATGCTATATTTGTAGGGCTCGCATCTTGGTCGGCTTCGCCTCTCTCATTACAACACAATCCCAATTAGACCTCGTCGACGTCGCTGATGAAAGGGAGAGGAAGCCGATAGCGCCCCGCCGTGCTGAAGTTCAGCCGACCTCAATGAACGGAATATTTCATATTTTCCACACCAGTTTGCAGAGAAAGGCCTGTGAATATTTTATAGGCGTGCAGGCGAGCTCTGCTTTAATTATTTTTTGCACCAGCTAGCAATTGTGTCTCTTACATCAAAGGACGTGGACATTATTCATTACCTAGTGGACTAAGAGAATAGTACAGTTATCAATCTTATTTTATGGCATTTCTGATTCATTTGATGCAGATATGTGTACTTGATATACAGACCAACTCGGTAGCCTTGTGGTTAAAATGTCTGCCCTGAGAGAGGGCAGTTGGGGTTCAATCCCTGGCCGAGTCATGCCAAAGACTATACAAATGGTACCCTACCGCTCCCTGCTTTGCACTCAGCATCACAGGGTCGAATTGGGGGTCCCTGCGAGATACAAGCGTCATGTCCAGGGAGTGTAATGTACTGTACATCATGTGGCATACTAGCGTCATGTCCAGGGGGTGTGCTTGTACATCATGGTACAGTAAATAGAGATGTGCTCCTGGCCTATGGTCCACACTCCACATGGCTCGGGAAGGCTACTTTACTTACTTAATGGATTATGACATTTCACACTGTATATCGTCACTGGTCGGGTGGCAACCTCATAATGTCCAAAACTGTTACTTTTCAGGATTCAAATTCAAAAATAGCAAAAGCAGCAGATCCGCTTCGCGCCGCGTTTCGAGCTTGCAGATCTGCTACTTTTGATACTTTGGTGTGACGCTGTAATATGATCAAAATGAAAAAACACAAAGTAAAAATATGGAGATAGGCGGTTTATTCCCGACAGGGAACGATATACTGTACCGTATGTGATCTTTCGGTAGATCGCTAACTTCCCTCTTTCTCTGTCCCATCTTTATAGGGCACCAACTTGGCGCGGCAGATCGGAGCGGTGGCGTACGCCGAGTGCACCTCCAAGTACTCCGAGAACAGCGTCCGCGACGTGTTCCACGTCACCACCCTGGCCTCCCGCGTCAACCGGCCGCCGCTCAAGCGCACCGGCTCGCGGCGCGGCCTCAAGCGCGTCTCGCAGCAGCCGCCCCGGACTGAGATACTCGAGCACCCGCCCGTCATCCGAAAGGACCGCGCCAAAAGCTGTGTGCTCATGTAGTAGTAGTAGTAGGGGGGGGGCAGAGCGAAGCCAGTGACCCAGATGGGAAGGGTGCAGAGACATTGTGTACAATACTACATTCTATTTATTTGGTTGAGTCCTGTCGAATCTTTGCACTGCAAAAAAATAGAAAAAGAAAACGAAAAGGACAATGTGATTAAAAACAACAGAGAATGCTATGCTATGGAGTTCTTTGGGGGAATTGTTTGTTCGTCATTGACGTTTTGCTTTCATTACTGTTTTTTATTTTGTATTTTTTGTTATTTTCGTGGCCCCGTTTTAACTGGGGCAAAGCCACTGTTTAGGAAATATTTCCTTCGAAGCCCATTAACGTGACTTTAATGGATGAAGTGACCACGGACACGAATGGGCTTGCTAAGCTGATGAAAACGAATGACGGAGAACAAACCGAACGTGGATGGAAAGGAATGGAGAAGGGGGGGGGAGAGAGAATATTATTGGAGCACAAAATGTCTGGTTCAAAAGGAAGCAGTTGACCTCTATTATGTTGTTTCCTATCCTGAAATGCCGTTCTCTTCAGCGTTTAAAGCTGCAATCCGTACGTTTTTTTTCTAAAATAGCAGATCTACAAGATCATAGCACGGCACGAAGTGACGCTCTATGAGCTTGTGTATCTGCTATTTTTGAATAGCCAAAGTATAAAATATGGTTAAAATTATTGTGAGGTGTTAACACATTTTGCTGGCGACCCCGTGGTACCCCCTCAAGGACCCCTGGGGGTCCCCGGACCCCACTTTGAGAACCACTGGTGTAGTGACTGAGTGCGTATCCGGATTGCAGCTTTAACAGAATTAAACACAACAAGAAGCACAACAAGAAGCACACGACGTGTTCGGAGTTTATCTGTAGCCTAAATGTCAGGGAAAATTATATTATTGTTCCACTTTATTTAATGACATTTGAAAGGTTTCTAGCCCGGAGAGATAAAAAAAAAAAAAAAAAGAATACAAATACTAATAATAATGGGCCACGACGACACTTAATTTTTCTAAAACCACAAGTGCTTTTAAGATGGAGAATTGAGTAATCGCTCACCACATTAATACTGACGTGTTGTGAAATTAACATTGTTCTGATAAAATGGCTATAGGCTACGTGGAGACGTGCAGTCACAGAAGGAGAAAGAGTGACTGTCTAGCTTGATTTATGCTCGGTTGCACATCGGAAATAGCAGACCTTTCAAGCTCACAGGCTTTTTAAGATCTGCTTTTTTCGATGCAGCAATTCAGTATAAATCAGGCCCTGAAGCTAGATCAAACTTTGTCGCACCACCCGACAAATACCTGACGGAAGAAAATGACATTTTGAACAGAAAGAAGTGTTGACTCAAGTCGGATGGATGTCACAGTTCACAAGGTGACTAAAAGTTTAAAAATGAGCCTTTATGCTGTATGTGTGATGCCGAAATAAAACTAATTTTGCTCTGCTGCCTGGTGGAATGTCTTATTAATATATCTATCACAGTCATCTGGCTGCTATCCCTCATGCTCGGAGAGGTCTCTGGACTTTCACGGCAAAATCGAATTTTCTTGAGGACACTTTGTCTGAAGAAGTTTCCATTTCTGTTTTGGAAGAAAAAAAAAAGCTTTCTCTGAAGCAGAGACGATGGAACCATTTTCTCTTACAAAAAAAGCTGTGAGTTTTCCAACTGGATGGAAAGCCTTTCACCTGTAATGTGTCTGAACGGCATCCCTCCTCTGAACAAATTATACAAGAGAGCTTTTGCTTTTCCCCGTAGTCTGTCTGTACTTTATGAGATGTTTTATTGAAACACTTTGTGTTCTGAATTGTTAAACGGCCAGTCACTGAACATGCTGTTGTACAGTTGTACACCAGTGTCGAGACACACTGTGATGAGACAAGCCCAGGTTTGCCTGCCTTGGGATTTTGTGACAGCCGCACATAATTATCGCAATATACAGTACTCTATATACAATAATACAATTATACAAAAAGTTATGATTTTTTTAATTTACTATTTATCAGTACTATGTGCACACTCGTTTCCCAATATAGAGGCAAATTCTATACCAGCCAAAAATATATATTTTAACAATTTTCAACCTGGCATCCCGATTTTGGGCATGACATTATAGGTGAAATTTGTACATTTTATATCGTTGCTGTCGGGCAGAAACCTCTTATCTCCATATTCTAACTTGTGTTTTTTTTTGTAAATTAACGCCCTACTTGATCATACTACAGCATCACACAAAAGTAGCAGATCCACAAGCTCGAAGATCTGCGCTTGTAGATATGCCACTTTTGCTATTTTTGATACATTACGATATATTATTTACAACCCGTGGTGGTCCCAGACCCCGTTTGAGAGAAACCGTGCAGTAAGGCGTATTATTGTCAGTTGGCTGGCCTCGCACTGTTATCAACAGCCTGCTGTCAAAGGGGGCGAGCAGCTGAAGAGAGGGCAGAGATCCCGCAGCTTTCTTTCTGCCTCTGAACCCAAGGTGCTCCGTATACATCAGCTATTTGAAAATAGCCGATCTACAATCTTGTAGATCTGCTATTTTCAAAAGAATCTTGAAAACAATTTGACATTTTAACGACACAAATCTTGTATGGGGGTCCCTGTCCACACGGTCCATCCTCCTCGGTGGGGGGAGGGGACCCCTTTGACAACTTCAGGCCAGATTCTGCTGACGGGACGGAACACACTGCACCAAGCACTGGGATACTACCCGACTACACGGACAGAACCGGGCCTGTGAGTACCAAGATTGATTGAATACTGTATTAGTCCGAAATGTAAACAGCACGTGGTACAGTCAGACATTAAAGGGACAGTTCACCCAGAAAAAATCTTGTTTTCCATCGATTAGTCACCCAATGGAGACTTGAATTCATATATATTTTTGTCGCATTCCTAAGCTAATAATTGGATGACCGGTAGGCATCGGTTCCGGTAGGAGACACAAAGGAGACTCTCTGTGTCTCCTACCGGAACCGGTACAAAAAAGTCCTGGGGGCTTGTTTCCATTGTGTATGGAATGCTGTTCTCATGTATTCAATTCATCGATATAGCACTAACTTACTAACTTGTAGCTGCACTTTAACAATTATTAATGGAATTTTGATTTATTCCTAGATCAGTGGTTCTCAAACCTTTTAATTTCAAGGACCCCCATAACTCTCAGAGTTAAAGACCTGTAAGGCTCCATTTGGGACCCCCTCAAGGAACCCAGATGGTCCCTGGACCCCACTTTGAGAACCACTGTCCTAGACTTTTTTAAATTACTCACTGGTAACGGATCGGTGCTCTGTATCGACCGATACGCAAGTTACGGGTATCGGGAAGGAAAAAATGGTATCGGTACATCTCTACTGGCAGGAGTGGAGAGGACTTTATCTGGGGGACATCATGGGCGCTGCATGGAGCCATCTGGGAAGCAGAGAACCAGGTGGAGATGGAGAGACTCTTTTTCTTTTTTTTCCTTTTTTTTAATCTATTGTTTACAATAAGCCTGGTGAGTGGGTTACAGGTTACAGGGGACAGACAGTCTACATTTTCCATTTCCCAAAAGGAAATGCATGTATTTAATTCAGTCTGACAGGGAGCACAGGGAGAAAACATATCCCCACTGCTGGGAATTGAACCCTCCATCTCAGCGGCTGGGTGGGTGGTTTGGTGGGCGAGGGTTTTACCTCTATGCCACCTGCATAGACGCAAACTCAGAGACAATGCACACAAGCCAAAGGACTGGTGAAGGACAGAGGTGATTCAGAAAGCATTATCGTATCGCTCCTTTAGGCTACTCTCTGTAAATATAGGCTGCTGTGCGTTCATGGTCGAATGCACTTCCAACGGGCAAAGCACACCTCAAGGACAGGCGCTGTACCGACTGAACCCTCGCAGGTGGGAGGCTGGCTTGGAGGCCCAAGTATTACATATACTGCCCTGGTCTGCCTGGCAGCGCTGTAAAGTGTTCCTGACTGTTCGTTTTTTTGTTGTGGTTGTTTTTTTTGTGTTGGAAAGTAACTAATTATTTACTCAAGTACTGTACTTAAGTACAATTTTGAGGTATTTATTTTATTTTCAGTACTTTTACCTCTATTCGACTACATCCCAGAGGAAAATATTGTACTTTTTACTCCACTGTAAGGCAAACACAGAGTAAGGAGCGCACACCTGTGTTGATGAGGTGCTGGCCACGGCAGATAATAATGTTGACTGTGCGGCCTCATCCTTGTCAACTTTTTACTCCACTACAATTATTTGAACATTTTTTGTTAATAGTTACTTTGTAGATTTGAATTATCATTACAAAACATACATTAACCACTTCAGCCCTATATGCATTTCGGCCGTTTGACAATAGCCGATCTAGAAGCTTGTAGATCGACTATTTTCAAAAAAAAATTAATACATTTTGAACTTGTGAAATGGGACATTCTGCGCAATGAGTACTTTCACTTTTGGTACTTTAAGTATCTCTTAATGCCGATACTTTTGTACTTTTATTCAAGTACATTTTGAATAAGGGACTTCTACTTGTAACAGAGTATGTCTACATTGCAGTATTAATACATATCTACATTGCAGTATTAATACTTTTAAGTAAAACATGTGAGTACTTCTTCCATCACTGAACACCCTGCACAATCACACAGACAGACACACACACATATCGGCAATGATTCAGTTTTAAACAGTGGTGGAAGATTTTTTACTAAAAGTAGCAGTAACACAACATAAAATACTCTGTTACAAGTAAAAGGCTTGTATTCAAAATGTTACTTGAGTGTTGGCATAAAAATATACTACTGTACCAAAGTAAAAATATGCATTGTTTTCTATTTGTAAAAAAATATCTACAAGCTCACAGCACATCACATCGAGATCGGCTATTTTTGAAGTATAAGATAGGGTTTTGTAATAATAATAATCTAAATCTGCATAGTAACTAGTAACTAGTAACTAAAGCTGTCAAATAATGGTATTGGAGTAAAAAGTACAACAATATTTTGACATGAAAATATATTTATATATTCTTTAATTGTTAATTATATCTCCAATATGACCACGAATATGCACTAAAAGTGTGAAAAGCATATTTTTCATGTCTTTAAATTAGCACTCAGCATGTTTGTGTGACATTTGCCTCTGCGGCAGACTCAAGTGCTAGTACAGACAGTGTCAGTCATCGCCATGACAACGATACTTATGGTACTCAGTTTGAAAGGCTGCTGTTGACTCACCCGTGGCCAAAAATAGAACGCGCACGCAGGAACACGCACGCACGCACACACGCACGAGCGAACGCAACTAACAACAGTGATGTGCTCTGGCTCGGAGGCCATTCAAATGCCAGATGTGCGCTTCCAGATGCCTGAGAACATAACACGGCTTTCTTCTCGGCTGCAGATTTTTTTCAGCCGGCAAACTTTTCCCCCGACCACAGCGCAACAATGTTGAAGAAGTGTACACACAAGTTTAATTGTCTCTAAATAATGGTGTGATGCCTGTTAACGGGTGCTACGGGGCTACAGGGTGATACTGAAAATTGGCTGTTATAGCATCCCTTTCAGTCCTTGCTGAGTTTAATGCGACAGCATCAGCGATCTCCGTAATGCCTGCTTAAAACTCGGTTGTGAGAAAATAGCAGATCTACTAGCTCACGCCATCGAACCGCGCCGTGCCATGAACCATATTTCACAGGCCCAAGAAAAGAACCAGTTTTGGACATGAGCTTTCCACCCGACAGCTGGGTTTCGGATAAGGTTCTCGGAACCTAATTTGGGCCATGCTCAGGAGGTGTGGTGCTAATTCTGAGTTCTGGGAACTCAAACCCTTTTCGCAAAATCGCTGGACTAAAACGCATCTTTTGATACAGAGCTTGAGTATTTCTTGACAGATGGTCCGTTTAGTTTTTTAGGGCAGTTCTCCTTTCGTAGACGGTTGCACAGTTCACAGAAATCGTCGCTGTCGAGCAGAAACCTTATATCTCCAGGTAGCAAAAATAGGCGATCTACAAGCTCACAACGTGTCACCATGCCACGCGTTGCGAGCTTCGCTTTTTTAATGTATTAACAAGAACTTGTGACTAAATAATAACGACTCTGATTCCATTGGACCACAGGTTCTTTTTTTCTGTTTCCTAAAAAGTTCTGCTTTTGGAAATACAGGGTTTCTACCCGACAGAGGAAGTCAAGTCAAGGCAGGACACGGGCTCACTAGTAAGCTGAGCCACCATTCAGGATGCAGCCCAGCTTGACTTTATTTAAGTAAATAACCACTGAAGAGGCTTCATCAGAGAGTCACTTTTACAACACTTACAGAAAATACTGAAGGACGGCCCAATTACTGATGCAGTTGTAGTTGAGAGAGGGAGAGAAAGGGAGAGAGAAAGAGAGAGTGTGTGTGTGTGTGTGGGGGGGGGGTGCTTGTTTATGTGGGGATATGCAGTCTTAATGCTGGGCAAAGCCATGCAGATGATGTTTTCTGTTCAAGCATTTCACAGGGGAAATTAGCACGGAACAATCTGGCTGACCATCTGGAATGCTTTGGTCCGCTTGTTTGTGTGCTCATGTGTGCGTGCGTGCTTGCGTGTGTGCGTGTGTGCGTTTGTGTGTGTGTGTGTGCATGCAAATGTATACGAGCTGAATGGCATTCGGTGGGACTGCCTGAGGGTTCGTAAATTAGCCAGTAGTTAGACAGTTTTTGTGTGTGTGTGCGTGTGCGTGTGCGTGTGCGTGTGCGTGTGTGTGTGTGTCCTGCTTCACAGAGTACAACATGAATGGTTCCTGCCTGCTACTCCATCTGAGATTGTGTCAGTCACTGAACCTCTAAGTCCGTAAAGCAAGTCAGTGTAACGACTCACATCATTGGTCTGTCTTGTGGATAGATGGTTAACCACATTAACCCGAGTGTGTCCCCCGTTTGGTTACATTTGTGCACTCTCACAGTTACATTGGATTTAGCTGTGTAGTAATTGCGTGAAAAGCAGAGTGCATGTACATCGTTGTGGAAAGCTTTTTGCTATCTAATGAAGGAGCCACACCTGGCTGGCACTCTTCATTGTGAACAGGCTCTCAGTGCATGTAGAGGGCAACACTCACAGGAAAAGCCATTAGTGCACACGACAATTATATCAAAACAGATAATATGGCACTGATCCCACACTGGTGGTGTTGCATGTTCACACACACAACGGTGGAGGAAGTACTCAGATTGTTTGCTAAGTAGAAAAAACACATTGTAGAAATACTAAATGCTTTAAGTCCTGAGGCCGATTCTACAAATGCCCTCTAAATCAGTGGTTCTCACACTTTCACGATTTTTCGAAAATGTTCAAAAATAGTAGATGTACAAGCTCGCAGCACGGCCACAAAGTGACGCACTGTGAGCTTGTACATCTGCTATTTTTTAATAGCCAACGCAAAAATCTAAAATGACACGGATGCTTTCCCGGTTTTAATGGGTTAAATACAATATATATATATATAATTAAGTCCTGTATTCATTATTAATTAATAATTAATTAATTAATTACAAAGTATAAAAGGTGTTAGCATCAAAATATATTCGTACAGTACTCATTATGCAGAATGGTCATGTCAGAATCATATATGTTCTATTGGACTATAAATCATTGATCATTACACACTTAAGCCCTATTTTATACTTGGGCTATTCGTACAGTACAGTACAAGCTCACAACATGCTAAACTCTTTGCAAATGGAGCTTGGAGTTTATATCTTAAATGAAAAGCGAACGCAACTAACAACAGTGATGTGCTCTGGCTTGGAGGCCATTCAAATGCCAGATGTGCGCTTCCAGATGCCTGAGAACATAACACGGCTTTCTTCTCGGCTGCAGATTTCTTTCAGCCGGCAAACTTTTCCCCCGACCACAGCGCAACCATGTTGAAGAAGTGTACACACAAGTTTAATTGTCTCTAAATAATGGTGTGATGCCTGTTAACGGGTGCTACAGGGCTACAGGGTGATACTGAAAATTGGCTGTTATAGCATCCCTTTCAGTCCTTGCTGAGTTTAATGCGACAGCATCAGCGATCTCCGTAATGCCTGATTTAAAGTCGGTTGTGAGAAAATTGCAGATCTACAAGCTCGCGCCATCGAACCGCGCCGTGCCATGAACCATATTTCACAGGCCCAAATGATCCTGAAAAGTACCAGTTTTGGACATGAGCTTTCCACCCGTTCTCAGAACCTAATTTGGGCCATGCTCAGGAGGTGTGGTGCTAATTCTGAGTTCTAAGAACTCAAACCTTTTTCGCAAAATCGCTGGACTAAAACGCATTTCTAAACTCTTTGCAAATGGAGCTTGGAGTTTATATCTTAAAATGTCACATTTTTTCAATCGCTAGTTTCTACTCAAACTGAACCCGGGGTTTTCATTTCAAATACGCATTAGTGCCTTTTTTTTTACCAGTGGAACCTGGAAGAGTTTCAATGATTATTGTTTGTACTGTATAACAGTGGTTCTCAACCTTTTCAGGCCGGGACCCCCCAAATTTGGAATTGTAGGCATTACATTTAGTTTGATTCGGTTCCACAGATAAATATAGTGAAAACAGCCGATCTACAAGCTCACAACGCCTCGCAATTCAATGTGCAGAATGTTATTTAGAAATAGCATATTGTTTTGACCAATGCTAGATTCATGGTTTACCTAAGTATGTATCCTAGTTTCTTGAGGCACTACACTGTTCTCTCTGCATTCTATGTTCGCTTCGATTATTCACCTGCAAGTCGCTCTGGATAAGAGTTTCTGCTAAATGCCTAAATTGTAAGACTCGAAAATGCTGCAGTAATAGCATGATGTGATGTGGAGTGCCGTCGTGTTGTGAGCGTGTAGATTTAATGCTGTCATGCCACAGAGCATAAATTAGGCATTAAGTCTCCTCTATCTCTGGCACGTTTTTACCTGTGTACGGTTAGAAGTTTGCACTTAAGTGCAGACGGCATGTCATTAATGTCATTAATGGAATAGTAAGGGGTCTTCAGCACGTTGTTACATTAACATTAATTAACCACTTGAACCTTAGAATCCCTATTCTGAGGGGAACATTGGCCAAAAATAGCAGATCTAAAAGCACACAACGCCTCGCTCTGCGAGGCGTTGTGGGCTTGTAGATCTGCTGTTTTTGGCAAAGAGGTTTGGTGTGTAGAGGGAAAAAAGAGCAGACCAAGCACAGAGCCAACGGTCAAGTTTACAAAGTATTGATGATAGTGCTGTCAAACAAGTCTATGAAACTATGAAACAAAAGAAAAATCACACCCAGTGTGAAGTGAGCGGTGCTATTTATGAGTTATTAATTTCATCATGCATCATACAGCACGGTGACGTGCTTACATTTTTTACATTATTATTAATTTCATCATGCGTCTCGCTAGCCTGCAATCACAGCGCGTCTGCGAAGTTTGAAGTTAATTTCATCATGTGTCTCGCTAGCCAATCACAGCACGTCCTGCAGAGCTTAGCCTATGGGCGTGTTTTCCACAGCATGGCGTCACAGCGAAAGACACATTTTCGTGACGGAAAGAAAAACTTTCACCACGGATGGGTCCTAAACCCATTTATAGGAGAGGTTTACACCGCTCAAAAAGTGTAATCTGCAACACAATTTTATAGTGGTGGCGGGGTTCCTGCTTCATCTCTTTCTCTCAGCTGAAAAACGTTGAAGACCCCTGGTATAGAACCCTGTGGAACACCACAGGAAATGTCATTTCTCAACGGATAACACACCATGTGTACAGTATGTCTATCACCTGTCTGTCTCATCATCTCTGTTTCCTTATGAATGCATGTGCTCTGCCTGAGACAACAAGTAGAGTATAAAGCTGTCTTTTTCTGTTTATTTACAGTCAGTGGTCTGGACCATAGGGTTGTGGGTTATTAGGTGTTTGCAAGCATCAAGGATATATGCAGCAGCAGCTCACACACACACACACACACACACACACACACACACACACACACACACACACACACACACACACACACACACACACACACACACACACACACACACACACACACACACACACACACACACACACACACACAGGGAGAGAGTAGTCATTCCTGTGTGAATAATGAGTGCAGTTGTGTGTGATGACCCAGACTGCTGTAGTGCTCCGTCTGTGTGTGTGTGTGTGTGTGTGTGTGTGTGTGTGAAGCGTGGTATCTGCTGTAGCCTCCGGTGTCCCACCGTGCAGCAGCTAGCAGCGCTCACCTCACCGCCAGCATGACGATGAGCAACTGTCAGCCGCCACCACTGTTGCCAGAGTCTGTGAAAACAAGCCCAAAAGAAGCAACTATAGGCCACATGAGCACTTTAAACCTATACATACATTGGCTACTTGAAAAGAGCCCATCTACAAGCTCTCGCAACGCGTTGTGAGCTTGTAGAGATGCTATTTTCAAAGAAATCTTGAAAGATTTTTTAAAGATTTTAACAACACAAATCTGGTACAGGGGTCCCTGGCACAAAATATTTTCAGATGGGGGAGGTCCGCACTCCGCAGACAATTACATATTCATTTGGGGGCCCTTGACATGAAAATTATGATAAACAATACTTAGGAAGGAAGTCCAAATAAGCAATTACACTTTAGAAACAAGGCCAAAAAACAGCAACCCGGCAACTGCCAATATTTACTAGCAACGTAACAGAAAAAACAAGCCCAAAGTCGCTTATAATAAGCGGACATGGCAACCCTGATGAGCAACTGTCAGCTGCCACTAATGCATAGCCAGGCTAAAGCAAGCCCACTGCTGACTCATCAAAAGAGCTCAGAGCTGTACAGTAAGAAGGTCTTGCTCGCTCATCCATTTACTGTAGGTTGATCGTCATTTTCAAACACGCAAACCGGGTTTAAGCCCTATTTCAGATGTAGGGAAAACAGCCGATCTACAAGGTCACACCACATCGCAGGTGTGACCTTGTAGATCCGCTATTTTTGCTATTTGTGATATTACATTTTTGGGAGGTTTTATTTAAATTCTTGCCTGCCATTTTCGGGAGGATTTGGGGCATTTATTTTACCACTTAACTACCTCGCCTCACCTTTCAACAGAACACATCATGATAAATGTCCATGTAAGCACTAAAGAAAAAAGGGACCATTTGCTGGTGAATGTTGAAAAACTGGATATTTTAGTGTTTTACAGATATTTGTCGGGGTCAGGAGGACACCCAGCTTGAAACAAGTACAACCCCGGTCAAACCGGGACTTCTGCTCACCGTAATTTTGTGTGCAAAAGCAATTGAAACATCCCTGATTTCCTGTCCCCTGTTCTCTGTACTATAGGTAATAAAACAGATGCTGAATTTTGAATAACAGGTGGACAGAGTCATGAATGATGGTTCATACTGGCTAATGAGCAATTTAGACCTTTTTATTCTTACTCAGAAATGGACTTACATACTTCCCCACACCTTGTGGTGTGTCCACTAGAAAAACAACCTTCTGAATGCTGCATGTATTCGTAGCCTTTCTTTCCACTTCGTTTATTACCTCCTTGCCCCCCCCCCCCCTTTTCTTTCTTTCCTGATACAACGAAATGATGCACAAAACGGATTTCACCCTCTGATTTACACTTGTAAACCTGTGATGCGACAATAAAACAGATTCAGATTTTGTTTGTTATAGGATGCTTGTAGATCCGCTATTCTCAGCAAAGAGATTTGATGTAGAGGGGAAAAAAGGAGGGGGGTCCTAGTACAGACCGATGGGGGACTCCGGTCAACAAAGTATATAGGGTTGAAGTGGTTATGGGTTACACTAAAGCGAACACCTATCCAGGCTGTGTCTGCGTACGTACTGTATGCGTGTTTGTTGACACGTGCAGGCATGGGGGGGCGGGGGGCAAAGTTGCTCTTGGCCCTGTATCCTCACATTAAGCTGCCTTCATTGTTTTCTGCGGATAAGAGAACAGAAGCCTTGGCCCTTGGTGGATGCGGGCTACATATATTTTTAATCTGTTCAATTTTAAATGCACTTTAAATGGGCAATGCATTTTTAATGACAAGCTCTCTCTCTTCCCCCTGACACGGCAATTGTTACTGTGTGCCATTGCTACAATATATATAGGCTCACATTACGGGTCTTGCCGATTCTGATCTGAGATCAGCTGAACCCGGTGACTCTCAACCTTTTGAATTTCAAGGACCCCCTGCTTGATACACATCAGACCATGGATGGACCCCCATTTGATAACATATGTTTTAATCTTTGGGACCCCAATCTACACTGTAAAAGACCTGAGGCCGATTTTACAAATGCCTTCTAAATTAGTAGTTCTCAAACTTTTTGGTGCCAAGGACCCCCAAATTGATATCTATTTGGCCGCAGACACCCCATCTGAAAATGTTTTGTACCAGGGTGAAGAGAAGATTTTTGAAGAGAAGATTTGTGTTAAAAAATCTAAATTATTCAACATTTTTCAAACACCTTCAAGATTTAAAAAAAAAATTCAAAAATAGCAGAGCTCACAGTGACACGCTGCGAGCTTGTACATCTGCTATTTTTTTGCCAACGCAAAAACGGATGCTTTCCCGGTTTTAATGGGTTGAGTGTACAAATGGAACCAAATGGACTCTTATGGGTCCATTTGGTTCCATTTGTACAATCTTGTCACAGACCCGTAAAGGTCCATTCGGACCCCTGGTGGTCCCCGGACCCAACGTTGAGAACCAGTGGCTTTAACCTCTTTTCCTTCTAGTGTTGAAGGCACTTTCTTTTCTTTTTTTTGCACTTTTTCCTATTTCTTTTGTAAATGGCAGCAGTTCTGAGTCTCTCTGATGGACTGATATAGATCTAGCTAACGTTCCCCATCACCATGGGATTAGACAGGGCAACCCTCTTAGGCCATTGATCTTCAGTGTTGCTATCGAGCCTCTGGTTATTCTCACGTTGCTATCAAAAGAATCTTATCAAGGTTCTTGAAGGTATTGGCTGGAGTTCCTTTATCTGTCGCAAAAAGGAAGCGTAGACTGGAAAGTGGCAAAACTCCAAATGGCTGGTTGCTGATGGGAGCTTAGATGTTCCAAAATGTGGTGATGATACTCTATCAACTGGCAGCACACCGCCGGGTCATGGCGGATTGGCTCAGATATGACCCCCAGACCCACTTTTTGGTAAGGCAGTAAATCCTCTCTGTCCTTAATGCTCTTTGTGGAATTTGTTGTTTGTGAACAACTTTGTCAAGGACTTATGCGCAGTATGTGCACAGCTAAAAGCCTGGAGATCCATCAGTACTGGAGGGCTGTGATCTGTTAGCTCCTATTCTGGATGGCCCCGACTTTTCTGCCAGGCTGTCAAGTCGGGGGGATTTAAAGTATGGCACAAGACAGGCGCTTAACAAAGCTAGGAGATCTGTTCGATGGCCAGTTATTTACAAATCAGACAAATCATCATTAAATGAAAACGTGCTTATCACAAGAACAACCTCAAACTAGACGCGTCGCAATTCAGGGCAATTGCAAAGTGTGGTTGCGCCAACGCCGGTCGTGGGCTGCGGCCGCCGGGACTCGAGGAATACGCTGGGAGGAATACTGTCGGAGGCTGCGCCAATTACATTGTCACGTCTCTCATGAGATCACTTGCGTTTCATTTTGAGAGGATCGATCCACCCCGAAATAATGTTTTTGCATTAAACGGTTACATTTTGCGCATTTGTGGCGCCCCCCTATGGATCAAAGTGGAAATGCTTTTGGGGATCCGTTGAGTAAACCACCCTTGACAT
Source organism: Gymnoscopelus braueri (assembly GCF_963280865.1). Lineage (NCBI taxonomy): Eukaryota > Metazoa > Chordata > Actinopteri > Myctophiformes > Myctophidae > Gymnoscopelus > Gymnoscopelus braueri. The sequence goes on along the minus strand of NC_137617.1, from coordinate 11,801,360 downwards.
GTGATTCAAATTTGGGATTGACTGGAGGTTTCGTTTGTGATTTTTGGCCTTTTTTGTAAAACGGGTCCCTCCCGCTAACTTTGGAAGCCATTTAAGGCCGAACCGTAAGGACTATCAAAATACAGCTTGGAGACGTTTATCGCATGGGTCCAGAGATCATGTGTACCGATTTTTGTGAAATTTGGACAAAATATGTGGGAGGAGGAGCTAAAAGTGTGTTTTGAAGAAAATTCAAAATGGCGGAAAATCTATCCAGACGGAAATGGGCGTGGCGTACATGGGGAGTTGCGTCATGACCCAAGGAATCTAGGGGAAAAGAAATTTTGATTTTACGACCTACGGTTCAAGAGTTATAGGCCAAAAGGTAAAGTGGGCTGTTATAGCGCCACCATGTGGCCGACTGGTGTGATTTTTTTTTAAATAATTTTGCAATAAACTATTAACCTCCCCTCCAAGTCATGTAACTGTAGCCCTTATGGTTTCCGAGAAAAAAATACTTGAATGGGAGTTTTTGCAATTCCCATTAAAGTGGATGTGGAAATTTAATGCACTAATAAATCAATATAAAAAAATCGATCCAGACGCAAATGGGCGTGGCCTATATGGGGAGTTGCGTCATGACCCAAGGAATCTAGGGAAAAAGAAATTTTGATTTTACGACCTACGGTTCAAGAGTTATAGGCAAAAACGTAAAGGGGGCTGTTATAGCGCCACCATGAGGCCGACTGGTGTAATTCTTTTTTTAATAATTTCGGAGTAAATTATAAACCTCCCCTCCAAATCTGGTAACTCTAGCTCTTACGGTTTCTGAGAAAAAAATACTTGAATTTGAGTTTTTTCACTTTTCCATTAAAGTGGATGGGGAAATTTAATGCACTAATAAATCAATATCAATAAAACTATGCAACCAATCTCTTAGCAAAATACAAGCACTCGATTCCCGGTGAAGCCGGTCATTTTGACATATGGCACTAAATTGGGAAAAATAAACTGTGGGAGGAGATGCGGTTCAAAGTATTGTTTATCTAGAAAGAATATAGTATCCCTAGAACAATAGTCTGGTTGCCCTGTTAGGGCAACCACACTAATTAAAGAAGGGTCGTTGTATTTACAGGTATCCAAGAAATACATTAGTGTATTTTTTAGATGCCTAATTCCAATTCATCTTAAACTTCCCAAGCTATACTGGGAGAGACACTTGCAGGCAGTGTTGCCAGATTCTGTGAGAGAAACAAGCAACCAGGTCTAGGAAAACCAGCCCAAAAGAAGCGCCTATGGGCCACATGAGCACTTTAAACCTATACATCAGCTATTTGAAAATAGCAGATCTACAAGCTTGTAGATCTGCTATTTTCAAATAAAATCTTGGGGGTAAATTATAATAAGCAGACCTGGCAACACTGGGTGTGGGACTATGCTAGGGCAGTGGTTCTCAAATGGGGGTTCAATTTTGTACAAGTTGAAGTTGTCGAAGTTAAATTAGCACTGATGATTTTACAGTACAGATCGGTGTTCCTGAGATTTTTAGGTCCGTGGCCTTATGCATTTCAAACTGGAGGTCCTTGAAATGGAAAAGTTTGAGAAACACTGTGCTATAGGGAAATATCAAACCACTTGTACTTAGTTTTTAATTGTACATCGCACACACAATGTAACACCTGTTCTCCAAAACTAAATGGATGCTAATGCATCACTACTCTTGCTAGAACTGTGAGACTGAGACTGGCAATTATACTCTCTGGTGTCAGGTAATGTGTCTTCACACATATGGCCTGCAGCAGTGGTTCTCAACCTGCGGGCCGGCGCCCACTGGCGGGCCGCGAGGGTGTTGCAAGTGCCCCCCCCAAATAACTGGCAAAACGCTAAGATTTTAATGATAATATTTAAAAAATTCTAATGTCAATAAAATTACATTGTCTTTAAACCTTGAAAAAAAATCTTTGTGATACTGATAAATAGCAACTTAAATTATACTAATGTTGGTTCCATTGATCCAAGCTAGAAATTTGGATTCCTTTAAAACTGGCCTGAAAAAGCATCTGTTAGAAAATGACAAGTGGAGTTAGATTTTAAAGCCCCCTGAAATGAAGGGACATACAGTACACTGCAGCCCAGTTTTTCTTCCCTTTTCCTGTGTTTCCTTTGTAAATATTGCTATTTGCGTTTTTCAATTACATGTATTAATGTGATAATAATTAATGCTCTGTTGAGGAATTGAATACATAGGACCACAATGGAAACAAGTCCCCAGGCCTTTTAGCGTCTAGTACTGTAATTCCATGCTGTTCACATATTAAAATAAACAATCATCAATCGTCACAATCATTTAAACCACTTTAACCATATTTTATACTTTGGCTCTTCAAATATAGCAGATCTACAAGCTCGCCGCGCTATGAGCTTGTAGATCTGCTATTTTTGAAAAATCCCTGGCACAGATGTTTTTTGAGATGGGGGTCCGCAGCCAAATACATATCTTTGGGGGTCCTTGACATGAGAAAGTTTGAGAACCACTGCAGTACAGCCAGCCATAGTTCTTGTCCCGTGGATGAGCAGTGTGTGCCTCTGTGCCTCATTACTTGGTCTAAGAGATGGTCATATTATTATAAATATCAAACACAAAAGCACGAAAGGTTATTCAATGTATTGACTTTTGCTGCAGGAAGAATATATTGGAAACAAGGGAACAAGGTTATGCTGCTCCTACAAAGTCTTGGCAAAATCTTATAATGGAGTGCATTCCTATATGGCTTGTCTCTGTACCTTTTCTTATTTTATTTAATTGTTACCTTTCTTTGCTGTACAGGGTTAAACTGATCTTCAGGCTGTATTAACTAATTTAGCTGGGGACCCCCTGGAGCCCCCTTAAGGACCCCACTTTGAGAACCACAGTAGTTGGGTGCAAACTTAAGTGATGTGATGACGCGTTTGCAGAGCATTATGTTGCATGTTTATAGTTGTTAGAAAGGATCAGAGAATATCCTCATATGGGAATGTCCTTATAACAATTAAGACCTGAGGCAGATTCTAAAAATGTCTTTTAAGGGTGCAGTTAGGGCGCGCTCCCACCAAGAGTTGGCTGGCCGCTGTTTGCAGAATCTGCCAATGCATTGTCAATGCAAATGCGTTGATTCACGCAAGAGCAGATTTTTCCGCTAGTCGCACAGACCTTGCGTTTATCTGCTCTCCGCGACTAAGCATAAAACTGCTGGAGGCAGGCGCTGATTTTCTCCCTCTGTCCAATCGGGTGAGTCGAAGGCGGACCGTCTCAAGACTCAGGAAGCAACATGGTGCTCAAGGCAGCAGGCACAGGCGGTGCGGGCTACGGGGAGGCTCCTGAAAGTGAGTGACAGGCGCGACACTCCCGTTTTTTAGAATCCGCTGGCTGCAAAAAACTGTGGCCGCGCACAACCTGCGTTTAACAGCGGCCAGCCAACTCTTGGTGGGAGCGCCCCCTTACACTGAACTTTAATTCTGCCTATGAGGGCGGATTCTGCCAATGCTTTTCAAAGGGAACAAAGCGTTTCTTTGGCAGAAATCCACGTTCCCATTGAAAAGCATTGACAAAATCCGCCCGCATATAATTCCAGTTCGGTGTGACCGCACCCTAAAACAGTTTTCTGAAAAACTTATGTTGCTATATCAGTGGTTCTTAAACTTTTTCATGTCAAGGACCCTGGAAATTACATGTATTCGGCCGCCGACCCCATCTTAAAATATTTTGTTCTAGGGACCCCCAGAAGCAAAGATTTGAGTTTAAAGAATATATATACGGTATTCAAAGATTTGCATAAATGTTCACGATTTTTTAATAGCCAAAGTATAAAATAATGGTTAAGTGGTTAACCATTACCCCCAATGTGCTATATACGTACAGTATATAGCTTACGTACAGTATATATATAGCTCAAATCTAAAATGACACAGATGCTTTCCTGGATTGAATGGGTTAAAGGGCATATATGAATGTCATTAGTCATAAATAAATATAAATGTCATTAGTCAATGACGAGCTGAGATGCAGTCACCCGAGGGCTGTCTCGAGGACCCCCTAATACTAATCACTTCACCATATAAAGGAGTGCCCAAGGCCAGAAGAACAGTTGAGCAGTTCACTGAGTTCACTGACCCAGAAGACTCTAAATCGCCAAACCGGACCCAAGATTCAAATAGATTCAAAGGATTCTAGATCCCTGGCTCAACCCCCTTTTGCTAATATACTGTTTCTGCCATTGGTCACTCAAGCTTTTACTCGGGCACCCAACCGCCCAAGTCGCTTGACCGGACTTCTGGTAGATCGCCCAACGAGAAGCAAACACGTCTTGACCGGACGACCCCTGGACGATCGCTATACCAACCCTAGCTGAATAAATAGTTCTCCCCGACAGTCGTGATGATACTGGAGCTGCGTGCTTGTAGAGCATTACGTTGCAGGTTTATGGCTGCTGACAGCCAGCGAGTGGGAAAGCCATTAAAGATGCAGCAGGCTGGAAGCATGGCTGCTCACTGATCAGCTGTGCTTTATTGTGGGCTTAAAAAGAACAGTGGTGAGTAAACGAGTAGTAAAAGTAGCAGGAGCACAATGTTGAAATACTCTGCTATAAGAAAAGGTCTTTTATTCAAAGTTTTCCTTGAGTAAAAGTACAAAGGTGTTGGCATCAAAATATCAAATGTAAAAGTACTCGTTATGCAGAATGTCGATTTCAGAATTATATACAGTATAGCATGATATTGGACAATAATTATTCATCATTAAGTACTTAAGCCCTATTTTATATTTATACTTTATCCACAAGCTCACAACGGGTCGCATCACTGCACATTGTGAGCTTGTAGATTTCTAATTAATAATTTGATTAATTCTAAGTCTATAATTATTGATCATTGACCACTTAAGCCCTATCTTATACTTTGGCTATTCGAAAATAGCAGATCTACAAGCTCAAGCATTTGCACTGACAAAGCATTGGCAGATTCCGCCACAGAGGTAAAATAAAAGTGTGGTGGGACCGCGCCCTAAAGCAGTAAAGTAAAAATACCAAAACATTTTACTTAAGTACAGTACTTAAAAGTACTTGGCTACTTTCCACCACTGATAAAAAAAAGAAAGGCATTAAAGATGCAGCAGGGTGCAGCAGGGCTGGTCACTGATCGACTCTACTTTATTGTGGCCTTAAAATGAAGAATGGAGCCCAGAGACCCTTACTAAGAAGTTTATTGTACAGAGATAATGGCACGGAAAGCAAAAGCCAAATTAGTACTACCACATTGGTTTGGATGAGATTGTTTCATAAGTCATACAGTTGTATTCGTTGTATACAATATTTATATTTTGTGTACTGTCATAACAGATATAATGATATCATAACAAATATAATAAAGGTGCGCTCAGTAGGGCGGTCATGATCATAAAGGTTTAATTGACGATTAATTACAAATAATTAAAGATTGTATTGTGTGCTTGGCATTGAACATTGGAATATAACATTAAAAAGATACATTTATGGTTGCCTTTCAGGCTTTGTGAACAGAAATTGCACATGGCTCATTATGACGAATAACTTCAATATACAAAGAAATGTCTGACAATGTCCAGTAACAATAATCAAAATAATTTACTGCGGCCAAACAGGCCATGCATTTAATAATGTTGCTTGGCTCCACCCACAACCCATACAGGGAAATGAGCAAACCAATGGGATTTGATCTTCTAAGTATGATCGTATCTATCTTAATCAATCCAGATCCTCAAATTCATAGTGAGATCTGTCAGAATAGTGTAAGAAAGAATGAATAAATAAATAAATAAAACTTAACACTTTTTATTACTGTGTATACAGTAATATGTTTATTGTCTGACTCTGAACCCAAAGCTAGAAAGGCTGTGCAGTGACATCGTTCATGTCCTCCACACAGCATCAACCAGCGGAGTTTTCAACCAGTGCAGAGGCTGACCTACTGCTTGAGGCTTTGTGCTCGTAGGGTGAATATTTTTACCCTTCATTTGACGTTACTGGTCATTCTGAGCACTGCAGTTTACGCTGCATGTAGACCTTGTCAGTGGAACTGCGTTGCTAGGGAACAACTTGGGTCAGCAAGCATATTTGTCAGCTACTGATATCCACAAACACTGCAACTGGAAATAAACTCTGATCCATTTAGATTGCAATGTTTATGTTGTCTTTTGATTGATTGAACACTTTATTGACAATGAATTCAAAAGGATAAAAACAGGAAAAAGCCAGAAGGCTTTTCCGCCCCCATTGTGGTTCCATTGGGGGAAGGTATGCAGGAGGCAGCAACACAAAAACAAGACAAAGACAAAAACAGTAAAAGACTGTTTAACCCATTAAAACCGGGAAAGCACCTTTTCGAATTTAGCGTTGGCTATTCAAAAATAGCAGATATACAAGTGCTGCGAGCTTGTACATCTGCTATTTTTGAACATTTTTGAAAAATCTTGACAGTGTTTGCAAAATGTTGAATAATTTTGACACAAATGTTCTCTGCTGGGGGTCCCTGGCACAAAACATTTTCAGATGGGGGTCCGCGGCCAAATACATATAATTTTGGGGGTCCTTGGCACGAGAAAGTTTGAGAACTACTGATTTAGAAGGCATTTGTAGAATCGGCCTCAGGTCAGTTAGTCCATGGGCCAAGAGCCCAAATTTAACAAATCGGTATACCGCCTGGGTGGGCAAATTCTAATTGTGATTTTTTAATTCCTATACATCCCTGGATTATGTTTGTATACGATGATGTCACAGTGTGACGCGTTGTAAGCTTGTCCATCTGCTTTTTTCCGCGAAAACTTTCCCCACAATTTGAATGCTGGGGTTGAAGTGGTTAATTTCTCTCCTTCAACATAGTACATTTCTTTTTTTTTGTGCTACATCATGAACCATCCAGCTTTCTCATGTCTTGCTTGACATCAAGCTCTCCAATTTCAGAACACTTCTTTTCATCTGATTGCTGCAATTTAGTATTCCTTCACAATAGGCTTTTGGACATATGAAATTTTCTTTTAGGTTTTTTGAATAGTCTAAAGATTAGAGTCACCACAGGTGTTGATTACCTGTGGTGTCTCACCTCCACTGCTTGCAAAGTGCTTCCGGACATCGTGTGGCCTTAATTGAGCGATTTGACCTGCTGTGGTGCACGGAAGTCTAAAACTTTTGATTTAGCATGATGAAGATTTTTACGGTGATGTGGCACAGAAGGGGCCTGTGTGTGTGTGTGTGTGTGTGTGTGTGTGTGTGTGTGTGTGTGTGTGTGTGTGTGTGTGTGTGTGTGTGTGTGTGTGTGTGTGTGTGTGTGTGTGTGTGTGTGTGTGTGTGTGTGTGTGTGTGTGTGTGTGAGAGGGAGAGATAGGAGTTTTCCATACTGGATATGGTGTTACCCATTCATTTCGGTCAAATGGTGACCAGGAACAGTAAAGGTGTAACACAGGTGAATAAACCAGGAAATCATAAGGCATTCGGATGAAAACACAATAAGTATGATTTATTGGAAAGTTGTCAACTTGAAGTACCCTACCGTAACCCTCTTATGCATGCAAGGTGCAACATCCAGTTGCTTTCTCCACATGTAGAACATCTAGAAAGCTGTAAGACCATGTTGGCTTCAAGAGAGAGTCCAGGTAGACTTGGAACGGCTCTATGATGAAAAAGATGGTGAAATGCTCCCCAGGGCTTCCTCCACGAGGTGAGCCTCTGTTGTAATGTCTGCCAAATGGTACCGATATCTGGTCTGGACCATGGACTAAGAGCCGGCCCACCCATTAGGCAGACTAGGCAATTGCCTAGTGCGCCATGAGGTTAGGGGGGGTAGAATTTGTACATTTTAAGTATTTGAAAAACTAAAAGTTAGGTGCGCCCCAACAATGCTCCCCTCTCTTACATGAGTATTTGGTTTCACCAGCCATGCGTATCCAGACCACTCCGTTAAATTACTGTGTTCTACCTTCTCAGTTTTTCACTCTCTGTGGCAACACGGAGGATGTACAATATAGACAGGTTTCTTGTTTAGAAACACTACTGGGTGTGTGCGTATTCAGGGTGCAAAACCACTTTAAAATCCTGTCTAGGGCATCAAATTGTGCAAGGCCTGTACTGAAAAAGATACATTTGGTGTCTCCCCTGGACCCAAACTTACATTACAATTAACCACATATGCACTATTTAATACTAGTGAAAAATAGCGGACCTACAAGTTCACAACGCTTGCAGATCAGGTAGTTTCACTATTTCTTAACCACAAGTAAGACGCGCGAACGCTGGAAGCGAACGCAGCTCGAAAATATTGTGTATTTACGGACTTGTAATCCGTGTTATTTCACTGTGATGGGGAGAGAACATTGACTGTGTGTGTGTGTGTGTGTGTGTGTGTGTGTGTGTGTGTGTGTGTGTGTGTGTGTGTGTGTGTGTGTGTGTGTGTGTGTGTGTGTGTGTGTGTGTGTGTGTGTGTGTGTGTGTGTGTGTGTGTGTGTTGCAGGCTGTGTCTAAATTCCTGCACTCTGGCGCCCTCTGGCCCTCTACTAGGCAGTGCATGCACACAGAGACACAGAGACACAGAGACACAACCCGAGCACGGTTTCATAGTAAGCTCCACTTGCGCGGAGGCGTGCCTTCGGCGCGCCTCCTTCCGCTGCGTTCGCAACAAAAACCCCAGCATTTGTATTCTGGGAGAAACCTGCGCAGAAAATAGCTGATCGATAAGCTCACAATGCGTCGCTCAACAAAATGGGATTCAAATGTATTGAATCATTTAAAAAAATTTGAAGAAAAAAAACAACATCATTGATTTTGTAATTATTTCAGTTTTTTTTTAAATCTTTTGAAATAATGAAAGAACATCGTAGGAAACGTAAAATAAAAAGGGACATTCATTTGTGACCGATGAAAATGGGTCCTTGTTTGGGAAACACTGGAGTAGAGAACCCAACAAGACAAGAACCCGAAGCACCAAGGCTGCCAACCAAGCTATTATTAACAGTAGTGTGAGTGTCGTACTCTATCGTCGCTGTCGGGCAGAAACCTCTTATCTCCATATTTTAACTTTTCGTGTTTTTTCGTAAATGAAAGCCCTACTTGATCATACTACAGCGTCACACAAAAGCATCAAAAGTAGCAGATCCACAAGCTCGAAACACGGCGCGAAGCGACGCGTTTCGAGCTTGTAGATCTGCTACTTTTGCTACTTTTGAGTCCTGAAAAGTAACAGTTTTGGACATGAGGTTTCCACCCGACGGAGACTCTATGTAAATCACATGACTAACATGTTGGGAAGCTTGCCAATGAATTCCACTGTGGTTTCAGCACACAGTGCTACTGTGCTCCACATGCGTTGGATGTCCTCTATCGCACTGGGTTCTCAACATGGGGTCCGTGGACCCCCCCAGGGGTCTTTTAACTCTGAGACCAATTTTTGTTCCATATGTGTGCAGTCTCTGAGTTTAAGATAACACTGAGGATTTTACAGTGTAGACTGGGGTCCAGAGATGAAAAAAGAAAATTTCCAAAACGGTTACGTTTTGGAAATTGTTCCAATGGATCCAATGTAGTTGTTCTTTAGTCAAAAGCTCTTGTTAATACCATACTTTAAATTGTTTACATATTTATAAAACCCACAGACACACACAATTAAAGGTAGGGTAAGTGATTTTCTTTGATTAAAATAAGCTCTATATTCTGATAGTACTCATTGCTATAGAGTGTTTGTTCAGTAAAAGGAGTCTCCCATGTCTCTCCAGCTCTTTATTAAACAGAAAATGCATTTTCAGTGCTCTCTCCTGATTGGCTTAAATGTTGTCACCTATAGCTGAAAATGTACTATATTCTGTTTACTAAAGAGCTGGAGAGACCCCTGTGACCGAACAAACACTCTGTAGCAATGATTACTATCAGAATATAGTACCTTTTTAACAAAAATAAATAAAATACCCAAAAATATCACTACACTTTAGCCACTCACACTTTCAGTTTAAGTTTTTTGCAAAATGTACAAGCTCACTACCCGTCGCATCGCGAGCTTGTACATCGGCACATTTTTGGCTACTTTTGCAATTGCACGACACTCTTGCACGACGAAGTATGGCATTAATAGATGAAAAGAATACATAAAAAGTTGAAATATGGGGATATAAGGTTTCTGCCCGACAGCAACGTTATCAAACTGGGTGTCCTTGAGATGAGAAAAGGTTGAGAACCACACAGCTCTGTTGCCTCTCACAGGAGGCCGGCCATGGTCTGCCTCTCTGCCTGGCCCCTGTGCACTGCCTGGGGCATGTGGTGCGACCTCGCACCCTGTCTGTGCACGGAAATGGCAGCGCCGCTGTGAAATGTCACGTTAGCACAGCTCACAGAGACACAGCGGGGTCGCTGCAGGGCAGGCAGGGCTTCACACACAAACCACAGAATGAAGCATGGTTGTATTACTCCGTTGAACAAGCAGGAAAGCTCAACGTGCAGCTTGTCAGTGATTCCCGACCTGCGGGCCGGGGGCCGCACTGCATAGTGGGCCGTGAGGATATTAAGAGTGGACCCCCGAGTAATTTAAATAGTCGTCAACAGTGGCTTCGTCGCCAGCAAAGAAAGTAAGTAAAATAAGAAAGCTACGATGGACTGCCAAGGAGGAATTGCCAAAGCACTAAGACTTAAAAGAAAGAAAAAAAGTCATATTATTTTTTCGTTAAAACCTTAATGTGTTCCTATTAACATAACAACAATACATCAAAATACCTAAATTACATTCCCAAATGAAAACAAAGAGGTCTCAAATCAAAGTGAAACAATAATGCTAAATTAAATAAGAAATCACTCAAATAAATAGAAAATGACTTTGCTTAAATCCCTTCAACCATGCTCCTGGTCTTTCAAAGGCAAAACATAAAGATTTGGGTCGAGATTCAATTTCAAACCACCAACCTTCTGCTTGTTAAACCTCACCTTTTTGGGACCCCACTGGACCCCACAAAGAGATTTATGTTTTTCACTTTTTATTTTTAAACAAAGCTGGAAAATATTTTCTGAGCCTACATGTTCTCAGTCGACCTATAGGTTTTAGGGTATATTTGAGGTTGAAGGGAGAGGTGGCAGGTCAACAGATTTTTTCCACGTTTGTGCCTGGCTCTAATCTTTCACCGAAGAGCACGTAATAGAACTGGTTGAGTATAAACCACAGTAGTTCAGTGGTAAGATACATCACTGGAAGGACAGACTGTGTGAGTTCAAAACTCAGACTGAGAAGTCTCTTGGTTCAAAAAAGGATTTGTTCTTCGTTTGTGCCTGGCTCCAATCTTTCATTGAAGAGCACACAAGGGAAACAGTTGAGTATGAACCACGGTAGAAGTGGAAAGATAAATACCTTCCAAAGAAGAGATTGTTACTCCAAAACTCAGACTGTCTTTTGGATCAAAAAAGTTTCTGTTATTTTCTGTTTGTGTCTGGCTCTAATATTTCACTGAAGAGAACTAATTGAGCATGAATCATGGTGGTTCAGTGGTAATATAAATGCATTGCCAAAGAAGAGCTTGTGAGTTCAAAACTCAGATTGAGGGATTTCTTAGCTAAAAGGTATGCGTGGACCACGGTGGTAAGATACATGGCCTGAAGGATCGGGACTGTGAGTTCAGACTGAGAAGTCTCTTGGTTCAATCTTGTGGTAAGATAAATGCCCTCCAAAGGAAGGCATTTATATGGACATTTTCACTGTCCGACGTGTCCGTCTAAATTCTACAAAGTTAAATATTTCGTTCTCACCTGTATCTTCCATGCCAGCGTGGCACAAGCAATAAGTTGAAGGGTTTGTAAACCAGAAGGTTAAAAACTCACTAAATAACTAAAACAACTATGAACTCAAACTGGTGTGAACTGGTTCAAATGCCTCAATTAAGCTAAAACAGACATCAAATCAAACTCACGACAGGAAAAAAAGACACCACAACTCATAAATCAAGCGTCTCAATAAAATAGATCAACTGTCACATCAAACTAATAATTGTGAAGAAAAAAAATTCAAGTTTGTGACTGGCTCTAATCTTTCACTGAAGAGCATGCAATAGTTAAGTATGAACCACGGTGGTACAGTGGTAAGATTGATTGATTGAATACTTTATTAGACAGACATGTAAACAGCACAAAGTAGTCAGACATTTGGGCAAAACAATTCCTGGGGACTTGTTTCCATTGAGCAGAGATAGTGAGGTCAAGGTGTTTTGTAGCATGATGTCTGACATCAATCTTCACAGACAAACAGCTAATTATGTCTGCAATAATTATTCAGCTAGTAAAAAATTACCAGTCTCCACCTTGCATAACACAGACACGCACGCACACAGACACGCACGCACGCACGCACACACATATATCATGCAAAAAATCAAGTGCCTCAATAAAATAGAACAACTGTTAGATCAAACTAATAATAATGAAACAATGGGGGGGAAAAAGGGCATTTTCTTTTTCAAGTTTTTGCCTGACAGCCCTGACTCTTATCTTTCAGTAAAGAGCAGCACATGGAACTAAATCAGTATGAGCCATGGTGGTACAATGGTAAGATTCATGCCTTGCGAAGCAAAGATTATGAGATCAGAACTGTGAAGTCTCTAGGTTCAAAAGAGGTTGAAGTTTTTTTCTGTTTGTACCTGGCTCTAATCTTCCACTGAAGAGCACGCAATAGAACTAATGATGTAGAAACCATGGTGGTAGATGCCTTGCAAAGCAGAAATCTGTGAGTTTAAAACTCAGACAAGAAGTCTCTTGGTTAAAAAGTATGAGTTTAGTTTTTCAAGTTTGTGCCGGGCTCTATTCTTTCACTGAAGAGCACGCAATAGACCTTCAGAAGGATGAACCACGGTGGGACAGTGGTAAGATACGTGCCTTACGAGGCAGAGATTGTGTGATCAAATCTCAGGCTGAGAAGTCTCTTGGCTAAAATGTATGAGTTTTTTCTTCCAAGTTTGTGCCTGCCTCTAATCTTTCAGTGAAGAGCATGCATAGAACAAATCTAATATGAACCACAGCAGTACAGTGGTAAGATAGATGCCTTGCAAAGCGGATATTGAGAGTTCAAAACTCAGACAAGAAATCCTTTGGTTTAAAAAGTATACGTTTTTTCAAAGTTTGTGCCTGACTCTAATCTTTCAGTGAAGAGCACGCAATACACCTTCATAGGCATAAACCTCGCTGGATCAGTGGTAAATTACATGCCTTACAAAGCAGAGATTATGAGTTCAAGACAACCATTTTCACATCTTCACTTCACAATCTAAATTCTACAAGGCCAAGTATTTACTGTAGTTCTCACTTCTATCATCCATGCTATAGCGTGACTCAAGCAATAAGGTCAGGGGTTTATAAACAAAAGGTTCTAGGTTCAAAACTCACTAAAAACTGAAATAACAATGAACTCAAAACTGGTGTGATTAGTAAACTGGTTCAAATGCCTCAATAAAAGAACTATCACAAAACAACAACCAAAAAACCCTTAACTCAAATGGTGTGCCTCAATAAAACGACTGTTATACGAAATAATTGGGAAAAAAGCATAACAAATTAAATTTTGTAACAAAAGACAATAAATCAGGAATTAGAGGAAAAAAAAGTATTAAAAAATGATGTTGCTAAATATGTACATTTCTTAAGCTCCTCCCTCTGGAGGTGGGCTCCCTCCATGCTCCTCCCTCTCCTACTGGAGCTAAAAGAGGGCAGTGGGCTGACTCCATGCTCTTCTCCTTACAAATACCGAAAATTAAGATTTACCAGGACCAAGATTCAAACTCACATCCATCAGCTCATGAAGCCTCTACTTTACCCTTGCACCACCAGGATCACACTGTTACAGAGTTTGAGGTTATACTGTATCTGAGGTTAAAGGAGGACGAGGTGACACGACAGGTCAGAAGATGAAAATCCACAGCAAACTACCACTTCACACTCATGGCATGCAGCATATCAACCAAATCAATGGTCTAAAGGGTGGCGTTCTCTGCATCAGGATCCTGATGCAATCCCTCAACAATGCATCCACACTGAGGTCAAACACAAAGGTCATAGGTCACAAACCAATGCACACAGTGATATATTTATAATCCATTCATTTCACTGTTGCTCTTTTACAACAGTAGAATAATGATCAGGTCCTACAGCCATAGACAGAGCAGCCTGTGTGAGTGATCACACTGGGGCCTGTAGGGTGGTGGGAAAGGTTATTATTGTTTAGCGCCCACCTGTGGTATGTTGGGTCAACTACGGCCCTTTGTGAGTGATTCAGATTGCACCTCCAATGTACAACTGTATTCAAAGTTAACAACTAACATTAACCACTTGAACCCTATTTAGCATCCCTATTCTGGTGGAAACATTCGCCGTAAAATAGCCGATCTACATGCTCACAATGCATCGCAGAGATTTGGTGTAGAGGGAAAAATGAACAGAACCAAGTACAGAGCCAAAGGTCAAGTTTTCTAAGTATTGAGGGTTTAAGTGGTTAAATGTATGAAAATACACATTAACATGAATGCAGCACAACACTGATGACAGTGCTGTCAAACAAGTCTTAAGTCTATGAAGCTATCTGTGAAATCTATGAGAAAGTTTGATCTGCGACACAATTTTATCGGTACATTGAAACTACAGGATACCAGGTAAACAATGAACCTAGTATCTGTCTAAATAACATGCTATCTGAATAAAACATTTAACATTGTGGTCAAGAAAAAACAAGGCTAAATAACAAACACATGAGAACATTTAATGTTCTTATGTCGTCATATCTAGGTCAGTCGCTAGCATCAATGGAGCAGAATGTGGAAGCTATGTACAGAGTCAACTCAGGTCCAGTTTACTAAGTCTAGAGGGTTCAAGTGGTTACTGTAAGTGGTTTCCCTTCCAGCAGGTTTATATGGCATACAGGTCTGTACCTATTAACCAGGGGCCTGTTCCTCGAAAAGTGAATTAAATAAGCCTGGATTTAAGTCAAATCCAGGCTTGACAAAGTCGGGTCCGTATAGCCTGGTTTATTCGGTTCCTGGAACGCCAAGCCAGGCTGAAAAGGAGCGACTTTGTCGAGCTAGGCCTTGTCAAGCCAGGCTGTGTCGAGCCAGGATAATGAAGCCAGGCTTCACTTATTTCTATAAAAGACCATGAAAGTCGATAGCAGAATCCTTGAACTTGACCAATCATGGAGCCCAAAACCAGAGCGGCGTTCTTCTCTGTGGCTGAACAGCAGCACTGCAGCAGCTCATGGAATCTTACAAGGAAGTAAAAGTTTATAATAAGCAAGAAAGGAAACACGGCCGCAATAAATATAGATCCAGGGAGAAAGCGTGGCAAAGTATTGCCGACAAATTAAATGCACAAGTTGTCCAAAAATATGCAATTAATTTATATACAAATCCATAAATATATAATTCAGTTAGGTTTAAACATAAGGAGTTTAAGTGAATGTTGGAATTATAATTATAAACACTTAGAATAATTTTCTAATTTCAAATTTCTAAAATCGAAGATCTACAAGGGAAAAGCTTGCCTTTTGGCGGCCGGGGGTCCACGGTCCACGGGGGTCAACGGGGGTCCGGGAGTACACGGGGGCCGGGCCCCCCGTGTACTCCCGGACCCCCGTTGACCCCCAACAGAGGTCTGGGGTATACGGGGGTCCACGGGGGCGGGGGTCCACGGGGGTCCGGAGGTCCATGGGGGTCCATGGGGGTCCGGAGGTCCATGGGGGTCCGGGGGTCCATGGGGGTCCGGAGGTCCATGGGGGTCCGGGGGTCCACGGGGGTCCGGAGGTACACAGGGGGCCGGGGGTCCGGAGGTCCATGGGGGTCCGGGGGTCCGGAGGTCCATGGGGGTCCGGGGGTCCACGGGGGTCCGGAGGTACACAGGGGGCCGGGGGTACACGGGGGTCCGGGGGTCCACGGGGGCGGGGGTCCATGGGGGGCCGGGGACCCCCGGCCGCCATAAGACAAAAACATTTCGGGCTTGTAGATCTTTGATTTTCGCATAAGAATTGAATAAGTGTAGAAAAACTCATTGGTTTATGATTGGAGTCATTGGACTAACAGCTATTTCACAAAACTTGAAGAACAAGGCACTAGATTAAGTAAGCTTGGCTGTTAGCCTGCTCCTGACCAGGCTAACTTCACAGCTAAATTGCCATGGTAACTAAGCTAGGCTTGCTTCAATTCTCTTTTGAGGAATCGGATAAGGCTAAACTTAGCCAGGGTGAACTGGCTAAACTAATCTTCAAGATAATTCACCTTTTGAGGAACCGACTCAGCTCTAATCCTGGCTAAATTAAGCCAGGATAGGTGGTAAAGCCAGGCTTTAGCTCTAATTCACCTTTTGAGGAACAGGCCCCAGGTGTAAGAAGCCTAATCAAACTTAGCTAAGTCAACACATTTACAGCGGAAATACAAATCAATTTACAGCATAATAAAAATGTAATCACTGAATCATTACTGAGGTGTTGAATATTAACTTACTGGACAGCCACAATAGAAGAAACAAACAATCAAAGGGAATTTCTGAGCCTGCATGATCTCAATCAACCTAATTTCATCTTGCTTGCTGGAGGGAGGAGTGGCCGGTCAAAAGATGAAAATGCCTCTACCCCTGACAGAATAATTGAATCTATTAGTATCTAATAGACGGGTTGGCATACTAGCACATGAAATATGTTATCAAAAGCCTTCAGTATAGAGTCAAAAACCATAAAAAAAAGGTCATGCTAATACAATGTCATCAAAAACTAAGAAAAAACATCATACCCTAACCCTAAATACCCTGTATGTTGTCCAAAACCATGAAAAGATGGGTTTTGACATCTTTATTGACAAAAATGCACATTATGGATAAACGTCTAAGGATAAAAACAATAAAGCTCATGAGAGCATAATACCATTGTTGTCCTTTGTGTAGTGTGTGCGTGTGTGGGAACAGCCCCACCATTAAGCCGGTTTGAAGACTACAGTACCTGCTATCCTAGTTACTTTGTAGCACTAAATTGTTTTCTTGGCACTCTATTTAGTTGACCTCTTATCCTATATGAGGTAGTGACAGGGGCAATGACTGTAAGATTTAATCAGAGTGTAGAAAGGTTCCATTTCTGCACTCTCAGAGTTCCAGACCCATAACTTATGGGCCATTGGACCGCTGGTGGTCCCCGGACCCTGCGTTGAGAAACAGTGCCTAACTGTCTTTATCGGTTGCTACTGCAGACCACATGGGTTTGTTGTTGTTGACCAGCGCCAGCCGCAACCTGGTTAAGGAACTTCATGGCTGTCCTGTCCTGCACTGGGCGCAGGCAGGCTGTGTGGGTGCTACCGTGTTCTCTCACCCTGTACAAGTGCTCTCATCACTGCCAGATGGCTGGCCGGTAGGTCGTCTGTGAAGTCCAACCCCAGCTGGCTGGACTCCCCATTGACCGACGTATAGCTCTCTGTATGCTGACGTCAAAGAGCAGGCAGAGTTTAAAGCTAACCTGGTTCGCTTTCTGGTTGCTGTGACATTTAACCACTTGGACCCTATATAATGACAAATGGGGCATTCATATAAAGCCTTTTTATCCAAAGAGCTTTACAATGTTCATTACATTCACCCATTCTCCCTCTCACACACACACACACACACACACACACACACACACACACACACACACACACACACACACACACACACACACACACACACACACACACACACACACACACACACACACACACACACACACACACACACAAGGAATCCCTGCAAGCAAGGCACCAACCTGCTCATCAGGTGCAGTTAAGGGTTCAGTGTCTTGCTCAAGGACACTTCGACACTAACCAAAGGGGAACCGGGAATCAAACAAGGAATCTTTAGAATCCCAATAGGCCACTCTACCACCTGAGACACTGCCTATACTTTGTTGACCGGAGACCCCCAGGGGTCTAGACTAGGCCCCCTCCTTTTTTACCCCTCTACACCAAATCTGTTCCGCAAAAATAGCCGATCTACATGCTCAACAACGTGATGCATTGAGAACATTGTAGATGTTCAGCCCGGAATAGGGACGCTAGGGTTCGTATGGTTAACAACTTAAACCCCAGCATCCATATCTGGGGGAAACCTTCGCAGAAAATAGCCAATCTACAATATATGTCAATATTTTATGTTGAGCAAAAACAGAAAAGATACTAGTATAGAGCCCTAAGACACTCCGCTCAACAACGTATGGGGTTTAAGTGGTTAAAGTATGGTACCAGATGTTCCGGTTCCACACAGTATATCCAATACAGCAGTGGTTCCCAAACCATTTAGCTCGAGCCCCAAAAGAGAAATTTGATGTCCCACCCTCCCTGGACTAGTGAAAATAGCCGCTCTGCAAGCCCACAACGTGTCATGATGTGGCGCGTTGTGAGCTTGTAGATCTTCTATTTTCACTTCTTAAAAGTTTTTGATTTGTTTGGAATTTCTTATCAAATAATTTTGACAAATGTTTAGATTTTTTCCCCCTTATTTTCTGAAAATCTTTTCAAACAATAATAAAAGAAAAACTGTAGGAAACGAAAAAAAGGGCTACCTACGGGTCCGCGACCCAAAAATGGGTCCCGCCCAATAACCACTGGTACAGTATATGTGATACATTAAGTACAGTATGTGTTTGTTCCATCTCTGTTGAGACAGGCTAGTACAACAGGTGCAGTTCATTCACTAAGGGTCATTGTGGCTGCATCATAATGGCCCAGTGCTCTAAATCTCTACTTCGCTTTCCAGATGCTGGCTCTTCAATCATTTAAGACCAGGCTTGTTCGAGACCATGTTTGTGCACTTGCCCCCAAAGCCCTCTCTCTCTCTCTTTCAGTCGTTTCTCACTCACTCACTCACACACTCACACACTCACACACACACACACACACACACACACACACACACACACACACACACACACACACACACACACACACACACACACACACACACACACACACACATTTAAATTCTTTATTTATGTCCACATAAATACAAGGTCTAAAGGACACAAATACTGGTAGTGCAATTTGACATTGTGGGTTACTACGGCATACGTGCCGACAAAGGCAATCACAGTTACAGTTATACACACACGTAGGGCCAAACAGGCAGTATACAGCTTAAGGGTACAGATAGCAGCGCCGTCTCCAAATAGCTCGACTGCCAATGATAGCTGACACTGAGCAATATTTTGCTATCTGTTTGGCTCTTCTCTTTGAGAGACCAGCCATCTGAAGGCCTCTAACAACGAGCTTATGAACATGGCCCAGGCTGCCAAATATGAAAACTAAAAGTTTACAGTTGTAGCCCAGTTGCGACATGGTCTGCTCTAGCAGTTGATACTTCAACACCTTAGTTATAAAGGCTTCTTCTAGGCTGTGGTCAAACGTACAGCTAACCTCTAGAATGAGAACCGCTCTACTATTCTCATCAACAACAATAATATCGGGGGTGTTTGCTGCTATATCAGAGAACATTGAGACATCACTACACAGATTGAACATACTCGGCTTCACAGTGGAGTGCTTATACAGCATTGGTGCAGGTGACCTGAATGTGGAAATGATACTGTCTGCAATCAGATCCACGATTCTATCATGTCTACAAATGTAAAGCCCTCATGACAACCATTGAGGATGTGGGCCATGGTTTCAGTAATCTGTGCGTGGTCGTGATGTATACAGTTTGGGCTATGGCTGTCAGGGAGCCACACACACACACACACACACACACACACACACACACACACACACACACACACACACACACACACACACACACACACACACACACACACACACACACACACACACACACACACACACACACACACACACACACACACACACACACACACACACACACACACACACACACGTGAGGACATCAACATTTTAGAATGACAATTTTTTTAATGCTACTGTATGTGTTTGCAATTTATTTTGCAATTGTTTAACCATAACCTTGAAGCCGAAAATACAGTAGCAGATCTACAATCTCATAACACATTTGCTGCGACACGTTGTGAGCTTGTAGATCGGCTATTTTTCGGTGGCTGAAGGCATAACTCTAACCCTAACCCCTAAACTTAACCTCTAAATGCCTAATCTGAACCCTAACTCCAACCTGAATCTTTTCCTAACTGTAAGTCCAACTCCCCCCCAAAAACGTTTTGACCATAAAACAACCTTGTGAGAACCAGGAAAATGGTTTGATTGATTGATTGATGTACTTTATTTAGTAAGTCATGAGAATGGCAGTACATGGAAGTACAAATTCACAATACAAGGTCTACTAAACTGGGAGTCTCATTAAGCACTAAGCTTGTTTAAGATGAGATCCCCATGCACACAAATCATGATACATATAAGAGACAGACAGATAAACACACTACTATACAGAATGTCATACAATCAGTTTACAGGTTACTGGTATGAAGAGTGAAAAATATTTACAAGAGAAGAAGGAGAAAGGGGGGGGGGGTAGGGGGGTAGATTAGGACTTGGGGTAGGTTAAGACTTGGACAGGGGCCATTTTAGAATTGCAGCCTCCTGAAGGTGTATCTTTAGGGCAGTTTTGAAAGTGAGTAGGGTTTTACACTCCTTTACTCCTTTTGGTAGGGCATTCCACATTTTTGATGAATAGCATGAGAACGAGTTCATTCCCTTTGTTGAGCCAAATCTGGGTTGAACATGATTAGTGGAGCTGCCTCTGGTGTTATGATCATGGACTTCTTTAACATTTTGGAAGTATTTTGACAAATACAGGGGGATCCCAATGTTGTGGTGTATCTTGAAGACCAGGCCCATAGCAAGTTGCTGTACTCTGTCCTCAACCCTAAGCCATCCAATCCTAGCAAAATGAGCAGGGGTTAGATGGCACATATTTTGTGATTGAGGCCAAGAAGTAGCCTTACAAGTTTGTTTTGGGATGTTTGGAGCCTTGTTTTTAAGGCCTTGGAGGTGTTGTGATACCATGAAGTGCATGCATAATCATAATAACCTTGTATGAGGGGCCCCTGCAAGAATCTTCAGAGTATTCTTACTGACTAGACGATCAATCCTCCACAAATAGCGTGTTCTTTTGTTGACATTTTTTCTGCGTTTTTGTTCCCGGAGAGGTTTGCCTCCAAGATGGAACCCAGATAGGTAATTTCCTCCTTTCTTGTGATAACATCATCACCCACTTTGATCGTGAAACTCTCAGCCTTGCTAAGGTTAGGACTGGACCCAAAGAGGATGGATTCAGTTTTACCCAGGTGTAATGAAAGTTTGTTGTCAGAGAGCCAGATGCAGATCTTGTTGAGTTCAGAGCGGAGAGTTTTCTCAACCTGCAGCCTGTCCCTGTCCGAGACTAGCAGGGCCGAGTCATCTGCGAACAGGAACAGTTTGCAGTCACAGGCTGAAGACATATCATTCACATATATCAGGAACAGTAAAGGTCCTAGTATACTTCCTTGAGGAACACCACAAGTCACTGGGAGGGGAGGGGACTGGGTGCCGTTTACTTCCACCACTTGCTCCCTCCCTTCCAGGTAGGATCTCATCCAGTTCACTGACGTATCATCAAAACCTATTGCTTTGAGCTTATTGATCATAATTGGGTGAATAACGGTGTCAAAGGCCTTCTGGAGGTCCAGCATGACCATGCCGCAATATTTGCCCTTGTCGACATCTTGTTTGATAGAGTCGTTCAAATAGAGAAGGCATGTGTCAGTGGAGTGGTTTGTTCTGAAACCAGATTGGAATTTGTAGATTAGATTTTTCTCGGCAAGATACTTATCGACCTGTTCATAGACTACTTTTTCCATGACTTTCGAGATGGAGCTAAGAATAGAAATAGGGCGGTAGTTGCCAGGGTCTAATTGGTTTCCTTTTTTGTACAGAGGGGTCACCCTTGCTTTTTTGAAATCGTTAGGGACGCGTCCCTGTATGATGATGGTGCTCACACAATGTCTATTTCTCAAATACTAATACAGTATATCGTCACTGTCGGGAGGGAGGAAGACTCAAATGTCCAAAACTGTTACTTTTCAGGATTCAAATTAAAAAGTGTCAAAAGTAGCAGATCTACAAGCTCAAAAAGCGTCGTTTCTGCCCGACAACAACAATATACTTGTACATACAAGTACAGTATCTCACTCTCACACACACCCACACACACACACACACAGCTCTCCACTATGAGCTGAAAGGCTGCACGCAGCAGCAGCAGAGCGAAGCAGACTAGGATCAAAGCAGCGCTGAGCGGCAGTGAGTACATTGCAGAACAGAACAGCACAAGGCCTTATTAAAATACATGAGACCTTTAAAAGGACGCCATGATGGGATCAAGTGTTCCGGGTTAAAACGTTTTCACCTCAGAGGTTAGGATTTGTTGACGTCTAATGCGAAGCAGAAATATTCTGACTTGCTGCGTAGTCCAAAAAAACTTCAGTGCATCGCATTCAGGTTAAGGTTGGTGTGATAGGCTTGGAACACCGAAAGCACCTCAGATTAATATTTAACAGTTTTACAAGCTTCTGAAAGCACACACCATTCATTCATTCCTTCATTCTTCTTTTCCCCCAAAGTATGTTATTCAAGACCTTCAAAATGAAAAGAAAGGTCACAACTTGCAGCCACGATGCAGACAATTTTGAATGAGAAACCAATGTTTCGACCCCAACAGTGTTCTTCAGGGATTGAAATAGACCTGAAGACGACCTGTGTTGGGGTCGAGGCGTTGGTTTCTCAGTAAAAGTAAGGACTGCATCGTGGATACGAATTGTGCGAGCTTTCGTTAAATATTCAATCCTTTGCTCTGTGCATTGGTCAGCACCTCTGCAATTGTGGTGTGTGCGCCCTTCCTGCCTGTTTGTTATTGAAGACCTTCAAACCACTGTTTTCCTGTAACTCTGAGAGTGTACAAATGGAACCATTTGTACTGTACACTCTCAGTTATGGGGGTCTGTGGCCTAATGCATACCAAAATAGGGGGTCTTGAAATTTAAAAGGTTTGAGAACCACTGGTGTAGCGGACAGAGAATGACTTGCAGTCCAAAGCAGACGGTTGGAGTAACTGCCATGAACATTTGTCAAACAACAGGGTTAAGTGGTCACGGAATTATTCATGCACTTGGCAGAAGGCAGAGGTGTCATTACAGAAGAAAATAGGGGGTGGCAAAAGTAAGTTACCACTTAAACCCCATTTTTAAAATAGCGGACCCACTATTTTCTGGAAGGGAAAAAGAGATCATGTTTGAAAATGTTTGCCTATAATAACATGCACCAAACAGGGATGCCAGGTTGAAAGTGGTTAATAAATGTATGGTTGCTGACAAGAAAACACACATCTATAGCATGTGTCACATGAAGATGGACGGGCGTGGATTGAGATGCACTCAGTGATGATCTGAAATCTGATTAATCTGCTAGAAATGTTCAGAGATGGGGGAAATATGCATCAAAGAACTGAATTTGAGGTTAAATGTGAACACTAGGGGGGTGGTAATTGCCATCCCCTGAGACCCCAGATGACACCCCTGACAGAAGGCAGTGAGACACCCTGACAGCATACCCATCAATCACATCACCACTCACTCCCATTCGTATGCGTATCATACATCTATGGAGAATCACACCCACCTCAACACCTTTGGACTGTTATAGATGACCACTTTGTTTTTGTCAACTAA
Source organism: Gymnoscopelus braueri (assembly GCF_963280865.1). Taxonomy (NCBI): domain Eukaryota; kingdom Metazoa; phylum Chordata; class Actinopteri; order Myctophiformes; family Myctophidae; genus Gymnoscopelus; species Gymnoscopelus braueri. Next base: position 11,777,672 of record NC_137617.1, on the reverse strand, counting down.
CTGCTGTGTTCACAGCCTACTCCCTCTCATACTTACAGGCAGAATCCAGCAAGGCATTGTTGACATTGTTCATAATGTTTAATTACATTTATTAAATTAAAGTGTCAAAATTCTGCATGGGGTCATAATTTCAAGACCAATATTTGTTGTTTTTCTTTTGTCAGATGAACGTTAGGCAAATTTGTAGTGAGGCTAGATGGGTCTGTAGCAAGTTGTGTAAACTGGACTTGCGTAGGTGTAGGAGTTAACCTTTCAAAGTTCAAAACCTAAAAATGCCTTATTTGTTGTGCAAATAATTCACACAACTTCCAATCAAAATTCCATAAAAAATTCATGTCTCTACCATTTACCATCTCACAACTTCAAAAACTTTGGCAAGAGAAAAGTCAGCACAAAAATATTAGGGTTTCAGTCGGTCTGACGGAAAACTTGAAAATGTGCGTCCCGATTCTGGGCGTGTCATAATAGGCCACCATTCACGGGAAAACAGACGATCTTCACAATATGTCGCAACGCGTTGTGAGCTTGTAGATCGGCTATTGTGTATTTTCAGCAAAGGGTTTTGTGTAGAGGGAAAGAATTATGGGGCCAATTTAGAACCGTTTTGAGCTTGTAGATCTGCTACTTTTTCCATTTTTGAATTTGAATCCTGAAAAGTAAGTTTTGGACATATGAGGACAGTACAGTAAGTGGTACAGTAAGTGGTTAAGAAGTTCAAACTGGAACTATTATTGATCAAACCATAGCAATAGTAAACCCATGGAAACATCAGAAGTCAGCTCTGGTACTGTAGATAAACTTGTATTGGTATGCAATAGAGCAACAGCTACAGTATCAGTCAGCCTGACATGACACCTATCATGTAAAGTGACTACTAGCCTAGGGCTGCCTACAACTATCAATTATTTTCAATCTTATCTTTCAAGCTATTTCTGGTCAATTAATCGAGAAGTGTGATTTTTAAATCTGTGTGTGGGGTTTACAAATATTGAGCCAATGAAAAGTATTAAAAGGTGCTTCTGACTAAACCTCCTAACTCCATTGGATCCTCAAACTATCGATCACACCACCTAGGACCAACTTTGGACATAGTCGTTTTTCCATCATTGATTAGAATGACAGAAAGTCAGACGGTAAAGGTCTCCACATTAATGGTCAAAAACCCACTTGAGCTGTATTTGGGTAAAGTGATGATAATATAAGGACACATTCAAGTATCTGACAATGTATGAAGTCCCCATACCAACTTTGATGTGGCAGTGTTGTGTTGTTTTAAAAACATGTTTTTTTTCTCCATTTCTTGAAAAGTCAATATTTTGGACATAGATCGACACGAAAACATTCAAATCGTTTTTTTAATGATCAACTAAATTGATTTGTCTGATTAACCATTTTTTTATACTATGTCGTACAATGGTGTCGACGAAAAATTGCGAAAATAGCCAATCTACGAACTCGTAGTTCTGCTATTGATTCTGCTATTGTATAAAAAAGAAGAAATAAACTGTTTCGTTTCAAAACCGATTTTATTAAAATCGCTAATTTTGTATAACATGTTTGATTAACTGTTTCCAAGTCTCTACTGTCAATTCTACACAAACACAAAACAACACATTAACTGTACATTCAACTTCATGTGCATAACTGCTTTGTGCTCCAGAGCAAGTGGTTCTCAAAGTGGGGTCCAGGGACCCTCAGGGGGTTCCAAATGGACCCTTACAGGTCTGTAACTCTGAGAGTGTACAAATGGAACCAAATGGAACCTTACGGGTCCATTTGGTTACATTTGTACACTCTCGGGCTGGACTCACACATCGCGTGAAGCATGCGTCCGCCCCATACACACACCCATTAATTTGGGGGGGAGGGGGGAAATTAATGGGTGTGTATGGGGCGGACACATGCTTCACGCGACTGTGTGAGTCCAGCCTCAGAGTTATGGGGGTCCTTGAAATTAACCACTGATATGGTCGATCATAATCTACCATATTATAAAAGGACAAATGCCATGACAAGAAGACAGTGGCAGTCCAGTGGGACGTCGTGTTCCTCAATTCATAGCTTGTAGGTGGTTCATAGCTTGTAGTTTAGGTGGTCTTGTAGGGTGTAGGTGGCCACGCTGTCCAGCAGCCAAGACCGAGTCACCACCGTGGAACGACTGCGGAGAGCTGCGGAAAGACCAGAGAAGTCGAAGGGATTAGGGGTGCAACAGTTAATAGGCGAAAGCTTAAAAAATGAAATAAAATAAAAAAATAGCCACATCGGGACACGTTGTGAGCTTGTAGATCAGCTATTTTAACTATTTGTGCACTTAAATAATACAAAAAAATATATATATAAAAAAAAGCATGTTTCTCAATTATTCGATTAATCTAAAATGTAATCGAGAGAATATAATAGCTAAGAAAATCATGGATATTTGCAACCCTAGAAGGGATGAAGCATCTCTTTCTATGGCAACAAAAACTAAGGGTTGTGCAGCCAGGACCAGAACGTTTCCATCCATGACGTCTGGGTGGATACCGGCTGACACAGACAAACTGCACTTTTGTCAGACAAGCTGACCACATCACGGTGAGCAGATCTCCCAACACTGAAAAAAACCCCAGCAAATATAGATCTACAAGCTCTCTCTCTCTCTCTCTCTGTAGCCTTCGCTCCTTTTGCGAGACACTCTTGTACGACAAAGTAGGGCATTCAAATTAAAGTAAAAAAAGTTGAAATATGGAGATAGAAGGTTTCTGCCTGACAGGACAGCGACAATTATGTACCAAGGAGTGATTATAGGTTGAGGGAATATCTATCTCTTGGAGGGAGGGAGGAAGAAAAAGAAGTGACAGGAAGAGAGAGAGAGAGGGGTGGACAGAGAGGAGGAGTGGGAGATGCAGATGGATGGAACAGGAGAGCGTTGGGGGAGCGCAGCAGCAGCGCAGAGGGCCTACTTGATTACCTGAGCTGTGTCTGCCTCGGGAGGTGGCAGGGGAGAAAGGCCACATGAAATATGCAGCAGTGCAAATCAGGGTACAGAGAGAGAGAGACATAGAGAGAACAGAGAGAGAGAGAGAACAGAGAGAGAGAGACAGAGACAAAGTATGTGAGATAGAGACAGAGAGAGAGAGGGGGGATTTCAGGTTCCCTCAGCTTTCCTCTCTCTTTCTCAAACCGCCACCTTCCCGCTCGACATGTACATGGCAGCCACTCTGTTCTGTGGCCAACTCATTTTGACATGCTCTCTCTCTCTCTTTCCCTCTCAGTTTCTCAACATCTCTCTCTCTCCACTCTTGACAATTCTCTTGGCCATTTCTCCCTCTCTCTGCTGTCTAGCTGCCTTCACTCTCTCTGCAGAAAACACGTCTCACTTTTCCTGCCATTTCTCCGTTCTGTCATCACAAACACTCTTGCTTGAATTACGATACTTTAGGACCCTTCCTCGATATTGACTCCATTGATTCAATAAACCCGCCTAAATGATGTAATCTTAACCTGTAGCTCGTGCCCAGAGGTAGTGTAACACACACACACAGAACATAAATCCCACCAGAGCATTCCGACTCCTGGTGTATTCTCTCTCTGGGCTACTCCTGTAGCTTCACTCTCTGGTCTGTCTCTGTTTTTGTGTACTTTATTTAGAAAGACAGGAAAGTGAGGGTAGAGAGAGGGGTAAAGACATGCAACAACAGAACTCCAGTCAGATTCAAACCAATAGGGACTTTGAGATTATGTGGTTGACGCCCACGCCCTACTGTCTGTCCTCATTGAAGAAATCATTTCATTTCAAACCTTTATATGCTCGAGAGAGAGAGGCACTGAGGTTACCCTCTTTTACAGTGATGTCGAGCGAACAATATAAAAACAACATCAAACATCAATGAAAACTGGCCTAGAAAAGCATCTGTCAGAACACTGCAATGTGGAGATAGACATTAAATCCCCTTGAAATGAGGGGTCATACACTGCCACCGCTTTTCCTTTTTCTCCTCTGTAAATATAGCTATTTGTATTTGTTGGCGCAGTCCCCAGGACCTTTTTGTGTTACCCTTTTAGCCTAAATGTCTTGGTGTACCACATGCCGTTTACATTTTTGACTAATAAAGAATTCAATCAATCAATCAATCAATGAGAAAAACACAGACAGGAAGACACATAAAACCACTAACTATTACAAGCAGCCAGATACTAAAATATATTAAAGAGAAATACTATGTAGATATAGAAATTACAAACAGACAATGGAGTGTGATCATGGATTTAAACTGTGCAAAAGATGGCACTGATCAAGTTTTAAAGTGTGTTGAATTGAGTAATACAAAGCAGAGTGTGCTCTCCAATCTGCCTTCAAAATAAAAGTATAGGCAGATATGGCTTGATGGACCTAATGAAAACAGCAGGGGTAGCCTGCTTGCTGCATGCATATATTTGGCTGTAGTCCTGGAGACCGCGTAGTCAGTCAACCCCCCTGCTTATGTGGCGCACGCGCGCACACACACACACACACACACACACACACACACACACACACACACACACACACACACACACACACACACACACACACACACACACACACACACACACACACACACACACACACGAGTTATTGTTCTGTTGTAAAATGGCTGCATCGCTGGAATATATACCCCCCCCCCCCCATTTCAAATCGATTCTAAAAAAGTAGAACACACTTTTCCCAACAGGACGAAATATGACGCACCATGGGATCAGATGTTTTTTTAGGCCCTTGTGAGCCAAGTGGCACACGGCTGAGAAGGAGAAGGCAAGTGGAACAAGAGAATTTGACACACTGAGAACTTATGGTGATTGTTGTTGTGCAAATGACGGAGAATGAAAGGGAGAGAGAGAGAGAGCGACATGTTTCGAGCTTGTACTGTACATCTGCTACTTTTGCCATTTTTGAATTTGAATCCTGAAAAGTAAAAATGTTGGGACATATGAGGTTTCCACCCAACAGAGACAAAATCTGTGCCTTTGTAGCTTTGTGTCTGAAGCTGAAGCCAGCTCAACTTTATTTGTAGCTGGTGTAGTTTGTGTAGCAGATACAAATGTCAGATGTAAGCTTTGTATCTTCATGTCGCTGTGGCTTCCATTGAAAATGAATGGCAGACGGTATCTTTGTATCTGCCAGTTTGAACACGGCATAAGGCTGGACTCTTACCACTTTTCATAAAACTGTTCTTACGGACCTCACGTCCTCACGAGTGCAGCAATACAAAAACAAGCGCATATCATGCCTTGTCCTCACTTGACCCACTCCAGGTCTATCCCACTGGAAACCCCTCACCCCCACACCACCCCCACCCCGGGCAAAACACTGCATCTATTATATAACCAGACAGCTGCCCCAGCTGCTGCTAGAGTTCACAGTCCATTCCATGCATTTAGGAAGTTTGTGAGTGAGTGTGTGTGTGTGTGTGTGTGTGTGTGTGTGTGTGTGTGTGTGTGTGTGTGTGTGTGTGTGTGTGTGTGTGTGTGTGTGTGTGTGTGTGTGTGTGTGTGTGTGTGTGTGTGTGTGTGTGTGTGTGTTACTTGTGTTACTATCCACGTGGGTCCTCTCTCAAGGATAGTCAAGCCAGCAGACAAACATGACTTATGGGGATATTCTTCTGGTCCCCTTGAGCGCAATGGATTTTTAGGGCTTTTACTAAGCTACACTCAGTAAAAGATTCGGCTTGGGGTCAGGTTTAGGATTAGGCATTTAAAAAAGAAAAAAGGCAGCTTATAATGGAAAATTGCTTTTGATGTCACCACCTGGATAGTAATTCAAGTGTGTGTGTGTGTGTGTGTGTGTGTGTGTGTGTGTGTGTGGACAACAGTCTCATGTAGCCAGACGATCAGAGATCTCCGCCTACTGATACGTCTGGTGACGTAATTGAGAGATTTAAGGAAATTACAGCATCACGGAACCAATACAAAGACTGTAGGGCGGTCCTGCATTTTGGGACGGTATCAAGATTGGTTTTCAAAGCAGCAGGCATATGTTTGTTAGTGTTGGTCTTCTCTGGTGTCCAAGTGTAACGCCCGTGTTTCCCCCTTGGCCAGGTAAGGGGATATATTAGGCTTTTGGTCATCAGGCAAAGGCTCTGAGCCACTCTGCTACACAAGCCTGTTCAATCTTCAATCGTCTGGCTACGCAAGACTATAGAGACAAAGACACGTTTCAGTATTACTCACGGCTGCATCCGGCCCACTGCTCTGACTGCACAATGACCAGCTGATGGAGCGTCTGTGAGGAGACAAGACGGGAATCACACATTACACCTAGCTTGACTGTCTGGAAAAGACATTGCTGACACTGACAATTTATTCATCACACTGTCATGTAAAGCTGAACCGTACTGCTTCCCTTTGAGGTCAGACTTGACTTGCATCACACAATGAAAGACATCTTTAAAAAAAAAAGTTATTTTACATCATCTAATCTATCTATAATTATAATATCTATAATTGGTCCACACTTAATGCTCATTATATGTACTCGGTCCACGACTCAGTAGGGCTGTGGACAGTTCAGAAATCGTGTTCAGAAAAGTAGGCATGTTTGGTCATTTCAAACAATGTTTAACTTTTTGTCTCCGGCAGGCCAAAGGTGTGGCCGAGACTATGATTTCGCTCCTGTCCGTCCGTCCTTGTGTGTGTGTGTCTGTCTGTCCGTCCGTCCGTGTGTACAGCTAATCTCCGGCACCATTGATCCGATCGGCGTGAAACTGTGCACACACACTCCCTGGAGGCCAGAGCAGAAACTCTGCCCCAAAGTTTTCACATTGGCCTGTTATAGCGCCACCAGGTGGCCGATGTTACTCCTAAACATTTTGTTCAAACATCACGCGAATCGGTACACAGTAGTCATGTGATCAAGACGGATCTGTCCGATTTTTCATATTCTATCCTGATTGGCTAAGATTAGCATATAAAGTGTGGCTTGTTTTTAACAAAATGCCTCAAATCATGAACGCAGCGCCACCAGGAGGCTGATTTTTGCTAAACAATTATTTTGCTATTACTCCTACAGATTTTGTCCAAACATCACGCAAATCGGTACACATTATCTCTATAGTCATGTTAACAAGACAGACCTATCCGATTTTTCAATATTTCATCCTGATTGGCTAAGATTGACTTCTACTATCCGGTCTGGCGGAAAATGTGCTCTGAGGAGCAAATTATTCTTGTTTTTTAAATATTTTTTTAATGCAAGAATAATGGCTTCTCACTCTCTGAAATACAGGTCTGTAAGGGTCCATTTGGCAACAATCAATCATTTAGCTGAAAGAAAGATCCCTAGGGATCCATGGACCACACTTTGAGAACCAGTGAATGAAGCTTTACCTTGTCGCAGTTTAAGTTGAGAGGGTCTTTCACCACCGACGCTCCACAGTGCTCCACCATCCACTCCAACTGATCTGAAACATTTTTTTAACAATAAAACAACCTTGTTGTCTTCACAATGTCTATTATTTCTCAAATTCTACTATACTTGTGGGGACATTTGGCCCTCACAAGTATAGCGATACAAGCACACACACACACACACACGCACACGCACACGCACACGCACACGCACACGCACATGCATTAAGCCTTTTATGTGACAGCTGTTGAAACCCTTTTGAATAGCTTTCACCTGACAGATGTCCTGCCCTTCTCCCGTTTCCCTGAATAGACATGGATCATGGACCGATCTCAGGATGTGATCCATTGATCAAAGGATCAGGAGAGCACATCAATGCACGTCTCCCAACACATTCAATATGTCGTCGCTGTCAAGTGGAAACATTGTATGTCCAGAACTGTACATTTTCAGGAAATGGGGAAAAAAAAGAACCTGTGGTCCAATGTTTTCAATGTAGTTATTATTTAGTCACAAGGTCTGTTATTTATAAACCACACAAATACACTTACCCACTTTGACTACATTTTTCTTTTTTTCTCTTTTATATTTTGTAAAAAAAATTACATTAGCAAAAATAGCAGTTCCCAACACCCTGCAATGCAACGCATTGTTAACTTGTAGATCTGCTATTTTTTCTACTTCTGTGTGACACTGTTAGTGAGAAGAAATAGGGCTTTAATTTATGAAAAAACACAAAAAGTTGAAAAATGTAGATTTTTTTTACAAGGTTTCTGCCCAACAAGGTATGTCACTCCATCAATCAAAGCAAACTGGAGGAGGAAAAACGGCATCGATATAATCTACAGATCTAAACGAGGCGAAGGGGTGAAAAGTTGGAGTATTTCTCTCTGAATGTCACTGTGAGGTGAAGTGTTTCATGTAAAGGCTGAACCAAGGCTTTGCAGTCCGTTGATCATTAACCCATTAAATCCTATAAATTACTTAGTTGACCGGGGTCCCCCAGGGGTCTGTACTTAGCCCCCTCCTTTTTACTATCGATTCTTTTCTTAGCGATTATTATATCGATTATGTTTTCCATGAATGAAATAATGAAGAAGTGCATGTTTTTCTGTCTTTTAAAACTTGTCTTATGTCTTTCTTTTAAAACTTGTCTGATATGTAAACGAATCGATTAATCTCTCTTGTGTTATGCAATACTTTTTCGCACAACGATGTCATGCAAAAATTGTGAAAATAGCTGATCTACAATCTCACAAAGTGTCGCATTGTGAGCTCGTCGATCAGCTATTTTCAACATTTTTGAATATTTTCACCTATGACACGATAAAAATAGATATAGATTATTTCATTGAATTAGCGGTTATAAACGCTTTATAATCAATTATATTGATTAGTTCGATTAACTGTTACACCCCTACGCCAAGTCTCTAACCCAGTGCAGAAAATAGCCGATCTACAAGCTCCACAAGTTGTAGATCAGCTACTTTTGCCGAACGTTCTCGCCTTGCATCAGTTCCGTCTCCTCAACAGATCAGGAACAAAGGGATCAAGAAGAACGCCATTTCCACTATGATGATCAAAACATCAAACAAGATTCACCACAATGCCATCAAATGAAAATGTCACCATGCTTTTCTACTTTCTCTCATCTTCTACATAAGATTCCTTGTTGGGGGAATACATCAAACGTAGCCCTACCGTGTATGTTACAGATAAGCCCCTCTATCGCATAATACCATCATCAACATACACGGAACGGCTAAATAATTGATGACGGCAATCTCGTTGGGGATAAAGATAGCAGGGTTAGCAGACTACATCCTCCTTCTCCTCCTCGCGTTTTGCTCAACGTGAAGGAAAGCTCTGAAACGATTCACGCTGGCTGGCAGCAGACGCCGGGCCCATTAGCCAGCCTCCATTGATCCGGCGGACAGCCAGGCATATAGTTAAGGAGCACTTTGAGAGCCCCGGGAAGAGGCAAGGGGGTGAAAAATACAATACGACGCAGCTCGCGGGTTTAAAAAAATAAAATGCAACCCCTCGAGACATTGACTCACCATGTCTACCTATTCACTCCATCCACGTTGGCTGAATAGAGTGAATAGAGTGCAGGCTGATCAACAGGGGAGTTATCTGGGTACGGAAAGGAAATTGAACTGCTCTTTACCTTGGACCTGCAGGATAAGTACCCAGGCAGGCCGGATGCAAACCACAATTTACTGTCATTACGCTCGGTGACGTATAGTAAAAAAAAAGCAGGGAGAGATTTCAAGGCTTCAGTTTGGCTAGCGAAGTGGTGGAGGAAGTACTCAGATTGTTTTTTCGATTTTTCGATTTCTTTGGCTATTCAAAAATAGCAGATATACAAGTTCACTACGAGCTTGCAGATCTGCTATTTTTGAAAACTCGTGAAAACATGTGCAAATCTTTGAATATATGTATTTTTAAAGCAAACATTTGTAACTCAAATCTTTCCTTCTGGGGATTCTACAAATGTCTTCTAAATCCTAACAGTTTTCTGAAACACTTATGTTGCTATAATATCAGGAGCCCCAAAAGGATATGTGGCCGCGGACCCACCATCTCAAAATATTTTGTTCCAGGGACCCCGAGAAGCACATATTTGAGTAAAAAAAAATGCTTTAAAAAAAAAAATATATATATAAGATTTGCACACATTTTCAATTTCAAGCAGATCTACAAGATCATCGTGCTGCACTCGGTTCCGTGCTATGAGCTTGTATATCTGCTATTTTTTAATAGCCAAAATATAAAATAATGGTTAAAGTGGTTAAAATCTAAAATTACACAGATGCGTTCCCCGGCCTTAATGGGTTACAGGAAAAAGTAGCAATACCAAAGGCTCCAAATATCAGGGTTCCCACACATTCTTACCAATGAATTTCCAAAACTTTTCCAAGACTTTTCCAGAATATTTAACCCAATTTCCAGGCCTGTATAACATTATTATATATAACATTCAGCGCAATAATGAGTCTCTTACTCTTATGTGCAATGCCCAAAGACAGGCAGTGTAGCAAAAATAAATAACTAAACTAAAAACTAAAAAATTGACTAACTACGCATCACGCTGCAGCACGTTGTGAGCTTGTATCTGTTATTTTTGTCACGTCCGGTATACATTAGGCTGCAATCACGCAGCCCGTTCGGACAGAAAATAAATATTTTGTGTAATGTTATAGATGTTTTGGAAAGAAATTGCCAAAAACAATGCATAGACAAATATTTTTCCAGGACCCTTGATAAATTCCAGGACCCTAGACAAATTCCAAATCTTTTCCAGGACTGGAAAAATATTTTTATAATTTCAAAATATTTCCAGGAATTTCATGACCGTGGGGACCCTGAAATATATATCGTTGCCGTCAGGCAGAAAACTGTTATCTCCATGTTTTAACTATTGATCCCCTACTTGATCATACTACAGCGTCACACAAAAGCATGAAAAAATTGCAGATCTACAAGCTCGAAACGCTACTTTTGCCATTTCTTTATTTGAATCCTGAAAAGTAACAGTTTTGTTCATAGGCTATGAGGTTTCCACCCGACAGAGACTTACGTCAAAGTAAGCTAAAAGTATTAAGTATAAATTAGCTAAAGTAAAAGTACTGTTATGTATGAATCATATCGTTGCTGTCTGGTGGAAACCTTTCAAGTCCCAAACCGTTCCTTCTTTTTTTTATCATTTTGAAAACGATTCACGCGCCGCGTTGTGATTTTCTATATCCGCTGTTTCTTTCTGTGTTTAACTAAGTCACTAGTCACATAACATTGTAGTGGAGTAAAATGTACAACGTTCATCCACTGATTACACTCAGTGACATTAACCCATTAAGACCTGAGGCGATTCTTAATTTTTTTTCCTAAATCCTAAGTTTTTTGAAAAAAATATCTTTTTTTTTTTCAAGATTTTTCAAAAATAGCAGATCTACAAGCTCATAGCGCGGCACTCAGTGCCGCGCTATGAGCTTGTATATCTGCTATTTTTGAATAGCCAAAGAAATCTAAAATGACACAGCGTTCCAGGTCTTAATGGGTTAACAAGCAGGAGATCTCAAGGCTTCACTTTTGGATGACGACTAGAAACATGTCGTCAAGTTTCCTGCTCTCAAAATAAACTTCCAGCCAGCATGCCGACTCCATAGCAACCACTGTGAAAACAAGAGGCTTCATTACAAAGTGACTCGCTGGTGAAGCCAAAAGGACCTTTACATCTCTATGCACAATCCACCCCACGCTCCGCTATTACCCGTCACTGTCCTTCTTCACCCAAAATGACAGGTGTTGAAGCCAGTGGTGGAAGAACTACTCAAGATTTAAGAAGTAAAAGGCCGGCATTCAAAATTTGACTTCGAGTAAAAGTACAAAAGTATTGGCATCGAAATATACTTTTTAACCCATTAAGACCGGGAAAGCATCTGTCATTTTAGATTTGAACCACTTTAACCATTAGCTTATACTTCGGCTATTCAAAAATAGCACATATACAAGCTCATAGCGCTACAGCGAGTGCCGCGCTATGAGCTTCTAGATCTGAAATGTTTTTCCCAAAAAATCATGAAAATGTATGCGAATCTTTGAACGTATATTTTTTTAAGCGAACATTTGTAACTCAAATCTTTGCTTCCGGGGATTCTACAAATGTCTTACAGTCAATGTCTTAAATCCTAACAGTTTTTTGAAAAAAACTTATGTTGCTATATCAGTGGTTCTTAAACCTTTTCATGTCAAGGGCCCCCAAAATGATATGTATTTGGCAGCAGACCCCCATCTCATAATAAGTTGTTCCAGGGACCCCCCAGAAGCAAATATTTGAGTTAAAAATGTTCGCTTTAAAAATATATATATATTGAAAGACTTGCACACATTTTCCATGATTTTTCAAAAGATAGCAGATCTACAAGCTCATAGCACTTGGTGCCACGCTGTGAGCTTGTATATCTGCTATTTTTTGAATAGCCAAAGAATTTTTTTAATGACAAAGATGCGTTGCCGGTCTTAATGGCTTAAGTAACACATTTAAATTACATATATTTGTCAAACTTCAATAGCAGATCTACAAGCTCACAATGTGTTGCATCGCAGCACGTTGTGGGCTTGTAGATCTGCTATGTTTAAATAGTCAAAGTATAAAATATGGCTTTATTGGTTTTATAATAATAAACTAAATCTACAAAGGGACTTATACTAAAGGTTTCAAATAATTGTGAGTAAAAAGTATTTGCCTCTGAGATGTAGTGGAGTAAAAATATAAAGCACAGTACTTGAGTAAATGTTCTTAGTTACTTTCCACCACAGTTTGAAACAAAATGCGTGGGCAGGAAGCAATTTTTCACATCGGTCACCAGAAGAAAATAAGAAATAAGAAATAAATCCCTGCAACTTTATCTGTCCGTCTTTTTATTCGCCTCGCTTCACTTCTCTCCTCAAATCCAGACAGCTGGATCGATCGTGGATCTATCGAGGTGCACAGCAGAAGTCAAAACCAAAAGGAAAAGGAGAACGGTAAATCAGACCAAAGGGTTGTCTCAGAGCAGACAGAGGTGCAACCTGTGTGTGGGAGATGAGGGGGCTTTCAGGATATCACCTTTTGTTGCGTTTGTTCAGCCTGTGTTTGCCTTTTCATTCAGAAAGTTACTTATTCAACATGTCAATTGGTGACACGTTCTTAAGCTTGCAGATCTGCTATTGTTTGTTTTTTCTTCGCCTGTAATGACATGCCCACATAGGGACACCAGGTTTTAAGTGGTTAAATAAAGCCCCCCCAAAAAGGCCTAAAACAATTAAGAGATTAAAGCATTTCATTTATATCATCGCCGTCAGGTGGAAAGTTCTCTTTAATACTTTTCAATGGTTCAATATTTATAAAACCCGCAGACACACTTAACCACTTTCACTATCAACTTTTTTTTTTTAAGCTAAAAAAGCAGACCTACAAGCTCACAACGCATCACATTGTGAGCTTGTAGATCAGCTTTTTCCACTACACTTATACGACAAAGTAGGGCATCAATTTACCAAAAGAACTACCACGGTTTTTACTAGGTATAGGACCACTCAAACCCACCCTGCCCTCTCTTTCCACTTGGCTTCATCATAATCAATGTTGCCAAGTCTGCTTATTATAAGCGACTTTGGACTTAGTTTTTTTCTGTAAAGTAGCTTGTAAATATTGGTGGTTGAGGTTTTTTGGGGCTTATTTGGACTTGCTTCCTAATGTTGTTTAAACCAGTGGTTCTCAAACATTTTCATGGCAAGGACACCCAAATTAATATGTATTAATTGTCCACAGACGGCCCCCATCTGAATATATTGTGCTAGGGATTTTAACAATACAAGATTTGTGTTGTTAAAATGTTTAAAAAATAATAAAAAATATGATTCTTATAGCAGATCTACATTGCGATGCGTTGTGAGCTTGTAGATCTGCTATTTTCAAATAGCGAACGAACACCTTTTGTCGCTTCTTCTTTTGGGATGTTTTTCATAGACCTGGCTTGCTCGTTTCTCCTGCAAAATCTGGCAACACTGACGATGGTGGGCAATGGCATGCATGCCGCCCGGCTGCAACGAGGAGCCAGTTTCTCCCTGTGGCAAAGCAGCGCTGCTGTCAGCTCCACTTTCACACAGCTGCGGAGCCTCACGACAGGGAGAGAGAGAAAGCATCCAAGAATAGGAAACATGCCCACGGCGTTGCTATGGGGCCGTTTGTTAGATGGAATCAAAGTCTTAACGTGATTCGTAAGGTGCTGCGAGACCGAACCAAAGGTGACTCAACAAACTCACTTGTGTGTTCATGTAGAGCGGAAACTGCCCTGAATACAACCCCTAGTCCATCTGGGGTGCCCCCCTTTTGTGGCCATATATGGAGCCGACTGATTTGTTTGCGCGGCAGCGCCTGATGCCTTCTAGTAAGAAAGAAATTACAAGGCTATGGTACTAAGCAGATTCTCCGATTCATGAGCAGTGACAAACATCTCATTGTGGATGAGATGTGTGTAATGGAGAAACTAACTCACACCTTAAGATTGCAAAATCTATTCATTGAAAAATGGGAGAAATTGACTGAATAGAGAACCCAACAGGACGACATCACCAACAATAATGGATAATGATGATTGAATGTGAGTTTCATGACGTTCAGTTTTACCACACATTAAAAGTCTTTGTCATGGTCCTTCAAACGTGTATAGAAAGTTTTAACAAAAAAATCCACTCCATTGATCCATGGCAGGTGTTTTTCTCTCACATTTCTAAAGCCTTTTCAACTGCAATGAAAAAAGAAATCTTTGCCTGCGGGTGTCGCTGGTGAGGGATTTTGCCTGTCAATCATCGCCTCTGCTCCGCCCCCCCCCCCCAAAGGAAAGGATAGGGGAGGGGAGGGGCGAGGAGGAGAGTGGGCGGGATTAATCGGCTGTGACCTCACTGCCGAAGGGCCAAGCTCAGATTACTTTTCAGCCTAATTATTCAGAAAACCCCAGACCACAGAAAATCCACTGAATGTTCAAAGTTCCGATTTTTTGGGTGTAATTGAGGTCATAAAACCCCCCAAAAAACATAAAAAATAAAAAAAAGTGAAAATGAATGTCATAGAACCTTTAAAGTCTGCAAATAAAAATGAAGTTAAAAAGAAAGAAAGAAAGGAAGCGTATTATAAGAAACGTTAATACTGCATGTAATATATATATACCTGTGGTCATGTCTGTGAAGGGGCCCTGGAAGCAGATCTTGTAGCCCTTCATGAGCAACTAGGGGGAAAAACACAATAAAACAGGAATGAACTGAAAAGTCAAATAAATGGATGCATTTTATTTCCTTTTGTTGGTACAGTGTGATATTTTCAGCGGTCAGTGAGGAGCACAAAATGTGTATGGAACAGAACAAACGTGAAACAGTTTCCCAGCCGAGCGTAACAGTGGGACAACTTCAATGCCATGTGAAATGACAGCAGAAAACGTGCGCTACGCTATGGACACTTTCTAGAATTTGGGGTTAAAAAGGCCGTAAAGGCACTAATTGTCTGCAAAAGGGAACATCAAGCATGTTCATTTCTGAAACCAACAGAGGGTTTTGGGGGTCGCAGATGATTTCTGCCTCTTGAACTAAAAACAAGATCTAGAATCTAATCCCACAAGAATCTTCCTCATGTACTTGCCATTATACCATCTGTCCCTCTCAGCTTTCCTACCGCCTGTCTCCCCTACACTGTCTCCCTCTCAGCTTTCCTACTGCTTTTCTCTCCTACACCGTCTCCCTCTCAGCTTTCCTACCGTCTGTTTCTAATACACTGTCTCCCTCTCAGCTTTCCTTCTGTCCGTCTCTGCTAAACCGTCTCCCTCTCAGCTTTCTGAGTCTCTTCAACACTGTCTCTTCAACACTGTCTGCTACTCAGCTCCTGTCTGTATTCAAAGGACATTAGAATGTACACTCTGCCTCATGGCTTGTTTTGACACAACAATGTAATTCCTCTCGTTCGTTTATCGGTAGGGGCAGCGTCATAATGTGAAAAAAAAAACGGCTAAATCGGTGGTTCGTATCAAAGCCTCCCATCCACTGTCAGGTGGATGCTTGTGGAAGATCAATGTGCGTGAGCTACTGAAAGAGGAGCAACACATCTCTTTGTCCATCCACAAGCACACGGTTAGCCAGAGGTACACTGCAAAGATCCTGAGCCGTTTATCTAACTCTGAGAGTGTACAAAATGGACCCGTAGGGTCCAAACCCAAGTTAAATGAACACTCATGTTTCTACAGTGGGCTTGTGCCTGATGATGGAGTGTCTCTGTAACAGATTTTTAATTTAGACAACACCTGGCCGCTAGCCGGGGTATAACCCACTGAGTGATAACACACGCCACGCCAGCCACATCCAAGTGGATGCACGCTTTTTCTTTCTTTCTTTCTTTCTTTCTTTCTTTCTTTCTTTCTCTTTCTTTAACCAATTAAAACCGAGAAAGCATCAGTGTCATTTTAGAATGTAACCACTTTAACCTCTTTATTTTTACTTTGGCTAGTCAAAAATAGCAGATATACGAGCTTGTAGATCTGCTATTTTTGTAAAATCTTGAAAATTTGTGAAAATCTTTGAATATATATATTTTGTGTGAAAAAACTTTCTGCGGGGTCCCTGGAACAACATATTTTGGGATGGGGTCCGCGGCCAAATACATATAATTTTGACATGAAAAAGTTTGAGAACCACTGATATAGAAACATACGTTTTTTTTCAGAAAACTGTTAGGATTTAGAACACATTTGTAGATTCAGTCTCAGGGCTTAATGGGTTAACAGAATCTCTCTCTCAGACACACTGTAAGTACAAGTGTACACACATGTACATGTGAGTTAACGATGCACGGATGACACACATCTCGTACTCATGCTTGCACACATCCCCTAGGCATCAACATTCTGGTGACCCACTCGTTGCATGTGTGTGTGTGTGTATGTGTATGTGTGTGTGTGTGTGTGTGTGTGTGTGTGTGTGTGTGTGTGTGTGTGTGTGTGTGTGTGTGTGTGTGTGTGTGTGTGCGTGTGCGCGCGCGCGCGCAACTAAATATCTAAATCCATTAAGGTGCCATGCTGTGATGGCCCCCTACCCCCACTCTTAAATAGGCCTAAAATAACCCCTTCGCAGACACTTTTCAAAAGGTACT
Source organism: Gymnoscopelus braueri (assembly GCF_963280865.1). Lineage (NCBI taxonomy): Eukaryota > Metazoa > Chordata > Actinopteri > Myctophiformes > Myctophidae > Gymnoscopelus > Gymnoscopelus braueri. Next base: position 11,760,627 of record NC_137617.1, on the reverse strand, counting down.
GTTGTAGACATGACATTTAGCCTCTTCTAATGCTTAATTTATTTATCCGTCATACGATGGTGTTAGGTGTCAAACATAGGAACTCACAACTCCGCAAGATACCATTTTTATACCCCTTTTTCTTCCCAATTTAGTCGTTGTGCCAATTGATTCCTCCCCACAAACATTTGTGTGTGTTGTCACTGCTGTGACCACCCAGGATCTCAAATTTCCACTGCTTCGTTAAGGCATAAGGCCTGTTTAGGCAGGGGGAGATCCCAGGGTCTAAATATTGACACTAGGGCAGAAGTCTTCAACAGGGGGTCCGGGACTGCTCGGGGGTCCTGGACCAAATCTTTGAGTGATAGGAACCTTTTTGTTTTACTTTAACCACTTGAACCCCCAGCATCCCTATTCTGGGTGAACATTAGTCAAAAATAACAGATCTACAAGCTCACAACAAGTCGCGCTGCGACGTGCTGTTAAATGTCTGAAAATAGACATTAACATGAATCACTGATGACAGTGTTGTCAAACAAGTCTATGAAATCTATGAAAAGGTTTAATCTTGTTATACAATATGTAGTGGGGGTCCCTGCTTAATTTCTCTCTCGGCTAAGGGGTCCCTGGCCTGAAAAACCTTGAAGACCCCCGCACTAGGGTCTAAATTTCTCAATGGAAGATTTCTCCTTGGCTTACTGGCAGGCAAGCACGCACATGGAATTTGCTAAACGGTCCAGTGGCAAAGTCATTAATAAAATATATCCCAGTTAGCAAGTAGAACATTTATAGAAAATTCTACTGCTAACAGTCAGTACAAATCAGACAGTAGCACAGTAATGCAGTTTATTTGTTAATCATCATCACAGTCAGGCTGTCAATGCAATGCATCATAATATCGTTTGCTTTCTATTATGTTAAACTGTAGCTTATTATCGGGCTCAAATGTATTTGGCAGGGTTAGAATGGATAGTTTCTGGGACTCACTTTGCTTTCCTCTGCGGTCCGGGCCTTCATGGGACCCTGGTGGCTGGGGCCATTCACCACATCCCCTCGCACCTCATAGGGACTCTGTGGAGAAAACACACCCAATACTCTGTAGGACACTACACTGAAGGCCTGAGTGTTAATTCAAGTACGAATGGAACCACATGGACCCGTTAGGGTCCGTTACACTCGGCGTTGAATTAACAATCTACCCATAAAGGTGTACCGTAGTATCTTTATGGATCTTAATGTTTAATCATCCTGCTAGCTGCTTTGTTTTGGGTTTTCACGGTAGTGTAATTGAAGGAGGTTTCACATGTATTCAGGGTAAAAACAAATATGCCTTAATAATGTGTTCAGTAACCAAATCGTGTTTTAGGCTAAAGGCTAATCTAATCTTTGTTGCATGAATCAGGCTTAAGGAGAATGCAAGATGTTCATTCTCCATCTACAAGTCAAGCTGTTAAAGGTCACAATGATAATACAGTTATGGAAAGTATGGATTCTATATTCATCTCTGTTTTTTTCTTTCTTTTTTACATCAACCAGGTAACCAGGTAAGAGTTGAGCTGTATGCAACCGGTCTAGGTTCTGACCAAAAGCTCAAAGCCCCCCTTCCAGTATTTATTTATTCATGTTTTCATTTTGCAGTTGTTTGAAATAATCGTGATATTGATTTGAAGTCATATCGCCCGGCCCTAATGCTCTGAGACGTTGCCGCGCTCGCTTTCACTTTGCGTTAGCGTCACCTCTGTGAAAATCGACCCGCTGCCCTGGGTAGCCATAGTGGCGTGAAATTACGGGCAAAAATAGTAGGTAAAAAATTTGTCTGGAAGGTGAATGAGGACTTATTCATATACATGAATAAAAAGCAGATCCAGGGACTGCTACAATTGGATCACAAATAATGCATGCGGCATCAGAGCAAATCATAGAGGACTTCACGACGTCGCCTTGACTGTAAAATCTGCACCAAAGCACGGGGTGTGACAGGAAAGCCTCGCTGCTCCGATTCAAGGAACAACTGGAGAACGTTACGTACCTCGTCTAAGAGCTCCCCTTGTCTGAAGCACTCCGCAATCCCTGTGGGGAAGAAACGGAACGTTTATTGTCAAAAGCGTGAACGCTGCCAAGAGTACGCAGCTTAGTTTTGTATTATGTGAAGAGATTTAACCCATTCAATCCAGGAAAACATCTGTGTCATTTTATATTTGATCTATCTATCTATCTCTCTCTCTCCCTTTCTCTCTCTATCAATACCTATATCACATTGGTTCTCAAAGTGGGGTCCTTTGGGGGGGGGGGGGCAAAGAAAATGGGTTAATATAGTGTCACAATCATTTTAACCATACTTTATTCTTTGGCTATTAAAAAATCATGAGATTTTGTGCAAATCTTTGAATATATATATATATTTTTAAAGCGAACATTTTTAACTCAAATCTTTGCCTCTGGGGGTCCCTGTAACGAAATATTTTGGGGGTCATGCATACAATTTTGGGTGTCCTTGACATGAGCTAGAAATCTTTGGATCGTGATATCTCTGGATAAAAAAAAAAACTGTTATACTTGTGGATGGCAGTAAACGGGTGTATTTTTCATCAACGGTTATACTCGTGATTGGCAGGTAAAGTGTTAATGGGTTAAAAAACTCCACTCCTGTTGCAGTTTTAAAATAATATTTTTGACCCAATTCCATCATATCAGTTGAGTACAAAGGGAAACCAAAACTCACACTGGAAGCTCACCACCCACTTCCTGCCAGCAATGCCCTGGAAGTACTTCAGCGTGCGCTCACACACCAACCGTTCGTCTAAGGCAGAGAGAGAGAGTGAAGGCAGAGATGTGAAAACAACACACACACACACACACACACACACACACACACACACACACACACACACACACACACACACACACACACACACACACACACACACACACACACACACACACACACACACACACACACACACACACAAGCACATTTTAAAGGCCCTAAACACAACCCAACCTTAGCCCTTCTAACCTTAAAATAACAACCAGCAGAAAAGTCCTTACTTTGCAGTATTTCACTCATCTTTCTGTGCTTGTACAGAACATTTAGCTCCCCGACAAGAACAAAAGTACATGAGTGCGCGCACACACACACACACACACACACACACACACTTTCAGAAGTGCAACTTTCTCTTAGCGTATGCCGCTACTGGCAGTCATGAAGGTTCAATTTAAAATTAAAAAAAAATGGGCTGCATGCTTCAGTAGTGGATGCTGTTGGTTTAATTTAAGCAAGTTTAAGTGCTTGTTTTAATACAGATTCTGCGAGGTTTACTCATACCTCACCATCGCCTCCCTTTAGCTATAATTGTTGTATTTATTTATAGGAGAGAACAGTATGGCCACTGTACTGATTGCACTGTGAACACTGACCCTTTTCTTTCAAACTGCACTGATTCAAATGGACAATTTACTTGATTGGCATTGCACTGATTGTAATGGACACTGTATTTGTTCTGGTTTGGAATGCGGTGAGGACACTGTAACCTTGTGTTGTACCTTTTCTGCATAGAGCAGGATAGTTGTATAGGTATACACACTATTGTATGCTGTTGCTCTGTATTGAGGGTGCTTCTTATCGTTTTTCTTGCCTTGTATTGCTGTATACGACAGTCATTTCCTTCTCTGTACCTGTAACTCTGTAACTCTTAACTGCTGTGCTGCCTCTGGGCGACTGAAATCCCCCCCGCCGGATCAATAAAGGCATCCATCTATCTAGCATGACTTTCATTCACCATGTAATGTACATAGTAATCCTCAGTGTTCATTTATCCATTAGTAACTCCCAGAGTGTACAAATGGAACCAAAGGCAACCTTACCATTTGGTTCAATTTGTAAACTCTCTGAGTTAAATGAACACTCAGGATTTTACTGTGTAATCCTTCGTCTGTGAAATGACTGATGACATGTCGTGAGGATGGCAGGAAAGCATGAGGGTAAAAAAAACAACGCAACACATGTGAAATCGGTTATTTTTTGCATGACCATGTATGAATTAGGCTTCAGGCTGTTCCACTGTAAGATGGCATTTGAGGTTACACAAGGTAGTGGCACATGAGATGAAGCAAACAACACTCCACGGTAATGTTAAGCTAGAGAGATAACGCCTGGGGGGGTTATAGACAGCACTCATACACACACACACACACACACACACACACACATTTGTATTAATATACTTGTGAGGACATCAATGTTTTAGCCGATTTTATGAATGCCATGTTTTGTCATATTTTCAGCGTGCTACACTAGCACCCAACTATGTACAAATGAGACATAACTCTAATCTTAACACCTAAATCTAACCTCTAAATGCCTAACTAACTCCTGGTCCTCACAAAATGTCTATTTCTCAAATTCTACTATACTAGTGGGGATATTTGGCTCTCACAAGCATAGTAATACAGGTACACACACACACACACACACACACACACACACACACACACACACACACACACACACACACACACACACACACACACACACACACACACACACACACACACACACACACACACACACACACACACACACACACACACACACACACACACACACACACACACACACACACACACAAATGGGTAGAGACAAAGTGAGCAGGTGAGAAAGGCTGCTGTAAATCACAGGAGCTCTGCCCGGAGCGTCTTCTGGTCTGTTTCCAAAATGCAAGCAACACATGTACCACTACAACACCACTACAGTCTACCACCCCTATTAATGGCTTTTAAAGGGCCTTGAAAAGCACTGGTTTTCTAACTTTTTCCAGGTCAATGGCCCCCCAAATTAATATGTATATGATCGCGGACACCCACCTGAAAATACTTTATGTCAGGGAACCCCATAGGCCTACAAGATTTGTGTTGTTAAAATATTCCAAATCTTTCCATTTTTTTCAAGATCTTTTGAAAATTGCAGATCTACAAGTTCACAACATGTTACATCACGATGCGTTTTGAGCTTATAATTCGGCTATTTTCGAACAGCCTATGTATATAGAGCTTAAGTGGTTAAAAGGATTTTTATGCTATATTAACACATTTGGCTGGGGACCCCCCGGAACCCCCTCAAGGACCCCTGGGGGTCGCCGGTACCAACACTTTGAGAACCACTGTTATTAAGCAACCAACCAAATACACAACACACAAAGAGCACATAAATCAATACAAAAAAATCAATAATAAAAAAAGAGAAAATATCTACCGTACAAGCTAGTGCAATACACAAGGAGCACACAAATCAATAATACAAGAGCAAAACATCTACAAGCTCGTAGATCTGCAATTTTGTATAATTTTTTGGGGGAAAAAATGAAAACGTTTGTCATTTGGGGGAAATGTGGCCAAATTAGGGAGGCCAGGGTTAATGTGGCAGTAGGAGATGTACCAGGGCCTCTAAACTGACCTAAAAGTTGTGGGCAGCAGAGACATCGTCTCCTATTGAATATCCTGCCTTCCGTTTCTGTTAACTCATTGTTTCTTGTTTTTTTTTTGTCATGTCCCTTTTGTGTAGATTTTTGTCTAATTGATTTTAAGTCACTCCATGGTGTCCAGTTTTAGTATTTCGTATTAGCATTTCGACTCTATAAGTATTACTGTCCAAGAAGTACTTCCCGATTCCTGCTCTGATCAAACTAAACATTGCATTTCAATATTCATTCATGCATTCATTTATTTATATGCAACGGGCTCGCGTGAGTAACATTTGAGCAAGTTATGGTCAGAGAGCCATTTTAGTTTTTAGCAATCATGAGATATGGATTAGCAGAATGCCGGGAGATGGCGAAACAGAGGCAATCTAGGGAAATGACTTCACCTGCGCCTCGGAGACACTATTTAACACTGAAGCGGGTCTCATTTCCACAGACGTTGATAAAGGCTGCAGGGTGCAAATGGGTCTCCCATTCTCCCAACTAAATTAAATGCTGCAAAATAATGTCACCGTCGACAACCCTCCCGTTTAATGGGCTTTGTACTCGGCAGCCAGCAACCGGTTTGAGAGTGATGGGCCTAACAAAGTTCTCTCTTACAAAGCCACAGACTGTCATACGGCTCTTTTTGACCACAAGATCTAAGTGAACCGTGCCATGCTGTGGTTCTGGATTTGTTTCCATACACTACGGCTGGGTTTCAGATAAGGTCCTCAGAACCTTCCAACGTCAGGGTTCGGACAGGCTTTCCGAGCTATAGTGCAGAGAGTCCGGACATTCTGGAGGGTTCAGAGAAAAGTTCTGAGACCACCCATCCGAAGCTTGGAACAACGCAATTTAAAAAAAGTTATATCACCTTCCTTTCGGAAGAAAAGACATCGGGAGGCACTCCGCACTCATTTTTGGCCCTGCTCAGGAGGTGCTACTAAACCAGAGTTCTGGGAACCCAGAATTCAGAACTTATACAAAAGAGCATATCTACAAGCTTGTGGTTCGAGTTCTTTTTTGACGACGTACTTCCCCCTTCAAGGGTGGTTGTGGTTGTAATGGAAACATTAAAAAAAAAACATCACAGAACTTCACAGGTTTGTGGAAGGTTTCAGGTTATGGAAGGGTCAAAGGTTACCACTTTGCTCCTGTGCTATCTTCAGCTGACTGTGGATCACAGCTGAATTCTCAGCTAAATTACTTCCAGAGTCAGTTGTTCATCGGGGTTGGGGGCTGGTGGTCTACCCTCTCAACTTATTACCACTTAGGTCTAAAACGTAAACACAAGTCTGCGGCACATCACCACATATCATTTAGTTCCTGATGACTAGAAACCATTTTTTTCCTCTAATGGAAGGAGTGAGATTTCTCCACCCCTTTCTGCAACCTTTTAACCACCAAAAAAAAAGTTCTGTTCTTTTCGGTTGCTTGGGAAACAAGTCGCCATTAAATAAGGTTCCTTTAACGACATCAGTTAATGCGGTGCTTTGGAGATGGCTAGCTTTGAAATAAAAAAAAATGATTCATCGCAGGAGGTAATTAGAAGCGGCGATGAACGAATGAGCACAGAAGAGAGTGTGTGTGTGTGTGTGTGTGTGTGTGTGTGTGTGTGTGTGTATGTGGGTGTTTGAGACAGAGAAAGCGAAACATATCTGTTGATTAACCCATTCAATCCGGGAACGCATCTGTGTCATTCTAGATTTCTTTGGCTATTCAAAAATAGCAGATATACAAGCTCATACAAGCTCATACAAGCTCATAGCTATGAGCTCATACAAGCTCATAGCACGGCACCGAGTGCCGTGCTATGAGCTTGTAGATCTGCTATTTTTGAAAAAAGAATCGTGAGAATGTATGCAAATCTTTGAAAATATACATAGATTTTTAACTCAAATCTTTGCTTCTGGGGGTCCCTGGAACTAAATATTTTTAGATGGGGGTCCGCGGCCAAATGCATATAATTTTGGGTGGTCCTTGACATGAAAAGGTTTGAGCACCACTGATATTATAGCAACATACGTTTTTCAGAAAACTGTTAGGATTTAGAAGACATTTGTAAAATCCCCAGAAGCAAAGATTTGAGTTACAAATGTTGGCTTTAAAAAAATACATATTCAAAGCTTCGCACACATTTTCACAGTTCAAGGTCTGTCGACTGGCCGTACTGTTTATAGTACAGTATACTGTAGTCACGCTTACATTCACTGTTGCTAGACTGTAAACATGTCCATTCACACATTCATTGTTGATAGCCTGTACGTACAGTATCTTCAGATGTCGTTGCTGTCGGGTAGAAACCTTGTATCTCCATATCTCAACGTTTTTTTCCTAAAAGAATGCCCTAATCATACAACATTGTCACACAAAAGTAGCAAAAATTAAAAGCGTGTTTTGAGCTTGTAGATCTGCCATTTTTGCTACTGTTGAATTTGAATCAATAACGGTTTTGGACATACAAGGTTTCCAGCCGACAGCAGCGATATACTGCATAGAGTCCAGTGTCTCATTCGCACTTCTGTTGCTGCCGTGGCACCTGAATTTCCCTCCAGGGATCAATAATGGTTTATCTTATCTCATCAAAGGATTAATTTGAAAAGGCTTCTGAAACATACACAGTAAAACCCTGAGGGCTTCATTTAACTGTCAGAGTTAAAATAAGCCTCAGGATTTTTGCAGTGTATCGTAGCAGAAAACAACAGAGCAAATGGTTATTCCCAGAGAGCTAAAAAAAAAAAAGAAATCCTTATATAATAATTAATATTTAAAACCTTGGAATCTACAGGGGTCTGTTAACGACAGCAAGCAATACAAAGAGACTAACTGGCGAGTGCCTCTTAAAGTGCTTCAAAGCGGGGGAACGCAAATGTATTGACTAGCACAGCACTGAGCACTCGTCTCTTGAAATTATTCTTTGTTTGCAAGCCTGCCTATAGCAAGACAAAGGGAGGAACAGACTCAGAAATAGCGAATGTTCTGACCGACAAAGTTTCAAGGATAAAAGCAGTCGCACACTCATGGCCATGACGCAGTGCAACTTGATTAAGCAGAAACAACCTACTTTTTTCCCCGACAGACACCGAAGAAGACTTTCTGTCAAAACGTTGGTTGCTTTAGCTTAAAATGCGAGTGTGCGACTGCTAGCCTGTCTAAAAACATACATGGTGTTCATGTTGTGGGTCCAGAAGGGTGAGGGACAATGGCACTTGGTGAACCAGCCAAAAAAAATAAGAAGTCTACAGCAGCGGTTCTCAACCTTTTCTAGATCAGGGCCCACTTGAAAATCTTTAAGCGTTCGCGGCTCACCCATCTGACCACTTAACACGGCAGCCGTGTTAAGTGGTCAGATGGGTGAGCCGCGTGCATTTTCAGAGCACGTTTATTTTAATGATCAATCAATCGATTGTGTTCCGGCTTGGATCAATGGAACTAACGTAGTATCCTTTAAAGTTCATATTTATCGGTATCACAATGAAAACTTTTTTTTCAAGGTTTTAAAGAAGGGGATCTCTGATAATGACATCAAAGAAAAGGACCCGCACACTGTCTGCTCTTTATTCGACGTTTCGTGATGAAGGTTTCGGTCGTTAGACCTTCATCAGGACAGACAATGTCTGAACTGATGAAGGTCTAACGACCGAAACGTCGAATGAAGAGCAACATTTTTTGCCTGTCCGAACTGTCAAGTTCCAGACAGTGTGCGGTTCCCTTTCTTTGATGTTATTATCAGAGATCCCCTTCTGAACATATGCATTTTTTTGTCCTGTGCACCCGTCACCAACCTTTGAGGTCTTCTAAAAAGGTTTTAAAGAAAAAATACCATGATTCTTTTATGTATTAATGTTATATTATCATTAAACTCTTGATAGTGTTTTTCCAATTATACGGCGGCCCACTTGGGCGCCCAGTCCACAGGTTGGGAATCGCCGATCTACAGCGTGAGTCACAATGTTTCCATATAGATTTTGACTATACATTGTACACTGACACTACACACCATTATGTGTAACATAAACGTGTTTGTTACCTGTGTGCATGATGATGTGAGTGGCCTCGGCCGTCACCTGGGAACGCACTTGACCGCCGACCTTCTTGGCAAACTTTCTGACCATCACCTGCGTGAAACCAAGACAGCGGAAAGTGTTAAACAACAGTGGGTAATAAACTGAGATTTACTAGGGATGCACAATTAATCGGTCATCATATCGGTATCGGCCGATGTTGGCCTAAAAATGCAATATCGTATCGAACCAATCTATATTTAAATTTTTATTATTATACGGCTTGGTTGAATGCTTGATTCTGATTGGCCACTCACTGAATTCAGCGGTGTGTTATTTTTGAATAATGACCGCTGAGCTCAATAACAGACCGCTTTCTAATCATATCAATCTGCGCTGCTTGATTTTATGCTGTATCCAACATGGCAGCCATGTAAACAAACGCACAATGTCATTTACAGTTAAACATTGCTCTCAAGAAGCTTTTGAGCGAGAATTAGACAATGCAGTAACCGAATATTGATTATATTTTATCAACACTTCCCGTTGTTTTCCGAGGCAACACGTTGCACAGGACGCACCTGGCATAAATTAATGGACTGCTTTCATTACCGTAAGCAATGAAATCCTTCGTTTTGTAGTAGCTTTTGAGTCAATTTATTAATTCCTCTATTAAGTGCATAATTGCATAATTATGTTTGAATTGTGAAGCTGAAAAGGCCTTTTGTGATGATGAAAGGCTGCAGATTCAATCAGTGTTTTCTGGGGAAGCTTTCAAAAGGTTCAACAAGGGTTTACATTTGTTTTGTTTATTTCAATACGGTGCATCCCTACTTTTGGAATAAAGAGGCATTTCAAATTCAGTGCTTATATATGCCTTTTTCGGAAAGGACAAAATTCGAACATGTTTTTATACAGATATTTACATTGTAAATATCAGTTATCGACCATAACAGCAATGTTGACATCGGTTATCGGTATCGGCCAGAACGGTGCATCCCTAATATTTTCTTTACAAAAACGTATCACTTACAACCCTTTAAGCATAACACATTATGATCCACTGCAGGGCGACAAGATGAATAGCTGTTTTGTGTTTCTATTCTGCTTGCAGCCATGCGTGGCAGGCAGGGCATTGTAATCACTACCGTCTGTGTATGTGTCTGTGGTGGTGAGTAAACAAAAGCTTACAGTCACAACGGATGGGTGGATTTTCTTTCAACTTGGTGGCAATGATCAGTTAGGCTGCCCCGACAGGATGATTAACCATTTAACCACAAAAATAATTTCAAAATTATGTTGACAATAACTGATCTACAAGCTCACTTTAGTAATGTCTAACATTGGGATGCCAGTGTTAAAGTGGTTAACGTTTGGGTGGTGAAGGTCAAACTTACGGAATTGGTCATATGTGAGGAAAGGGGGGATTGTTGGCGTGAGCAGGGATTGCATACAAAGGGCCTTTACCCACTAAAAACCTACCTACTTCACTGTTCCTAAATCAATAGCAGATATACAAGCTCACAACACGTCGCGATGCGTTGTGAGCTATCTTTGCTAAATGCTAGCCTAATCTCACCTAAAGTTCACCCAGAATAAGGACACTAGAGTTTAAGTTGTTAAATTGATACTTAGTCATCCCTTTAAGCAAAGTCCTTTTCCACCTCCAGGTTAGAGGTTGAACTGCCTGATTACTAATAGCAAAACACCAAACACTGGGACTAGTTTACAGTGAACTGTACAGTACACTAATGATTATGATAATATGTATACAAATCGAATGGTAATGTGTTATGAATTATACACACAGGTGAAACTAACTAATTTGGCTGCAACAGAGATTGTGTACGCATGCACAAGAAAACCCAGTTACTGTGAATAATTGTGTTATAGGAAATGAACTGGTCATGTGTTGCGTTAACACATTGACCGCCAGAGGTTAATCTCATAATGTACTCACCAGTGCCAACGTTTTATTGTTGTTTTTTGTTTTTTTCACGTCGCCATAGATCTTGTTAAAATCCTTTGATTGAGCCGTAAACGGTCTGTTTACATCGGCGACATCTCCCTGCGTGTACCAGTCCAAACCACGTGTCAAACGGAGCCGCCATGTTTGAGTTCTGACCGTTTATGTTAACATGGGAAATGCGAGGATGAAAAACTACATAGGTTTACAGGGCTTTTTGTGTACGACTTAGAATGGAGGCAGACGGGAAACAAAAAACGGGATCGCACTTCCGGTCGACTTCGGGTGGTGTTACACTGAAAATGGTCCCCCTAGAAAATTAAAAAAAAAAAAAAAATTAAAAAAAAGGAAAAAGCACCACAGCCCGTAGGCTACGGGATCGGCGCTTAACCGTTGGATTTAACGGCCCGTAGAACTACGGGCCCGGCGGTCAATGTGTTAATGAGACTTTCACGGTTTTAATGGGTTAAGAATACGAAAAAATAAGTAACGCTCAAATATAATAGGAATAAATCAATTGTTTCCTGCTGATAATCACCTGCTCACTCGAGCCCAATCCTGAGGACACCAGCACCAACGGAGCCCTATGGCGGCCGAGTGCCGGCGAGGACACGCTGGTGGCTCTGGCATCGGCGTCTGCAGCTTCCCGCCGTGCTGATAATAATGAGCCATTTGCTTCCTGCAGCGTTTGGTCCGCTGGTTTGACCTGTGAACTCCTCTCAGCTCCACTGGCTCTGCTGGGCTGTCTGGACAGCTGCCTCGCTACGCAAGGGAGAGACAAAAAGAGCAAAAAGGATTGATAACAATTAACCACTTGAACCCTAGCATCGCTATTCTGGGCATGTTCATGATGGGGGAACATTCGGCGTGAACAGGCGAAGATTCTGTGGAAATTGCAGATGTACAAGCTCCAAACGTGTCGCAACGTGATGCATTATGAGCTTGTAGACCAGCATTTCTGAAATTCTTTACAAAAATATGCCTGTTTATTTCTTTTTTTATATAATAATTTAAAACAATCTAGGAAATGTAAAGAAGGGGACTTCTACTCATGACCCATAATTTTTTTTGCATGACCCAAAAATGGGTCCCGACCCACTATTTGGGAAACACTGGCTTAGAGCGGTGTGCATAGAACTCTCTTGATGCTGTGAGACACGGTTCATCATGGCAGAGCAAGTGTCAAATAAAATCGCATGATCATGACAGGCCTATAGATATTGTTAGGTTTTCTCTAACCTCTGTTAAAGTCTACTGCCACCGTCCTATGTCGTCCTCAAACACATGTCTGTTTTAATTGCTTTTCATTTGTATTATTTATTCATGCTGATTATAACTGCACGATAACATTATAAATCAGGAAGTTGCCCCCTCTCCACTGTCTTTAAAACTTTAACTGACAGTAGACGCTCCGTTATGATGTGTTGCTGTCTTTGATTGCAGCTATGTTGCACCTGTGTTATAGCATGGCTGTCTTTAAATATACCAAAAATATAGCCAAGGGCACATTTTTACATGTAGAGGATAACGTTTCTACAGTCTATGCTGCAATTCCCAACAATAAACTTCCTCGAGCTAAATTAGTTCTGCGAGTCAGCATTTTTGTTATTTCGTTTTTTACTTTAGAAGCCTAAATGCTAAAACTTACCATGAAGTCTTGTCCACTTCACTCTCAAATGCAACGATGGAATGTACAGGACAAAAACATTTCAAACTCAACTGAAATATGGACCTTTCTGGCGAAAACGTTAGTTTTTTTGTAAACTGATGCCCAGTGTCAAGTCAACAGTTGATATGACAGTTTCACACTAAAGTAGCAAAATAACGCTGATCTACAAGCTCACAACACATTCCATCGCACCAGGTTGAGATCTTGTAAATCTGCTATATTCACTATTTTGTAAAGTGAACTACACAATATACTACAGTATAAGTGGTTAAGTGTTTCTGTGGGTTTTATACATACTTAAACAATTAACAGTAACAAACGCTTGTGACCAAATAACAACTAAATTGGATCCATTGAAACATTCCATTTCCTGAAATATAATGCTTTTGGACGTATCCGACAGCCACAATATCCTTTTGAGAGACAAGCACTAGCTTCAAAATCACGAAGAGAGAAAGATCTCACCTTCAGCAACTTTCCCGTTTTACAATCATCATCTCATCTTCCTTTGACAAATGACCACTTGCCTCGTCCTATTAGTGCATGAAGGATGTTAGCTGCCACGCCTCGCAGACTGACCTGGTTCTGTGTTACCGTCCTGCTTCGGTGGGCCGGGCAGGGTTGGCCCATGACCATCGCTTCTTCCCGGACCAGATGGCACGGGGGGGCTCGGGTTCCTCTCCACGTCCGACTCCCTGGGGAGGGGGAGACATAATCCACGTTATGAGTCTGGCCAATGCCAGGCTAGGGGAGACAGAGTGTCAGCCTTCGTGGAACGCAGAAAACCGAACACTGCACCCATGTGTAGAAGTTCATAAACATTATAATAGCCAACGTATGAAATATGGATTAAGTGGTTAAAATTATTGTGATGCCATTGCTGTATTAACACATTTAGCTGGGGACCCCCACCAAAGACCCCTTGGGGTCCCTGGACCCCACTTTGAGAACCACTGGTGTAGAGTAGACAGCTGACATGGAGGAATAAAGAATCGGTTTTCAGCAGTGGTGGAAAGTAACTGGTAAGTTCATCTACTCATACATTTGAGGTACTATTATTTTACTTGAGAATTTCCTTTTTTTTTTACTTTATATATTATCTTGCCTTACCCCTTATGTCTATACATTTTTAGCATTTTTTAAAATAGTTAAAATAGCCGTTTGTAGATAGGCCATTTGAACCATTTTTAACCGTTAAAAAATGTTTAGGCATAAGGGGTAAGACGGCGCACAAGATAGGGCCCTAAATCTCAGAGGCAGTATCAACATTGTACTTTTTACTCCATTGCAATTATTTGACAGCTTTAGTATCAAGTTACTTTGTCTATATAGATTATTAATACACAATATACATTAACCACATGAACCCTATTTCATAATTCTACAATTCATAAATAGGCAATCTATAAACTCACGGCGCGTCTCGCTGCGAGCCTGTGGATCGGCTATTTTCGAAAAAGTTTGAACCCGGTTCTCCTGCGCAAGTGCTTAAGTTTTAGCCACTGAGCTAATTCAACCTGCCTGCTATACCTTCAGGTCATTTTTTTTGTCAAACCAGAAACAGGATGATGTCAAAGATCGTGTCAAACCCAACACTAAATGTCTCAATAGAAGAGCAGGGAGAGCAAATACAACCTGTATGAATTATTTATACACAAATAAAGTTACATAATACAGCTTTAAGTATATTTTGATGCCAATACTTTTGTACTTTTACTCAAGTTAAAAAAAGCTTTTGAATACAGGCCTTTTACTTGTAACAGAATATTTTTTTATTACATTGTGGCATTGACAGATCTTTTTTTTTTAAAAGTACGGTAATACATCCAAGTACTTTCTTCCACCACTGGTTGTCAGTGGCTGTGGCAGGCTGTTCTCGTGTCTCCTATACGATAGAAGACGCGCTGGCACTTCTCTTCTCGCCAACTCTCTCGGGGGCCGTCGTCGCTTCTCTGGCTCTACTCAAAGCTATCTAGAGCTAAGGGCTCCCCCCCCCCCCCTAAAATCTCTGTTATACTTAGTTGCCTGGCGGTGTCGTGCTCAGTAAATAGCAGATATATCTGCCATTTACGGCACACAACACCAGTGTGCAACTAAGAATAAATCGGGCTTAACGCAGACAAGTTGGAGGTGTGCCTAGTGCCTACATTCAAATTACCTGTATCTGAGTAACAAACGAACCACCCTAGGGACAACATGTCAAATACAGCGCCGAGAGCCATTCTTTACGGTTTAACACAGCACGCTTTGGGTAAATATACAGCAAACTCCTCAGTACAGTAGAGAGCAAATCGGTTGCTTGTCGGGCGGAAACCTCGTATATTTCAACTTTTGGTGTTGTTGTTTTTTCCCCATAAACGAATGCCCTACTTCATCATACAAGAGTGTCGCACAAAAGTAGTGAAAATAGCCGATCTACAAGCTCACAATGTGTCTCGTCATAATAAAAAGGGAACGGCTTTGGACATGCAACTCAATTCAATGGGGCTTTATTGGCATGGGGAAACGCATGTTTACATTGCCAAAGCAAACATGAAACAACATGCAAAGATTACAAAACATGGTTTCCACGCGACAGCAACGAAATGCATGTCTCCTATAGTGCCTCATCCGATTCTAAGCCCCCCAAGAGGACAGCACTTAGAAGCCAGTGAGACGGGGGGGTTGGGGGGGGGGGGGTGGTGCAGTCAAGCAGGAGAGATGAATTACACCAGCAACACAAGTTTTCCTCTAAGTGCCCTAAATGACAAATAAGATGCAGTCACTAATGACTTTTTTATTCTCCCACAGCATAAGCACATTCTGGTGTTCATTAGGGAGATTATCTGCCTGTCCTCTTGAGATTCATCACCCTGCGCAAGCCAGCCTGCTCACACACACACACACACACACACAAACACACACACACACACACACACACACACACGCGCACAAGGGCTAAGGCAAACTTTCTTCCTCGCTTACCGAAAGAGAAGACAATTACCTGCCACTCATTCGAGTTATTGTTCTGTTGTAAAATGGCTTTAAATCTATTAACAAGGCAATCCGCCGTTTCACCAACTGGAAGAAATAATTATGATAATATCAGAGACGTACCGTTGAATCAGACGCGTCTTTTAGGTGTTCAAAGTCAAGGTTCGTCAAAGTCGAGGTTTAATCATATGAGTTGAGGTATGCATTGGGAATGTAAGGCAGTGGTTCTCAAACATTTTCATGTCAAGGAATATTTTGTGCAAGGGAGCCCCCATAAGAGAAGATGTTGTGAATTTTCAAAAAATATTCCAAATTGTTCACAATCTTTCAAGACTTTTCAAGTTTTGAAATAGCCATAGTATAACATGGGGTTAAAGTGGTTCAGCTTGCTATACCACATTTTGCCAGGGGACCCCCTGGAACACTGATGTAAGGTATTGTCACATCACATCAGGATTTGCCTACCTGGCAGAAAGCCTCCGGGTGTCCTGGCCACATGGCAGCGTCACGTGAAGGTCATGGCCTTGGGGAGATAAAGACGCCATCACATTCAGGACATGTCCTTCATAAATAAGTGACAAAACAGCCATCACATTCAGGACAGTTCCTTCATAAAACAGCCATCACATTCAGGACAGTTCCTTCATGAAACAGCCACCACATTCAGGACAGTTCCTTCATGAAACAGCCACCACATTAAGGACAGTTCCTTCATGAAACAGCCACCACATTAAGGACAGTTCCTTCATAAAACAGCCACCACATTAAGGACAGTTCCTTCATAAAACAGCCACCACATTAAGGACAGTTCCTTCATAAAACAGCCATCACATTCAGGACAGTTCCTTCATAAAACAGCCACCACATTAACTCATTCAGTGCCACTGGCCAAAATTCATTGTAAAAAAGTGCCATTCAGTGCCACAGCCTAAATTAATTGTAAAAAAAAGTGCTTAGGAGCCGAGATACAGCCTTTTTCAGTAAGAAGTTAAACAAGAAGTGAATGGAGCAGAACATTTTCAAATCATCATATCTTCGGTTCTGAACTTTTTTTTTTGGGACGTTTTAGACGTCCAGTGGCACTGAATGAGTTGTTAAGGACAGTTCCTTCATGAAACAATGACAAAAACAGCCATCACATTCAGGACTGTTCCTTCATGGAACAATGACAAAAACAGCCATCACATTCAGGAATGTTTCTTCATGAAGCAATGACATTGCATTGACTTTGTTGACGTGGCTCAAGGCAGACAGGTAAAAGGTCAAAGGGATGTTCTGAATCAGGTATGAAGTTGATTATGAATTATGAATTAGCTTATCCCATTAAGATCTGAGGCCGATTGTACAAATGCCTTCTAAACCAGTGGTTCTCACACTGCTAAGGACCCCCAAAATGATATGTATTTGGCCGCGGATCCCCCATCTGAAAATGTTTTGTGCCAGGCACCCCCAGAAGAGACATTTTTTTCTAAAATGTAAAAAAATAGCAGATGTACAAGCTCGCAACGCGGCACGAAGTGATGCGCTGTGAGCTTGTATATCTGCTATTTTTTAGAACACCGTTTTAACTCATTGAGTGCCATAATTATTAATATCTATTTCTGGCCATTACAATTTTTATTACAATTTTTAATTTAGTAAAACAAAAGTGCTTAGGAAGCTGAGATACAGCCTTTTTCAGTTATAAGTTAAACAAGGAGTGGATGGAGCTGCAAATCTTCAGATAATGATATCTTGGGTTCAGGAAGATTTTTTTTTTTTTTCAAAAACACGTGAAACACGTTAATGGCACGTTGCACCATAGCGCTAAAACACGTGAAACACGTTAATGGCACTCAATGAGTTAAACCACTGTTCTACGTATGTTGCTATATAGATATAGCTGAAATCTAAAATGACACAGATGCTTTCCCGGTTTTAATGGGTTAAAAGGGATATTTCACTTTCAAACACATTTGGGGTCATTTTAACGTCTCCTCTGGCTTTCATGAGCACCCCTGACAGTTTTTCAGTTGCTTGATTCAGTATTTAGATTCGATATTAATTTGATCAGACACGCCCCCTTCCTACACAAACCCATTGTAACTTCAAACTCCATATAAACCATGATAGATTCATCGAAAACACCCGTCCTTGGTTCTGGCGACTAATATTGTCCTTCTAATACTTGAGGGGGCCGTGTTTTTTTTTTACTTTTTAGGTTTTATTTTTTTCATTTACCAAAGAAATTAACACATACATCAAATGCAGAGACACAGTGTTGTGTCTCAGTAATCTAGGATCATAGGCAAACCAACCTACCTAGCATCATTCTAAAAAATATAATACCAAAAAATAATAATCTGTACATTTAAACTATAGAAACTATAGGATGCCAGGTAAACAAATGAACCTAGCATCTGTCTAAATAACATCCCATCTAAATGACATTTTAACCTTTGCATAAGACTGCATGGTCTTATGCAATTTAGAGCTCTAAGCCTGTACTCGGTAACAAGTTATACCAGTCCAATCCATGGCTTCAGCAGAACAATAAAGACACACACCACTACTTCTTCTGTATCATTGAATGAATGAAGTTTATCTCCATTACGGAGTTCTATGTTTGTCTATGTTTAACATCCATACAGTCAAGTGGTTTTGCTTTGTGTTGCCTCTTGCTATGTGGGTTAACAGTTTTGTGTACCAATAACCCATTCCATTTCACCAATATTGGCTGCAGCAAGTACTGATTATTTTCTTAGCGATTATTCTGTTGATTACTTTTTCGATTAATCAAATAACCGAGAAGCATTTTTTTGTTTAGTTTTTTTTTATAGAATATAATATAACCAAATTATTACACAGCATTATTTTATAATTCTTCACAACAGTGTCATGCAAAAAATATGAAAAAAGAACTCTTTCACCATTTATTTGATTGTTTTGGACATTTTCGCCTACAATAGGGATCAATTATTAATCAATTATTTGATCAAATTATCGATTATACATATTTTGTATAATCGACTAAATCTATGTATAATCGACTAAATCTATGTATTAGTTCTATTAACAGTTGTACCCCTATATTGCTCGCAGGTGGGTTTTTTCCTGCATCTGCTCTCAGACCAGTCGGCGTGTAATCCTTGTACAGTCTACTAAAAAGAACGAGATCACACTTCTGGCGGTTATTTTATCCCATCATACCCAAGAAGGAACAAGTTTCCGGCCCTCTGGCAAGTCATCATCAGCGATATCAACGCTTAAATAATAACAACATGCTTCCATAGAAGCCATGCTGACTTCTATGAAATCCAAATGACTGAAATAATTTGTGGCGACTGAGAACTTTAAACCATGTGTACCTGTGGATCTGCTACTTTGAAGCTGTAGCGGGAGGTCAGAGGTCATGCCGGCTTGTTGAGAAGAAGTGCCCTCCTTGGCCTTGAGTGCCTCCTTCAAAGCCGCCATCATTTTCTCCATCCGTGCCAGCTCTTCCTTCATCTCCAGCTTTTGCTGATAATAAAGAGACAAGAGGCATATTACTCAGTGATGGAGGGTAACTAGCAAGGGTTTCGGGCCAGAAAACACTAGTTGTTAGTGCCAGGAGGAGAGAGAAATAGAGAGAGAGAGAGCATGCGAGGTAAAGAGGGAGGTGCACAAGCGGAATACCTGTCAGAGTCTGACCCCATTTACACCTTGCATTAAAATGCCATCTGTTGGTATTGTTGTGATCGTGCATTACGCTACTGTAAGTTCCACAGCGCACAAGGAGGTGGGGCGGCAAGTCAGTCAACACATACTGATCCAGTAACCCAGTGGTTCTCAAACCTTTCAGGCCACGACCCCCCAAAATAATCATATTTGAACTGGGGACCCCCCATCCTGACAAGCACTTGGAATTGTAGGAGTTGAGGCATTACATTTTGTAACCCACAGTTTGAGAACCACTGCATTAACCTATCAGATTAAAAGTGTGTTGCCAGTGTTTCACTACAAAACACACATGTCAACTCAAACACTGGCTCGTCATGACTGGCGTTTCCCACCTGATCCCAAGTCCAGCCACGAAAATAATGCAGAAACACTATTCTGGGTATGACGTGATGAGAGCAAGGCTGCAACTATTGAATCTTTTCTTAGTGATTATTCTATCGATTACGGTAATTACATTTTATACTATGTCGCACAACAGTGTTGTGAAAGAATAGTGCAAAATAGCCGATCTACAAGCTTGCGAGTTTGTAGATGTGCTATTACTATTTTTGTTACGTTTTTATGACAAGGGAGGAACATTATTAATCGATAATTAAATGTAATTATCGATAATCAAATATTTTTTATAATCGTTTAAATAATAGTAACACATTTTATGTAAAAGGAACTTTACATTTGTACAAATCTCAAAGTGCTACAATAGACATTTGCATTAAAAAAAACATCAAAACACTATAAAACAAAAACTGATAAGTTTGATTAAAGGTTGCACATCTTGATTAAAGTGCGGGGTCAATTGAAGATTTGCAGTTAGACCTGGTTGACTTTTAACTGAGATCCAATCACTGTGAGCCTCCTCATCCAGATACAGATCACATGTTAATTCAAGGTTTAAACAGGTACTTCCTTTTGGAGTCCGTATGGTGGAACCGAAGGTCTCCACAAAATGCTAGGGGGCAAAGGTTATGTTTCTTACTTGAGAGGCATGACTGAGCTCTCAGTCAGCAGCACAAGTAGTGGTGTAAACCAGTGGTTTACACCACTGGTCTGGGGACCCCCAGGGGTCCTTGGTGGGGTTCCAGGGGCTCCCCAGCAAAAGTAGCTACACAATCATTTTAACCACTTTATCCATTTAGATGTTGGCTATTCGGAAATAGCAGCTCTACGAGCTTGTACATCTGCTATTTTTTTTTAAATATCGAAAAGGTTTGAACATTTTTGAAAAAAATGTTACATACATTTTCTCTTCTGGGGCCCTGGCACAAAACCTTGAGGAGGTCCACAGCCAAATACATATGAATTTGGGGGTCCTTGACTTGAAAAGGTTTGAGAACCACTGGTGTAAACTGGACACTGCTGCTACAGCATGTCTGTCTGTCTGTCTGTCTGCATGCATGTGCATTTGTTTGTTTGTCTGTTGACTGTGTTACTGCTTAGCTACAGTAGGCTGATACCAACAAAGTCTGAATTAAATCGTTTCAGCTTACAGCAGGAGTGCATCGATTATGTGTCAACTGTCACCACACACACACACACACAGGTTTGTATTACTATACTTGTGAGGATATCAACGTTTTAGGACGGCAATTTTATTAATGCCATTTTTTTTAAACGTAAGCCTGAAATAGCAGATCTATAAGCTCACTTATAGATTATTTATATATTATATTACATTTTTGGGTGCATGACACTGGCATGCAACTAAATATAAATCACGTTTAACTCTAATTCCAATCCATACACCTTCCTAACTGTAACTAAAAACCTTTTTTCAACCATAAATCAACCATTTTTCTTGTGAGGACCAGGATCCTGGATCAAATTCTACTATACTAGTGGGGACATGTGGTCCTCAAAAGTATAGTCTCACTCACACTCACACACACACACACACACACACACACACACAGAGAGAGAGAGAGAGAGAACTAACACTGTGTGTGCTCAGCTGTGTTTAAACCAGGGCTCTCTCTAAACTACCAGAGAGCCCAGCTCCAGCTCCCAGTCAAATACCGCAGACGGATGAAAGTGAAAAAGCCCACTGGAAGATGGATGGGCCAGAAAACAAGAAATCATCTCCAAGGCAGTATTTCCCCTCCCTGACATAAATGAAATGCAATTTAGAAAGCTGCTGAGGGGCACTTTTTTTTTTAAGTGAGCCGGGCGGGTAGTCTGTCATCCAGGATCTGGCAGCTCAGCAGGGGGAAAGAAATGCAGTGGCTGCTGCCATCTATAGGGCATAACGGGACAATGCAGCGTTGTTTACATTTTTCAAACTAATCTCTCATGACAGATTGATCTGCCTTAACCCATTCAATCCGGGAACGCCTCTGTCATTTTAGATTTCTTTGGCTATTCAAAATATAGCAGATATACAAGCTCATAGCGTGGCACAGAGTGCCGCGCTATGAGCTTGTAGATCTGCAATCTTTTGAAAAATCGTGAAAATTTGTTCAAATATTCGAATATATATATATTTTTTTTTTACTTAAATCTTTGCTTCTGGGGGTCCCTACTATTACAAAATATTTTGAGATGGGGGTCTGCGGCCAAATACATATAATTTTGGGAGCCCTTGACATGAAAAAGTTTGAGAACCACTGATATAGAAACATACATTTTTCAAAAAACTGTAGGATTTAGAAGAACATTTTGTAGAATCCCCAGAAGCAAAGATTTGAGTTACAAATGTTCACTTTAAAAAATATATGTATTCAAAGATTTGCACAAAGTTTCACGATAAAAAAAAAAAAAGATGCAGATTTTTGAATAGCCAAAGAAATCTAAAAATGACACCGATTCTTTCCCGGTCTAAATGGGTTAAACATGTAATGTTGTAAAAAACAGAAGCACCAGGGAGGACGTGGACTAAGAAAGGGGAGGAGCCAAACCGAGTTCCTGTTTCTACACAAAAAAGGAGGTGGTGCCCTCAGAGGCAAAAAATGTGTTCCCAGATTGACTTCAAACAAATACTGCTGATCAAGCAACGGGTTGGAGTCACAATTTCTAATCTTGCATATGATGCTAAATCTGTTTGCCTATTCTTCATAAATTGAATTCGTCTAGGGCTTTGAAGACCGCAGACGGCGCAGAGTGACTCGATACATAAAACATGAAATAATAAAACATTATTTTTTTTCCACTCACAGCTGTAATCGTATTTACCTGCGTAGCGAGGTAGTCGCAGGAGGATTGTGATGACGCCACAGAATCGGCCATGTCACATGTTGGGAGATCCGCTGTAAAGAACAAGAAAGAATTAAATGGCTTTGTACCGAGAATTTTTTATAATATAATAATATTAAATATTATATTACTTATAATACTGGAGTATTACTTCTACTCCACTACATCTCAGAGGCAAATATTGTACTTTTACTCCACTACAATTATATGAAAACGTTAGTTACTGGTTACTTTGTAGATTTGTATTATTATAAAAAAACATACATTAACCACTTCAGCCCTATACTTTGGCTATTTGAAAATAGCCGATCTACAAGCTCACAACGTGTCGCATCGTGGCGTGTTGTGAGTTTGTAGATCTTCTATTTTCAAATATTTGTTTACAAAATGTGAAAAAAAATCATACGTTTGAAACTTTGAAGGCTATATTCAGTTGCCACATCTAAGTATAACTAAGACACACTCACTACTAGTATAACGTATAAAGTTTATATAGTATAAATCACCCTAACCTAAACAGTATATAATATGAATCCACTTACCTTTCCCTTTGCCTTTATTTGGATGCTTCTAAACACACACAAAAAAAAACACACACACAAACACACTATAAGGGCTGAACGTCTTTTTAAATAAATCAGTGTTATTGAACACCATTTATGTCTGTGTGTGGGTTTTACAAATATTGAACCAATGAAAAGTATTAAAAAGGGCTTCTGACTAAACCTCCATTGGATCCTCAAAACTGTGGGTCAAACCACCTAACTCCAACTTTGGAGATGCTGTTTTTTCCATCATTGATTAGAATGAAGAGGTCAGACGGATATAAAATCTCCACATTAATGGTCAAAAACCTCCTAACTCCACATGAGCTGTATTTGGGTAAAGTGATGATAATATAAAGACACATTCAAGTGTCTGACAATGTATAAAGTCACCATACCAACTTTGATGAGGCAGTGTTGTTTGGTTTAAAAACATGCTTTTTTCATTTCCTGAAAAGTTTATATTTTTGACATAGCTGGTTTCTGCCCGACAGCAGAGATATACTGTATATAGCAACATAATGAGAAACTAATCAACTATACAAAATATGAATCGACAATCGACAATTTGATAAAATAACCGATTAATAATCGTTCCCTATTTTTGGGCATGTCAAAGTTTAACAATAGTGAAAATAGTCGATCTATAAGCTAACAATGTGTTGCGATAGCTAGCTTGTAGATCGGCTATCTTCACTATATTCACATGACAGTGTTGTGCGACAAAGTATAAAATAGGGCGTAAGTGGTTAATCAACTAGTTGATATATTTAAAAAAAGCTTCTCAATTATTTGATGAATCGGACAAGTGATCGATAGAATAATCAATAAGAAAATAATAGATAGTTGCAGCTCTAGTATGCCTGTAAGTGAGCACTTGTTTGATGCGTCTTCTTTTCCTTTCGGCTGTTCCCTTCAGGGGTCACCACAGCGAATCATCTGCCTCCATCTCACCCTGTCCTCTGCCTCCTCTTCTCTCACACCAACTAACTTCATGTCCTCTTTCACTACATTCATAAATCTCCTCTTTGGTCTTCCTCTATAAGCCTCCTGCCAGGCAGTTCCAACCTCAGCATCCTTCTACCGATATACTCACCATCCCTCCCTCCTCTGTACATGTCCAAACCATTTCAGTCTGGCCTCTCTAGCTTTATCTCCAAAACATCTAACATGCGCTGTCCCTCTGATGCACTCGTTCCAGATCCTATCCATCCTTGTCACTCCCAGAGAGAACCTCAACATTTTAGTCTCTGGTACCTCCGGCTCTGCTTCCTGTCTTTTCCTCAGTGCGACTGTCTCTAAACCATACAACATAGCCGGTCTCACCACCGTCTTGTACACCTTCCCTTTCATTCTTGCTGATACTTTCCCATCACACGTCACACCTGACACTTTTCTCCACCCGTTCCAACCAGCTTGCACTCTTTTCTTCACCTCTTTTCCACACTCTCCATTGCTCTGGAATGTTGACCCTAAGTCAGGGGTCTTCAACAGGGGGTCCGGGACCCCTAGGGGTTCCTCAGAGCTACTACAGGGGGTCCGCAAAATCTTTTTGTGATATGATTTTTTTATTTTTACATTAACGACCTTCTTTACCTCTACTCCCTGTAACCTCACTGTTCCACTTGGGTTCCTCTCATTCACACACATGTATTCTGTCTTGCTGCGGCTAACCTTTATTCCTCTCCTTTCCAGGGCATATCTCCACCTCTCTAGATTTTCCTCTACCTGCTCACTGCTCTCACTACAGATCACAATGTCATCTGCAAGCATCATGGTCCATGGGGATTCCGCTCTAACCTCATCCGTCAGCCTGTCGATCACCACAGCGAACAAGAAGGGGCTCAGTGCCGATCCTTGATGCAGACCCACTTCCACCTTGAACTTCTCTGTCACACCCATAGCACACCTCCCTGTGTTTGTGTATAGTGTGTTTATTTTGTATGCTTATGGCTGAATACCTTCTTCCTGAAGTGAGCCTTCTTGTTTGTCTCCAATTGAATCTCCATTGCTTCTACAGACAGACAGAGGGAGGAGTTATTACGGTTTTTCATTTTTCATTAGTTTGTATTATTTTTGTCCATCCGTTTAGTGTCAGTTCGTTTCCAGAGGGTTGTCAACATCTGTAATTGGTGGTCTAAACGTTTTCATGTCAAAGACCCCCAAATTGATATGTATTTAATTGCGGACCCCCATCTGAAATGTTTTGTGCCAGGGAAACCCAAAAGAGAAGATTTATGTTAAGAAATGTCTATATTTTTCAAAGATCTTCAAAAATAGAATATCTCATCTACAATTATTTCAATGGCTACAAATTCACCCAATGACAGAATGTATAAGTATGACTATTCAAAATCAGATCATAGTCTAGCTCCACACTCCACCTACACACCACCTACAGTAACACAGTTGTAGAATTATGTTCTAAATCTAACAACAGAAATATTCTCTCATGGGATCTCTCTGTCACAAAATCTTTTCAAATGGGTCTGTGGCCAAATGCATATTGATCAAGGGGTACTTGACATGAAAATTGGGGTTAAGTCACCTGGGCTTAAAGAATGGAATGAGGAAATGATTAAGATTACATCATATGAATATATGTTGGGTAGAGTGAATGGAGAAGGAAAGATGAAGGACACATGGGACAGATTTTGGATATATATGAACCTTTTCTGATATTGGGATTGCTAGACAGCATTTATTTTGTATTTTGTTTTTATTTCTGGGAATGGCTGTATTGTTGTTTTATGCTGTATGCTGCTTTGTACCACTGGAGTTACATTTTGTACCATATTGAAAAACAAATAAACATTTGAATTACAAAAAATAATAATTGGGGGTTAGGGTTAGACATTTAGAGGTTAGGTTTAGAATTATGCTTGATTATACTTAGTTTTGGCGCTGGTGTCATGCACCGGAAAATAGCTAATCTGCAATTCTTTGGCTTACGGTAAAAATATGGCAAAAAATAAATTATACAAAATGTTGATACAAACCTGTGTGTGGGTGTGCCTGTGTGTGTGTGCCTGTGTGCCTGTGTGTGTCTGTGTGTGTGTGTGTGTGTGTGTGTGTGTGTGTGTGTGTGTGTGTGTGTGTGTGTGTGTGTGTGTTGGGGGGGTACCTTGCAGTTCACCGTCAACTTCTGACTCTGTGTCTGATATGACCTGTCCCACCCGTCTTCTCTTCTGGGGCTTTCCTGGGTTCCTGGGGCACAAAACATTTTCAGATAGGGGGGGTCCGCGGCCAAAATTACATATACATCTGGGGGTTCCTTGACATGAAAATGTTTGAGAACCACAGCTGTAGTGTTTATTGTTTACCAGTAGAGGTACTGCAGTGTTTATTGTTTACAAGTGGAGGTACTGTAGTGTTATTGTTTACCTGTAGAGATACTGTAGTGTTATTGTTTACCAGTGGAGGTACTGCAGTGTTTATTGTTTACAAGTGGAGGTACTGTAGTGCTTATTGTTTACCAGTAGAGGTACTGTAGTGTTCTTGTTTACCTGTAGAGGTACTGTAGTGTTATTGTTTTCCAGTAGAGGTACTGTGTGTTATTGTTTACCAGTAGAGCTATGTAGTGTATGAAGTGTTGTTTACCAGGGAGATCCACTCTGCTGGGCCGACCCCAGAGAACCTGGCACCATTTCATCACACTCCTCATCAGAAACCAAACAACTACCGTGTACTGGATCTAGAAAGAGAGAGATTTTGGGAAAGTGAAAAACAGGCATCGTGGTTGTGTGCATATGCTAATGTTGAATGCCCATGTGGAAGTTGAGATCAAGTGTGACTGACTGACTGAGGTTTCGTTATTATATCAGAATATAGAGCTATTTAACACTTATTTTAAGGAAATCACTTACCCTACCTTCAACTCTTTTATCAGTATTTAAGTAGGCTGGAAATCTGAACAAGTAATAGCTTTCAGCCTGAATTTAAAAGTAGTCAGTGTTGGCGCAAGTCTTAGATCATCTGGAAGGTTGCTCCAACAGTGTGCGACATATTAAATAAAACACTGCCTCAACAGGTTTTAGTTTTAACTGGAAGAAGAGTTAGTTGACCGTTCTCGGACGACCTGAGACTTCTTGAGGGTTCATAAAGTAAAAGCAAGTCAGAGCTATATTTGTGGCCTTAAAATCAATGAGTGATTCGAAGATGAACAGCAATATTTTGAAATCAATAATTTGTCATATCTGCCCTTTGCAACTTTTGTTTACTAACCCGAAAAGCCAAACAATTGTTTTTAAATATGTTCCAATGTTCAATGACAGAAACACAATTGTCACTCTTTTTTTGAGTGACAATTAATCTTCAAGTAAAATGTCATGATCGTGACAGCCCTGTTTCAGAGATCATACAGTCTGCATCCTTGAACAAAGCATCTGATTTAAAATATGATTATATTATATACAAAATAACGTTTTATTCATAAACATTTTTACTTACAGTCTTCTGGGGTGCCAAACAAGTCCACAGAGGCCTGGCTGGAAATCATATAGTCTGGGCTGGGGACGGCGCGTGGATGACCCTGTTGTGCTGCTGCACTGGCTGCAACATGTGTGCCATTCCTTCCACGTCCATTTTGTTCCTCGGAAACTCCCCGACTCTGACCTTGGCCTAGAAGCAAATCTGAAGATTCTTGCTCCGCGAAAGATGGGCAAGCAGACGTCTGAGCAGAAGTAGGCAGGTTGTCTTTCCCTACACTAAAATCTGACTCTGATGATGACTGCAACCTATGAGCTCTTCTCGTTCTTGTACTGGTCTTGATAGGGGAGTCACCGCTATGATTGCTATTTACCTGGCTGATCTCTACTGCTTGGCGGGTCATTTGAACAACTGGTGGTATCAGGTCATCGGGGGTCAAGGAGCTTTCTGTATTGGCCATATGTTCAACTATGTCCTCGGTGCATGGTTTTATGGGGACGGAAACTGAGTCCGGCAAAATGCTGCATTTTACGCTACACTGATTGACTTCCCCAGTTTCCTGTAGAATACTGTCCAGCTGCTTTGAACACGCTGGGGTCCTGTTCATCATGTCTTCCTCAGACACACAAAAGGCTGGAAAGAGCAGTCCAGAATCGGCCGCATGGTGGAGGACATTTGGGCTTTCGGTTTGACTTTTTGCCACAATATTAGGTGTGATTACGCTACTGACATTATCATCAGAAAGGCCGTTCACAACACCATCCTGAGTGTTGCCGCTGGCATCAGGGATTGAACTATCCACCACGACTTGATCCAATTTGGCAATAGACGATTTCTTCAGGCCCCTTCGAGCTCTAAGCCGCGACTCCTTTTTATGAATGGGGGAGTGAGAAGGGGGGATCAAATCCGCACAAGAAGAGTTTTGAGTTTTTAGTAACACCTCATCTTGGATGATGGAGTGTTCCTTTGTCCCCATGACCTCCTGGTCTGTTGCACCTTTGGTTCCACAGTCGACATGACAGTTCACTTCTGTAACTTTGTCTGAATTCAAACGTGGGTGTTCCTTTGTACCTATGAAATCCTGCTCTGTCGCACCTTTGATTCCAGAGTCCACAGGACAATTCACTTCTGTTACTTTGTCTGCCTTATCTTTGATTCCAGCATCAATGTCGCAATTCACTTCTGCTGATTTGTCTGAGTTAAATTGCCCTGTTTTCGAGGTTGAACTCCCAAGATGGAAAGATTTTCTTCTAGCGGCTTTAAAGCTCTTGAGCAGTTGCTGCGTGTCCAGCTCGCTGTCATTCTTCTTGTCCTCCTCTTCCATTTCAACGCACTGGCTCCGATTAGCAGACGTCTCCATCTGATCTCTTTCGAGCAGAGTTGTGCTTGGAGGAGGCTTTTCTTGAATATCGTTTTCACTGGCTGAATTTTGCACAGCTGTTTTGGTGGGACTCGTAGAATCTGGGACCATCGCCACGGAACAGGCGTCGCTGGCTTCACGAGGACTTCCGCTATTTGGGACTTCAGCTACGGACTCTTTGACAGCTTCTTGTGTTCTCAGATGGATAGACATGCTCTCGCTAGACTCCATTTTCTCTATCCCTCCTATGTCACTGTCTACAACACAACCGTTTCTTTGAGGCAACCTCGCCACATTTCTATTTTGACAAGTTGTGTCATCAGATGTTGTACTCGCACGTGCGTCCTCGTATTGTTTCACCATGTCTGTGCTGGAGACATTGGCCTTAATGTTTTGGGGAGGACATGCCTTCTTGCGACTGCCTTGGACTTCTTCAATGAGGCCCTTTAATCTTTTACTTCTCCTGGTAGTCCTCATGAGTGGAGTGCCAGGTTCCTCGCTGCTGGGGTAATTCTCAATCTCAGCATGTATTTCTTCTGTTACTGACACCACCTTGGGTTTGTCTGTGGAGTTGCTTTTGCCCTCGCTGGCGCTGACCATAACAAGGGGCTTTGGTATTTTGACCATCTTGCCCTTATCTAGCATAGCGTTTTTACCTCTCTTCCTCCCAGCACTCTTTTTTTCAGTGCTGCTGTCCGATGCTGCCTTGGTTTGTTCTTGTAGATCGCTGTCTACAGCCTGCCAGGTGTCCATCTTCCTCTTCTTTGATGTTCTCTCTGGCTGACGTAACACAACTTCAAACGCAGGGCTGTCCTCTCCACCTTGGCCTTCATTATTGTTATTCTCTGGCAACTTACTCGGTTCTTCTTCTTCTTCAAGTCCCTTCCTGTCCGTGCCTTTAGAATCAGTCAAAGTATTTTCTTTTAAAATGACATCTGTTGACAGGTCTGATATTCCCAGTTGGTCCTCCAAGACACTCCTCTTCACAAAATCAGCAGGGGTGAGAATATTGCTTTTTCTCTTCTTGGTGACTTTTTTCGGGCTCTGCGTTCCTTCAGGTGCTGCAGCTGGAGGGACAGGTGGGTCTACAAACACCCTTGGTTGTGGATAGATGCTGCTGCGCCTTCTTTGCCCTCGACCATAGACCACCCCGAAGACCTGTTCCTCGAGGCATTTAGCACGGTCCGCTCTCTTTGCGCACACATCTGGCACGATTTGTGCCGTCGAGATTGTGGAAGAGTTTCCTGCTGGAGAATCAGGGCTCTCCGTGTGAACAGTGTCTTCTTCAGCAGGTTTCTCAACCTGGGAATTTGCTTCAGCGGGTGGAATTTTCAGGAGCCACTCAGAGACCCTCTCCAGAGTTTTCCTCTTTTTCTGATCCAAAACGACGTCAGGTTCCGGGTCTGTATCTTTGCTGTTCCTTAGAGACCGTCTAACTGGCAGTTGCTGCATCTCTTCTGGAATCAACACCAGGTCAGACGAGGGATTCCCTAAGTGTGAGATTCTATTCTTACCCCTGCTTCTGGGTCTTGCTGTGGACTTTTCCACAATCTCTAACATTTCGGTTGCTACAGCTGGCTCCGAAGCCTCTCCAGGAGGGCTGTTTTGCACGTCAATCTCTTTCTCCTTGTCTGAAGTTGGTTTAAAGGGACTTGAGTCCACAAGACACATGAGCCTTGCAAAGTCATCCATCGCTGAGGAGGAAATGGATGAAATGACAAATAACTATTCCTTCAGAACACAACATACAAACAGAAGTTATACAGTAAATGTATAATATACTCTATACTGTATATCATTTATTATCTCATCTTTATCAGACATTGGCCCTCATGTGCAGCAACTACAAGACAGTAGTACAGTATATAAAATGTCAAATTCTGATATTCACACAAAATCTAATTTAAAAATGTAATAATTATTTAGCAAATTTGACCTGGTTCATATTAACTCATTCAGTGCCACTGGACGTCTAAGACGTCCGTTTTAACATAAGCCCTGAGTGCCACTGGACATCTAAGACGTCCAAAACAAATCTCGGCTCCTAAGCACTTTTTTTTTACAATGAATTTTGGCTGTGGCACTCAGAGCCAAACTGCCATAAATAAGCCGGGCACTGAATGAGTTAAGGTCAGCACTCAGCACGTGTCCATGATGTCTAGACTTGCATGTATGCCAGGACAAGGAGTACATAGAAGAACTGTAAGAACTGTGCTATTTAAGAGGTGCAACAGTTAAACTCATCGATTTAATCGATATAAAAAGAAAATCTGTAATCGATGTGTTAATAAAAGCCAATACAAGATTGATAATCAATCCCTATTTTGGGCATGGCATTATAGGTGAAAATAGAAATGATTGTAGATCTGCTATTTTCACTATTTTGCACGACACCGCTGTGCAGTGAAGTATAAAAAAATGCTTAAATGCTTAATAGATTATTTGATTAATTGAAGGTAATCGACAGAATATTCGCTATGAAAATAATTGATAGTTTCAGCACTAGTTCCATTCGCATTTATGTATCGTTTAATCAACTGTTGATCATTTTGGATTGGAGCTGTGGGTTCTCACGTTGTGAGCTTGTAGATCTGCTTTATTTTTTCTTGAAAATAATGTTTCAAAAATATTCCGTGGCCTAATACTGTACGTTTCAATTTCCGGCTCCTTGACATGAAAAGGTTTGAGAACCACTGCTATGGAGCACCGAAATCTGACTACCTTGCAGATCGGCTATTTTCACACTACACTGTCATACAACGAACTAACGAATTACGAAAGTGGGCTTAAGTGGTTAGAAAACTGTTTTTAGATCAAACATGAGTACAGATCATTAGACTGCATACCTCTTACAGTGTTGATGGATGTTGAAGGGCTTATTTCTTCATTCTCACCACTGTCAGGGCCAGCTGCAGGACAAGATGCGTCAACATGACAGGGAGCTTTCTTCAATGTAGCCTCCGTGACACTGTGCAGAAAGGAAATGCATGCTAACATTAGCTATCTATTTAGCCATCTACAAAATTAATTAACCTATTCAATCCGGGAACGCATCGGTGTCATTTTAAGATTTCTTTGGCTATTCAAAAATAGCAGATATACAAGCTCATAGCGTGGCACCGAGTGCTATGAGCTTGTAGATCTGCTATTTTTGAAAAATCTAGAAAATTTGTGCAAATCTTTGAATATATATATTTTCAAAGCGAACATTTGTAACTCAAATCTTTGCTTCTGAGGGTCCCTGGAACAAAACATATTGAGATGGGGGTCCGCGGCCAAATACATATCTAAAAATGTTTTCTAAATCCTTACAGTATGTTGCTATATGGTGCTCCAACTTTTCCATGTCAAGGACCCCCAAAATGATATGTATTTGGCCGCGGACCCCCCCATATCAAAATAAGTTGTTCCAGGGACCCCCCAGAAGCACAGATCGGAGTTAAAGATGTTCGCTTTTAAAACATATATTCAAAGATTTGCACAAATGTAAGATTAAGATTGGGAAAATATTGTCCAGAATAGCACTGGACAAAATAACTGAACACGGGTGCAAGTTTGAATGACTCGATTTGAGTTCTTTTTCATTTCTTACAGTGTTTGTTGTCTTCGCAGGGGCATTCCAGTCAAGTCTGCAGATTACAAAGCAACATTATAAGCAGACATTATTAAGCAAGACAATAAAAAAAAAGAGACAGTTTTACATGCAAAGAAATTGCTAATGTAATGACCTGCTGGACCTCATATGTCTAAAGCTGTTACTTTTCAGGATTCAAATTCAAAAATAGCAAAAGTAGCAGATCTACAAGCTCAAAAAGTGTCGCTTTGCGCCGCGTTTCGAGCTTGCGGATCTGCTACTTTTGATGCTTTTGTGTGACGCTGTAGTATGATCAAGTAGGGCGTTCATTTAACACATTGCCTGACAGAATTATTTCAGATTTTTTGCAGTTTTATGCCAGAGATTTTTCATTCAGAAAAAAAAAGTACTCAGGAGCCGAGATACAGAAATTTTAAGTTTTAAGTTAACAAGGAAGTGGATAGGAGTCTGGATCTTCGAAAAATCATATCTCCTTGGTCTTTGGGTAAAAAAAAAATAAAAAAAAAAAGTTAACTTGATCTTGGCAATCAATGTGTTAAGAAAAAACACAAAAAGTTGAAATATGGAGATAAGAGGTTTCTGTCCAACATACTGTTTACAATATTTGGAAAAACAATCATTGAACCTCGGCCTGTCACAATTATTACATAATCGCTTGATCGTAATCATTTCAGATAATCGCAATTATTTTTTGCATAATCGTCATTATCATTTCCACGTTGAAAAATATTCATATATTTTCAAACATTGTCAAAAATAGGGGAAATAGCAGATCTACAAGCTCAAAATATTCCACGGTGTGACGCCTTTTGAGCTTGTATATCGGCTATTTCCACCATTCATGTTTTTTAAGTCGAAAAATTATTAACTGATGTAGGTTATTTGTCATATCTGCCCGGTGCAGTGTGAACCTTTCGTTTACGATGCCTAAAAGCCAAACAGAAATGTAATTTTTATTCATATGTTCCCAGTGTTCAACGACACAATTAAATTGTTAACTTACCTTACTTACGTTATTTGTGTGACAATTAATCGTGTAACAATGTAAAACGTCATAATCGTGATTAGATGCTGAGAGAATGAGTGTGTAAACACTGAGTGATAGCAATACTCAGGCAACATCGCCCTTCTACGGTATAGAAGCCTTAACCCATCCAATCCGGGAACTCATCTGTGTCACTTTAGATTTATTTGCCTACTAAAAAATAGCAGCTATACAAGCTCATAGCGCGGCTATGAGCTTGTAGATCTGCTATTGTTGGGGAAAGAATTGTGAAAATGTGTGCAAATATTTGAATATATATATATATATATATACATTTTTAACTCAAATCTTTGCTTCTGGGGGGGATCCCTGGAACCAAACATTTTGAGATGGGGGTCCGCGGACAAATACATACATTTTGCAACATAAGTTTAAAAAAAAAGAAAAACAGGTTAGGATTTAGAAGACATTTGTAGAATCCCCAGAAGCAAAGATTTGAGTTAAAAATTGCAGATCTACAAGCCCATAGTGCGGCACTCGGTGTCTTTTTTGGATAGCCAAAGAAATCTGAAAATGACACAGATACGTTCCCCGTCTTAAAGGTATCATGACATTCATTTTCACTTTTTTTATTTTCAATGTTTTATTTGGGGTTTTATGACCTCAATTACACCCAAAAAACCTGAAGTTAGAACATTCAGTGGATTTTCTGTGGTCTGGGGTTTTCTGAATAATTAGGCTGAAAAGTAATCTGAGCTTGGCCCTTCGACAGTGAGGTCACTGTCGATTAATCCCGCCCACTCTCCTCCTCGCCCCTCCCCTCCCCTATCCTTTCCTTTCCTTTGGGGGGGGCGGAGCAGAGGCGATGATTGACAGGCAAAATCCCTCACCAGCGACACCCGCAGGCAAAGATTTTTTTTTTCATTGCAGTTGAAAAGGCTTTAGAAATGTGAGAGAAAAACACCTGCCATTGATCACTGGAATGGAATTTTCACTTAAAACTTTTTGTACACTTTTGAAGGACCAGGACAAAGACTTTGAATGTGGTGTAAAAGTGAATGTCATTAAACCTTTAATGGATTCAAAACAATTACAGTAATGCAGCCAGTCCTTACAATTTGTGCCGGTATCCTGTTCATATGCCTGTATTATGTCCTTCAATCCAGCTATCTGCTTCTGGAATCCTGCGCTCTCCTGTAAACTCCTATTTGGGTCAAACAACCACATACTTGTTTTAGAATCACACAGCAACATTTCAAACTACCGGCATAACAACCGTCAGTGCCCTTCACAATTTCTGTGTATTCAGTGTATCCGCCTCTGTCATAGAATACCTTCTGGTGATTTTGTTTTTGCAAACTGGACAGCTGGCCTCCTTTTGCTTACTGCTTCGAAAAAGCTGCATAATACAATGTCTTGTGGAAAAAGAGAAGATAAAGTATGGTTCAAATGCAACTGATGAGGTTGTGTAATAAATACATTCTTGCAGTAAGAAAACGACTGATCACGTTTATATAAGGAAATAAATATAGGATATCAAGATTAAAAAGATTCTTTACTTGCAAAAGTGATGGTCACACTTTGTGGATACAGGTGCACTCATCAACTCTAGACTGTAAAAAATGCAAAAAGTACAGAAATATTATAGAGTTAACTGGAATGTAAATGACTGACTTATTACAAACAAAGTATATAGTGCTTGCATTGGACGAAGGTGATTCTTTAAAGTGGTGTAAAGTAGATAAGTACATTTACTCAAGTACTGTGCTTAAAGGGATATTTCGCTTTCTTTTTTTTAACTAAATTTTTATCCCGCGATTTTTGTAACCCATTTTTTTTCACCCGGTGCCAATTTCCTAAGTGATCCTGGGCGCTACACCAGCCCTACACCAGCACTACACCAGTCCCCCACAGTAGGGAGGCCAGGGCCGAGCTCATGCTTCCTTCAGGCATGAGAGCCAACTGACCTTCTTGTCACCTGACAGGGGGGAGTTTCCCTGGTTGGACGTAGCGCGTGGAAGGAACACGTTATTCCAACCAGTTCCCTTCCCCTCCATCAGGCGCCCCGGCTGTCATGGGGGAGGCGGTATAGCGACCAGGATTACTACATGTTTTTGTGAGGGTATTAACTACCCTAGGAGACACGGGGAGAACATGCAAACTCCACACAGAGTAGGCCCTTTCGCCAACCCCACCTAGGGTATGGGCGCTGATGACGCGGAGGAGAAGACACGCCCCCAGCGCCCACAGCATCCCCCGGCGGGAATCGAACCCAGGACCTTCTAGCTGTGAGGCGACAGCGCTACCGACTGCGCCACCGTGCCTCCCTTGGGATATTTCGCTTTCAATCATGTTTGGGGTCATTTTAACGTCTACTAGTAGTTTTTAAGTTGCTTGAAAACACCCGTCCTTGGTTCTGGTGACTGAATTGTCCTTTAATGCGTGATATTGTCCTCTTAATCCCTTTAAGTACAATTTTGAGGTATTTTTACTTAACTATAGTATTTCCAATTTTCAGTACTTTTACTTCAACTACACTACATCTCAGAGGCAAATATTATACTTTACTCTACTACAATTATTTGAAAACTTTAGTTACGAGTTACAACTGTAGATTTAGATTATTATTACAAAAAATACATTAACCACAGACTATATACATTTTGGCTATTTGAAAATAGCCAATCTACAAGCTTACAATGTGTCGCGATGCATTGTGAGCTTGAAGATCTGCTATTTTCAAAAAAATATATATACATTTGAAAACTCTGCATAATGAGTACTTTCTACTTTTGGTCCTTTAAGTACGGTACATTTTGAGACCAATACTTTAGTACTCAAGTACATTTTGAATACAGAACTTCTACTACAGAGTATATCTACATTGCTGCAGTATTGATACTTTTACTTAAGTAAAACATGTGAGTACTTCTTCCATCACTGGTTCTTTGTTTGAAAGACACTGACCATATGGGACACTGCAGCGTCTCCCAGAGGACAGTGATCCCTCTTTTGACATCCTGTTCCTTCATGGTGTTTTTCTACCAATTGAACCTATAAAACAAACCAAAAGAAATGTCAACAATATTGTATGTGTAATTGAGACTCGATAATTGGAACTGGAACATTATAAAACTGAAGCTGATAAAATGGGTACTCTCTCCTGGTTGGCTGAATTGTTTTATTTACCTGAAAATGTATTTTCTGTTTATTAAAGAGCTGGAGAGACAGGGAGACCACTGTTATTGAACACTTTATAGTCCATAGCAAGGATTACTATCAGAATATAGTGCTTTAACCTTTTAAGAAGAAAAAAAGGTTTTTGTTTTAACCCAAAAATATAAACTACCCTGCCTTTGACAATAAATATGTTATATCACTTTTGGAAATCGCGGTTTGAACAGCTAAACGTGCCCGCACTAACATTCAAAAAACATCCAGTGAATAAAGGTTGTGATGTTAGGAGTGGAATTAGTCCATCCTGGTAAAAAAAAGAAAGAAAATCACCCAAACTATGTAACATAGTGGTTCTCAAAGTGGGGTCCAGCCAGGGGGTCCCCAGTTAATATAGCATTCAATTCTGTTTCACCACTTTAGCCCTATACTTTGGCTATTCAAAAACAGCCAATCTACAAGTTCACAACCGACACAACGTGTCGTGAACTTGTAGATTGCCTATTTTTGTGAAAAATTAGGGAATAATTGTGAAACTTTTCAACACAACTCTTCTCTTATGGGGGTACCTTCCCAGGCACAAACTCTTTCCAGACGAGGGTGTGAAACTTTTCAACACAACTCTTCTCTTATGGGGGTACCTTCCCAGGCACAAACTCTTTCCAGACGAGGGTCCGCGGCCAAACACAACAATATATCAATTTGGGGGTCCTTGACATGAGAAGGTTTTGAGAACCACTGATTTCACAGTGAACAGTAGAGAGCCTTCCAGAGCAGTATTGCACATACATAGCTGGTTTTGTATGCTAGACATTTACAATAAACATTAACAGGCCAACATTATACAGTGATACAGTATGAACAACTATAGCAGGTTCCTCCATGTCTTGATTCTTCATACACAGCTTGCTTTTCATCACTTTCTCAGATTCTTCATACAAAGACAGCTTGCTTTTCATCACTCTCATTTTAAGTCATTTCTGTGTAATTAATGATTATTATTATAATTATTCCTAGTAAATGATATTTACTGTAGATATTACTGTAGATGTGGACTAGTATGGTTAACTTGTCCCTTATCTGAGTGGTTATTAAAGTGGGGTGACGTCCACGGACCCTCAGGGTTCCTTGAGGGGGGTTTCAAATGGACCCTTACAGTTCTGTAACTCTGCGTGTACTAAATAGAACCAAATGGACCCTTACAGTTCTGTAACTCTGCGTGTACTAAATAGAACCAAATGGACCCTTACAGTTCTGTAACTCTGCATGTACTAAATAGAACCAAATGGACCCTTACAGTTCTGTAACTCTTGTGTGTACTGAATAGAACCAAATCCTTACAGTTCTGCCCTGAGTGTACAAATGGAACCAATACAGTTATGCAACTCTGAGAGTGTACTAAATCATAGATGTATTTTATCGAGCCAGACATTTGCATACATCATAGACACAAGAGTAAAAGTCAGACTCGGTTACATACACCTATAGTCTTGATCCAAGGCTAACAGTTATGCAACTCTGAGAGTGTACCAAAGAGAAACAAATGGCATTTGGTTCCATTTAGTACACTATTTTATGTGTCGCATAAAGACAGATGTGTTGTCAGTCAGTCAGTCAGTCAGTCAGTCAGTCAGTCAGTCAGTCAGACAGACAGACACAACAGCTTGACCGAACTCACTGAAGACATTCGCCTTAGATCAAGACTATCGGACGTACATGTATTTTATCGATTTTTACAGCCCGTACTTCTCCGCAAATGTACAAATGCA
>NC_137617.1:11636833-11716833 GCF_963280865.1 Gymnoscopelus braueri | reverse complement strand
GAAAGGTTTAAGAGGTTCTAAAGGTTCTAAAGGTTTGAAAGGTTCTAAAGGTTTGAAAGGTTTGAAAGGTTTGAAAGGTTTGAAAGGTTTAAGAGGTTCTAAAGGTTTAAGAGGTTCTAAAGGTTTGAAAGGTTCTAAAGGGTATTTACTTTAAATTATTTTTAGTCACTTTATTTACTTTAAAGTATTTTTTACTAATTTTTACAACTTTTAAGTATTTTTACTATTTTTTTCAACTTTTAAGTATTTTTACTCATGTTGAGTACTTTTAAGTATTTTTACTCAGTATAAGTACTCTTAAGTATTTTTAATCAAGGTACTTACTTTAAAGTATTTTTAGTCACTTTATTTACTTTAAAGTAGCTTTTACTAATTTTTACAACTTTTAAGTATTTTTACTCTTTTTATCAACTTTTAAGTATTTTTACTATTTTTTTCAACTTTTAAGTATTTTTACTCATTTTGAGTACTTTTAAGTATTTTTACTCAATATAAGTACTCTTAAGTATTTTTACTCAAGGTATTTACTTTAAAGTATTTTTAGTCATTTTATTTACTTTAAAGTAGCTTTTACTAATTTTTACAACTTTTAAGTATTTTTACTCTTTTTATCAACTTTTAAGTATTTTTACTATTTAAAAAGTGAAATATCTCTAAAAGTACAAATTATTTCAAAAAATTCTAATGGTAGCCAATATGTCCTAAGTAGGCTGAACGTTATAGAGTTGGAACGGAGTTTCTATCTAAAAGTATGAATTTCTCCATTGAAATGAATGGGAGTTTTTTAGAAGTAAAAAGTGAAATATCTCTAAAAGTACAAATTATTTCAAAAATTCAAATGGTAGCCGACATGTCCTGAGTAGGCCGAACGTTGAAGAGTTGGAACGGAGTTTGTAGCTAAAAGTATGAAGGACTAGTTAGGGGTCAAAAAACGGTGTTGACAATAACAGTAGTGTGATCGCTTTAGCGATCCCACAATTACTATCCATCATTGTGGGATCGCTAAAGCGATCACACTACTGTTATCTTCACCGTTTTTGGGACATTTTTTTGGCCCCTAACTAGTCCTTCATACTTTTAGCTACAAACTCCGTTCCAACTCTTCAACGTTCGGCCTACTCAGGACATGTCGGCTACCATTTGAATTTTTGAAATAATTTGTACTTTTAGAGATATTTCACTTTTTACTGCTAAAAAAATCCCATTCATTTCAATGGGGAAATTCATACTTTTAGCTAGAAACTCCGTTCCAACTCTATAACATTCAGCCTACTTAGGACATATTGGCTACCATTTGAAATTTTGAAATAATTTGTACTTTTAGAGATATTTCACTTTTTACTGCTAAAAAAAATCCCATTCATTTCAATGGGGCAATCCTATTTAGCTACAGTGGAGCCTAGCAACTGCTTATTAGACCCTAGCAACACCATATTAGACCATAGCAACCACCTATCATACCCTAGCAACCACCGATTAGACCCTAGCAACCACCTTTCTAACCTAGCAACCACCTGTTTTACCCTAGCAACCACCAATTAGACCCTAGCAACCACCTATTAGAACCTAGCAACCGGCTATCAGACCCTAGCAACCACAGTTTTACCCTAGAAAACTACATTTTACACTATTCAACACCGACAAACCTTTAGAACCGTAGACCTTTAAAACCTTTCAAACCTTTCGAACCTTTCAAACCTTTCAAACCTTTCAAACCTTTAGAACCTTTAGAACCTTTCAAACCTTTCAGACCTTTCAAACCTTTCAAACCTTTCAAACCTTTCGAACCTTTCAAACCTTTAGAACCTTTCAAACCTTTGGAACCTCTTAAACCTTTAGAACCTTTAGAACCTTTCAAACCTTTAGAACATTTCAAACCTTTAGAACCTTTCAAACCTTTAGAACCTTTCAAACCTTTAGAACTTTTAGAACTTTAAACCTTTCAAACCTTTAACACTACTAACAATATCAATACCCAATACCATCAACATTCTTAGCGATCCCACACTGTTTCTTCAGGAACAGTACTTTCTAGTTATAGTTAATATTGCTATAGTGCTGTACCCATTGTCAGGGTTAGACTAGTTGGAGTTTAGCTGTAGTTAAATTCGACTGGTGAAAGAAGGCTGCCTGGGAATAAGAAGGGGGAGAACATACTCGTTCATCCCCAGTCAAAGTGGTTTAGTTTAAGATTGATGGCTTGATGAAAGGAACAACACACGTGACTCTTGATGTATGGAGAACATTGAGTCAGGGGGTACCGGGGGTGAGACATATATGGGGTCAACCCTTGTGTAATGTATTTATTGAATTTGGGGGTATATTGCATACAAATAGGACTAATTCACTTGTACACCTAATTCCAAGCAGAGCAAGCAAAATAATCTGTTCTTTAATTGTTCTGTTCTCTGACGTCCCAACTTAGTCGGAATTATTAATTATGAATCCATGTAATGATAGATTATGGAGAGTAAATAACAACATTCTAGATGTGTTTAACCCATTAAAACCGGGAAAGCAACCGTGTCACTTTAGCTTTTAACCATTATTTTATACTTGATAGATGTGTGACGCTGTAGTATGATCAAGTAGTCCATTCATTTACGGAAAGAAACACAAAAAAAGTTAAAATATGGAGATAAGAGGTTTCTGCCCGACAGCAACGATATACAATATAGCCTTGCTCGGGCCCTGACTATTCTGTTGCTGTCGGGCATTTTTTGTAAATGAATCGTAGAAGAGTGACACAGAAAATAAGAAAAATAGCCGATCTACAAGCTCACAATGCATTGTGAGCTTCTATAGACCTGCTATGTTAGAATTTATTTTAAAGGGAAAGTGTTAGAGTCTGTGTTGGTTTCATAAATATTTAACCATTAACAGCTTGTAAATAATAACTACATTGATCCATTGGAACACAGGTTCTTTTTTCCCTTTCCTGAAAAGTTACGTTTTTGGACATA
Organism: Gymnoscopelus braueri; assembly: GCF_963280865.1. Lineage (NCBI taxonomy): Eukaryota > Metazoa > Chordata > Actinopteri > Myctophiformes > Myctophidae > Gymnoscopelus > Gymnoscopelus braueri. The sequence continues at coordinate 11,713,870 of NC_137617.1, read as the reverse complement.
AAACGTTTCCACCCCACAGCAACGATATGTTTCTCATGCACCATCGGTGCTTGGCTTGCAGCAAAAATTACAATCTACAGCATTAGAGCTGGTAAAAATGTGCCTGCATATTCAAACTGGGATTATTTCTAGTGGTTCAACATGATCATTATGCTTTCAAATTGTGCCTTAAACCAATCGTTCTCAAACTTTTAAATTTCAATATCTCCCCTTAACTCTTTACAACATCTGTATTAGACGTTAATGTCTAGAACACTGACATTAAAAGGCAAAATTTATGTTCAGATTGTACAAGTGTTACAAAACACTAGCAAACATTCGATCAGTTATCTTTCCCCCCCACTGGTTGACTTTCAGAAATATTGATTCACATTAACAATTTTAATTAAACAAAACAGTGACACACCAAATCCTGTCATAGCTACCGCATTGCATTGTGGGCATGTAGGTACAGTTCCAGAATGTATTGCATTTTACGTAGGCTACTATTGAGTAGCTACTATAAAAGTCTCAATACTAATTTCGCATTGTAAATAGTATGTTAGTATCAGTGGTGGACAGTAACTAAGTACATTTACTTACAAGTACTGTACTTAAGTACAAATTTGAGATACTTTTACTTTACTGTAGTATTTCCAATTCTCAATACTTTCACTTCTACACCACTACATCTCAGAGGCAAATATTATACTTTTACTCCACTACAATTATTTGAAAACTTTAGTTACAAGTTTTTTAGTAGATTTTGATTATTATTACAAAACATACATTACCCACTTCAGCCCTATACATTTCGGCCATTTAAAAATAGCGGATATAAGCTTGCGACGCATTGTGAGCTTGTAGATCTGTTATTTCAAACGATTTGTTATACATTTGAAAAAAAAATTATGGGACATTCTGCATAATGAGTACTTTCTACTTTTGGTACTTTAAGTATATTTTAATACCAATACTTTTGTATTTTTACTCAAGTAAATGTAGAATACCGGACTTATTTCTAGATTGCAGTATTGACACTTTTACTTTTACTTTTAGTAATAAAGTATCCCTAATGGGTAATTTACATATGTATACGTTTATATGTTCAGCACATTTCAACAACGCAGCAATTCAGAATGCTTTACACAAAACACGAAGAGCATTAAGACACATTATAAAAGGATATTTGTATTCAATTAAAGCTAATTAAAGTTGTGAAAAGAAAACGAGAATACAAAAAAAGAAGAATACAATGACAGAATCAGTGCAAAATCAAAAACCTCAGTAAAAGGAGGCGGCAAATAGAAAAGTCTTCTGCTTGGATTTTAAAGAATGTGATACAGATGTGACAGGAGTTAAGGTTAAGTACAGTTACAGACTTTTTAACACTCAATATCGTTTTACTGTTGTCGTACTTCATAGTTTTTATTTACAAATTAATTGTATTATGCTCTTTTTATTTAAAGGCCGTTTGCTGAAAGCAACTGAGATGAAGGAAGACTCTATATAGCATTCTTGTGCAGGTTTGAGACAAAGACTGTGCGTCCCTAGAGAGATGTGATACCACAAGTGCTGTCACAGACAGTACAAAAGGTTTCTTGTATTTTACATATACCACAAACAACGTTTTTATTGCCCTGTAAATGTAAATCTTCAAAGAACATGAAGCTTTTGTTACAAGCTGTACATGTAAAGGGCTTTGCCCTGTATGAATTCACATGTGGGTTTTCATATTTTCAATTAGGTTAAAGCTTTTGTTACAAATTGTACAAGCAAAAGGCTTTTAACCTGTATGAATCCTCATGTGGGTTTTCATATTTGCTTTTTGGGTAAAGGTTTTGCTACAAACTGTACAAGGAAAGGGCCTTTCGCCTGTATGAATAGTCATGTGTTTTTTCAGATTTCCTGTTAGAGTAAATCTTTTGCTACAAACTGTACAGGCAACGGGCTTTTCACCTGTGTGTGTCCTAATGTGTCTTTTTAGATTTCGGCTAAAGCTTTTGCTACAAACCGGACAAACCATTCGTCTTTTCTTTGTATGAATCCTTGTGTGTTTTATCAGATCAGCATTGGACCTAGACACTTTGCCACACTCTGTACAACAAAAGCTTTTCTTTCCTGTTTGACTCCTCATGGATGGCCTTTGTTTTGACAATTTCATGTTCTGAGACAACTTCTTGCTCAAAGACAACCTTTGTCCTTCCACATGTTGTGTCTGTGATTTTAGTGTGGGCTCCCTATCACTGTCTTCAGTATCAGATTCAGAACTGTGTGAAGCCCAGTCATCACTGTCCTCAGTAATGTCAGATTCAGAACTGTGTGAAGAGAGGAGCTGGTCATCACTAGTTGGTTGTGATGTTCCACATTGCACTACATCAGTTTGTGTTTTCATGTGTTGAGTTGAGGTGCTGGCTAGAGGCTCAGTCTCTCTGTCTTTATCATCAACTTCACTTTTCACTGCTAGTAATGTCAACGATGACCCTGCAGCCTCCTGTGGTCTTTGAAGTAGCTCTTCCTGCTGTTCCTCTTTAATCTGAGGAGGTTCTAGTTTCACCTGGACCAGACTGGGACTCCTCTCCTGCAGTCCAGTGGAAACCTCCTCTTTACACACAGGAAGGAGTGTGAGATCTACAAGGAGGTAAGCAGAGAACTTCTCAATGTACTGTATATTCTGATTGATTTATTCTTCTATTAATTAGTTTGTTTTGTAATTATTATTATTGTATTGTACATTTTGAAAAGTGTCAGGTGACACATGTCAAAATGTTTGTGTACAAAGTATGAATTCGTTAACTGTTAACATAGTGTTGGCTGTCTTGCAGAAACATCACATCTCCACATTTCAACATTTTATTGTTTTCTTTTGTAAATAAATGCCCTACTTTGTCCTACAACAGTGTCTCACAAAAGGAGGGGAAATAGCCGCTCTTCAAGTGTTGCGCGCTTGTAGATTTTATTTGTGCTATTTCCAACACATTTTTAAAGAGAATGTGGAAGTTTATGTGTGGGGGTTTTATAAATATTGAAACAATGAAAAGTATAAAAAGAGCTTGTAAATAATAACTAAATTGGATCCATTGGATCCCGTCTGTGGCCGATTCAATCGGAAGTTCCCAATGGGCGGTAGTGGCATGCCGTATCTGGTGAAACCCGGAATTACACTCAATGTAAACAGGAAGTAAACAAGGGCGAAAAAATGCTGTTCGGCACAGAATTAAAACATTTCTTTATTGAAAGATATGGATTATTACATTGCACTACAACTCCTGACAGTTAGTTAACATTTGGGGCTTGGGGGTAAGCACCTTTATTTTTGCATTTGTACATGTTTGGAGCCCCGGACAGGCTAGGAGCTGAAAGTCCCGGTGACAATGGGGAGGAGTGTCTACAACTCTCGTAGATTGAAAACGTCAGAATCATAAATACGTCTACGAGAGTTGTATTCTACAGCTACAGGGACCCCCATAAGAGATTTGTGTTCATGAGATTTTTAAATTAGAAAATGTTCCATTTTAAAAAAAAGAATGCAGATCTACAAGCTCATGACTTGTTGTGAGCTATTGTTGAAAAAACTAAGTATAAAAATATGCTTAAAGGAGGAGTTCACCCAAAAAATGATTTATTTTCTATCAATTGCACACACCATGAAGCCTTAAAAACATGGATTTATTTTGGTTTTTGTCGCATTCCTAAGCCAATAATTTGATGCCCGGGTGTATTTCCGGTAGGAGACACAAAGAATCTATTTTGTGTCTCCTACCGGATACATTAGCCGGTAGGAGACAGGAATCAAATTATTAGCTTAGGAATGCGACAAAAACACAAATAAATCCATGGATTCAAGGCTTCATGGGGTGTGCAATTGATAGAAAATAAGTCATTTTTTGGGTGAACTACTCCTTTAACGTAGTTTCCAGTTCCCATGGAAATAGCATCGCTCCTACAGAGAGAACTCACCAACGCTCAGGACAGAGTTAAGTTCGGCCAGAACTACGTATTAACATGTCTTAGTTTGACATGAAGCATGAACCAACCTGCTCTGTGTAGTTTGATGTGTGGCTGTAGCATCGCGTCCAGCAGTTTGTTTTGTCTCTCCAGCAGAGTTTCTAGTGTGTCTGTCTCTCTCTGGAAGAGGTTGCACATGAACTCTGCAGCCGCACTGAGGCGCTCCAACACAAACACTCTGACGTTAAGCTTCAATATACAAACATCACCACGCTGCTGTGTTTCCAAAACACACAACATCTCCTCTCCCACCAACGTCATGTGTTCATTTATCGACAGCCGTATAGACTCCATTTGACACATTTTACCTCCTTTATGAGAAATGTTCACCAAGCTCTCTGTTCCTACTGTAATATGTATGTAATGTGCAAAGCTCCTATAATATACTTATATAATGTATTAAGGCAATAATATCAACAATTCCACCATTACGCTTACGGGCAGCTACTTAAAATAAACAACATAATTACATCCGGGTCACCGTGTTTCAAGCGTGCCGTGCGCAGCAAAGGATCCAGGCACTGCTGCCTTTCGCCACCTGGTGGAGGAGGTGTGTAACTGTTACTGAATAAATATAAGATGAGAGAGAGAGACAGACAGAGACATACAGAGAAGATGTATATTGTTAAGAGTAATTCACGTTACGCCAGAGGTCTGTGTATGTTGTAGTTGTCATAGCGATAGCTACCGCATTGCAGTGTGAGCAATAATGCAATGCATTTCACGTAGTGTGTGTGTGTGTGTGTGTGTGTGTGTGTGTGTGTGTGTGTCTGTGTGTGTGTGTGTGTGTGTGTGTGTGTGTGTGTGTGTGTGTGTGTGTGTGTGTGTGTGTGTGTGTGTGTGTGTGTGTGTGTGTGTGTGTGTGTTCAAGCACTGGTGACGTCACCCGGTCAGGATCCGTCACGTGGGGTTTGTTTATGTTCCGCTCTGCCCTGAAACAGCTGTTGAGTCGCGCACGCGCGCGTTCGATAGCAACAGTTGCTAGGTTGCGCGTGTCACCACACCATATATGGTCATCATCAACGAATCAGAACTTGTCACAAATTGTGACGTTGCAGAGTTTGGCCCCATAAAAGGCAGATCACAGCCACACATGTATCAGTGATCAGTGTGTTACATTAAGCAGTGTGTCATTGTGCATTTCATATGAACACAGTCAAGATGTACCAACTTAGAGATAGAAAACCTTCATGCAGCGACTCTAATGATTCCAACTGTACAGCAGATGAATATGACTCCATGGGTTCAACTGGAGACAGCAGCAAGAGGAGGATGAGAGGAGTGCTGAAGCGTGAGGCAGGGCAGAAGAAGAAGGAGGAGGCAGCCGTCCCACTGCAAAAACCCAAGAAGAAGTCACGTGGCCGTGTAAAGATAGAAATTGAATTCATTGAGAACACGCTAAAGCGACGCACAACCTTCAGCAAGCGTAAAAATAGTGTAATAAACAAGGTCAAAGAGCTCGCCAAGCTGACAGGAACCCAGGTTCTCTTGCTGGTGGCCAGTGAAACGGGACACGTCTACAAATTTGCCTCCGACAAGCTCCAGCCCATGTTCACTAGTGAGGCGGGCAAAGCCCTGATTCAATCGTGCCTCAATTCACCACTGGACTCACCACCACCCCACGATGATGATGATAAAGCGCCCACGGATGTGAGCGCCTGTCCACGCGATGATGATGATGATGCGCCCACGGATGTGAGCGCCACGGCTGCCACGGGCTTCAAAGAGAAGATGGACCTCACCTTCCAAGCTTCTGAGTCGGAGAGCCTGGGCAGCACTAATGATGAATCGAAACCATCTTTCAACAACGTGGCCAGTCTACCAGGTACCACCACCACCACCTGCAGCAGCAGCAATGCCCAGCCCATGATGCCCACCACCTCCACCACCTCCACTGTGCAGGAGGGCAGCGGGCTGCAGGTACAACAGCACAGCCAGGCCCCCACGTCCTCCCTGCCCATGGAAGGTCACATGATGTACCCCAGTCCTCCGTACACAGTGATGGACAACATCTCCCAGGGGCCCTGTGACTTCCAGTTTTCAGACGAATTGATGGAATTTGTACTGAGCATGTGCCCTGCTGATTCAAGCCTATAGTAGGCAGTTCGATCGATATGCAGCGTCAGTGTGCAAGAGACAGAGAAGAGGCTCTTTGGATCAAAGAAATCTCTCCAAAGTGCCCAGTGTCATATGCGACAACCTTTTTATTATTGTCATTCTATTTTATTTTATTTGTTATGTAGCACACAATCTGTGAGACAAGTCCAAACAATATTTTGCTCCTTGTACTGTATATAAGTCAATAACAAATAAAACTTCTTGAATCTTGAACAGCAAAGTGTCTTATTCTTTCTGTAATTAAGTGAGGGCTTTCACTAAGGAAAATTGTCTTTTATCAAATAACAATTGCTATAGTTACACATTGCTTTAAACTGTCTTCCAGTCTGACCTAATAGCCGTGGTGTCTCTCTCTCTCACACACACGCACGCACACACACACACACGCACGCACGCACGCACGCACGCACGCACGCACGCACGCACGCACGCACACACGCACACGCACACACACACACACACACACACGTGTAAGTAATAACAAGTAAATAATTACTATCCATCATTATAGTTAATATTGCTATAGTGCTGTACCCATTGTCAGGGTTAGACTAGTTGGAGTTTAGCTGTAGTTAAATTCGACTGGTGAAAGAAGGCTGCCTGGGAATAAGAAGGGGGTGAACATACTCGTTCATCCCCAGTCAAAGTGGTTTAGTTTAAGATTGATGGCTTGATGAAAGGAACAACACACGTGACTCTTGATGTATGGAGAACATTGAGTCAGGGGGTACCGGGGGCGAGACATATATGGGGTCAACCCTTGTGTAATGTATTTATTGAATTTGGGGGTATATTGCATACAAACAGGACTAATTCACTTGTACACCTAATTCCAAGCAGAGCAAGCAAAAATAATCTGTTCTTTAATTGTTCTGTTCTCTGACGTCCCAACTTGGTCGGAATTATTCATTATGAATCCATGTAATGATAGATTATGGAGAGTAAATAACAACATTCTAGATGTTTATACATTATACTTGATAGATGTGTGACGCTGTAGTATGATCAAGTAGTCCATTCATTTACGGAAGGAAACACAAAAAAAAATAATAATATGGAGATAAGAGGTTTCTGCCCGACAGCAACGATATACAATATAGCCTTGCTCGGGCCCTGACTATTCTGTTGCTGTCGGGCATTTTTTGTAAATGAATCGTAGAAGAGTGACACAGAAAATAAGAAAAATAGCCGATCTACAAGCTCACAATGCATTGCGACGCGTTGTGAGCTTCTATAGACCTGCTATGTTAGAATTTATTTTAAAGGGAAAGTGGTAAAGTCTGTGCTGGTTTCATAAATATTTAACCATTAACAACAGCTTGTAAATAATAACTACATTGATCCATTGGAACACAGGTTATTTTTTCCCTTTCCTGAAACATAAAACGTTTCCACCCCACAGCAACGATATGTTTCTCATGCACCAACGGTGCTTGGCTTGCAGCAAAAATTACAATCTACAGCATTAGAGCTGGTAAAAATGTGCCTGCATATTCAAACTGGGATTATTTCTAGTGGTGTCTAGAACACTGAAAAAATAAACAACAGACATTAAAAGGCAAAATTTATGTTCAGATTGTACAAGTGTTACAAAACACTAGCAAACATTCGATCAGTTATCTTTCCCCCCCACTGGTTGACTTTCAGAAATATTGATTCACATTAACAATTTTAATTAAACAAAACAGTGACACACCAAATCCTGTCATAGCTACCGCATTGCATTGTGGGCATGTAGGTACAGTTCCAGAATGTATTGCATTTCACGTAGGCTACTATTGAGTAGCTACTATAAAAGTCTCAATACTAATTTCGCATTGTAAATAGTATGTTAGTATCAGTGGTGGACAGTAACTAAGTACATTTACTTACAAGTACTGTACTTAAGTACAAATTTGAGATACTTTTACTTTACTGAAGTATTTCCAATTTTCAATACTTTCACTTCTACACCACTACATCTCAGAGGCAAATATTATACTTTTACTCCACTACAATTATTTGAAAACTTTAGTTACAAGTTACTTAGTAGATTTTGATTATTATTACAAAACATACATTACCCACTTCAGCCCTATACATTTCGGCCATTTAAAATAGCCAATATAAGCTTGCGACGCATTGTGAGCTTGTAGATCTGTTATTTCAAACGATTTGTTACACAAAAATAAATTATGGGACATTCTGCATAATGAGTACTTTCTACTTTTGGTACTTTCAGTATATTTTAATACCAATACTTTTGTACTTTTACTCAAGTAAATGTAGAATACCGGACTTATTTCTAGATTGCAGTATTGACACTTTTACTTTTACTTTTAGTAATAAAGTATCCCTAATGGGTAATTTACATATGTATACGTTTATTTGTTCAGCACATTTCAACAACGCAGCAATTCAGAATGCTTTACACAAAACACGAAGAGCATTAAGACACATTATAAAAGGATATTTGTATTCAATTAAAGCAAATTAAAGTTGTGAAAAGAAAACGAGAATACAAAAAAAGAAGAATACAATGACAGAATCAGTGCAAAATCAAAAACCTCAGTAAAAGGAGGCGGCAAATAGAAAAGTCTTCTGCTTGGATTTTAAAGAATGTGATACAGATGTGACAGGAGTTAAGGTTAAGTACAGTTACAGACTTTTTAACACTCAATATCGTTTTACTGTTGTCGTACTTCATAGTTTTTATTTACAAATTAATTGTATTATGCTCTTTTTATTTAAAGGCCGTTTGCTGAAAGCAACTGAGATGAAGGAAGACTCTATATAGCATTCTTGTGCAGGTTTGAGACAAAGACTGTGTGTCCCTAGAGAGATGTGATACCACAAGTGCTGTCACAGACAGTACAAAAGGTTTCTTGTATTTTACATATACCACAAACAACGTTGTTGTTTATTGCTTTTAACCTGTATGAATCCTCATGTGGGTTTTCATATTTGTTTTTTGGGTAAAGGTTTTGCTACAAACTGTACAAGGAAAGGGCCTTTCGCCTGTATGAATAGTCATGTGTTTTTTCAGATTTCCTGTTAGAGTAAATCTTTTGCTACAAACTGTACAGGCAAAGGGCTTTTCACCTGTGTGTGTCCTAATGTGTTGTTTCAGATTCTGATTATCAGCAAAGCTTTTGCTGCAAACTGAACAAGCAAACGGCTTTTCACCTGTATGAATCACCATGTGTTTTTTCAGATTTTCCGTTCGGGTAAAGCTTTTGCAACAAACTGTACAGGCAAACGGGTTTTCTCCTGAATGAGTCGCCATATGTTCTTTCATACGTCGACGCTGTTTGAAGCTTTTGTTGCAAACTGTACAAGAGAAGGGCTTCTGCCCTGAATGACTCAGCATGTGTGTTTTCAGATGTTCAGAAAGCCTAAAGCTTTTATTACAAACTAAACAAGCAAATGGCTTTTCCCCTGTATGAGTCCTCATGTGTCTTTTTAGATGTCGGCTAAAGCTTTTGCTACAAACCGGACAAACCATTCGTCTTTTCTTTGTATGAGTCCTCATGTGTACTTCCAGGTCTTTAGGTAGGCTAAAGCTTTTGCTACAAACGGAACAAACGAATGGTCTTTCCTTTTTATGAATCCTTTTGTGTTTTATCAGATCAGCATTGGACCTAGACACTTTGCCACACTCTGTACAACAAAAGCTTTTCTTTCCTGTTTGACTCCTCATGGATGGCGTTTGTTTTGACAATTTCATGTTCTGAGACAACTTCTTGCTCAAAGACAACCTTTGTCCTTCCACATGTTGTGTCTGTGATTTTAGTGTGGGCTCCCTATCACTGTCTTCAGTATCAGATTCAGAACAGTGTGAAGCCCAGTCATCACTGTCCTCAGTAATGTCCGATTCAGAACTGTGTGAAGAGAGGAGCTGGTCATCACTAGTTGGTTGTGATGTTCCACATTGCTCTATATCAGTTTGTGTTTTCATGTGTTGAGTTGAGGTGCTGGCTAGAGGCTCCGTCTCTCTGTCTTTATCATCAACTTCACTTTTCACTGCTAGTAATGTCAACGATGACCCTGCAGCCTCCTGTGGTCTTTGAAGTAGCTCTTCCTGCTGTTCCTCTTTAATCTGAGGAGGTTCTAGTTTCACCTGGACCAGACTGGGGCTCCTCTCCTGCAGTCCAGTGGAAACCTCCTCTTTACACACAGGAAGGAGTGTGAGATCTGCAAGGAGTAGAGAGGTAAGCAGAGAACTTCTTAATGTACTGTATATTCTGATTGTATCAGATTTATTCTTCTATTAATTAGTTTGTTTTGTAATTATTATTGTATTGTACATTTTGACATGTGTCAAGTGACACGTGTCAAAATGTTTGTGTACAAAGTATGAATTAGTTAACTGTTAACATATTTTATGGTTTTCTTATCTAAATGCCCTACTTTGTCCTATAACAGTTTCTCACAAAAGGAGGGGAAATAGCCGCTCTAAGTGTTGCGCGCTTGTAGATTTGATATTTGTGCTATTTCCAACACATTTTTAAAGAGAATGTGGAAGTGTGTAAGCGTGGGTTTTATAAATATTGAACCAATGAAAAGTATGAAAACAGCTTGTAAATAATAACTAAATTGGATCCATTGGAATACTGGTTCTTTTTTCTATTTCATGAAAAGTAATAGTTTTTGTCATACAAGGTTTCCACCCGACAGCAATGATATAATATGCAACTGTACCGACTAAGGTTGTCAATGAATATAACACATTCATATATAGAATTCAATATTAAAGGAATATTTGATTGTAACAATTAAGATGCAAATACAAAAAATATATATATATATGCCTGCTCTAACCTTACACAGCAGCTGATTTGTGAGATCACAGAGCCAGCAGTCTAACTACAGCTTACGCTCCTCCCTCGCAATCCAGTAAGCACACAGACTCCTCACGGTAGAAACAAGAAAAACTTGACTCTGTAGAACATGTTGAATCAACGTCACTTTAATTGATTCAAAATGCTAACTTAGGTCAAGCTGAAACGGGCGATCCATTTGATAATGATGGCAGACATTTTACAACCAGACATTTTCGACCAAACAAACCATCTAAAAAAATTGAAATTGTCCCCTACGGTAAAACTTCCTTGTTTTCACATTTCTTGTCTACCTTAATTTTATTTATACAAAAATGTTACAGGCTATAATGAGTCTGACTGAATAGATTGGTTTATAATATCCCGTTTCATGTCAAGGTAAAGATTGAGGTAGCATCAGCACTAGCCCTAGAATGGCTGTGATATAAATTTACATAGAGTTCATGTATTCCATATATGCAGCCATAGATCACTCCTATGCCCTCCTGCATCAGTGAATCATTGCGACAGCATTACAAGTTTGAGTTTGTACTCAAGTTTCACACGGACCACATTTTCTCCAGTGAACACATAATGTATGGGGTAAGGTTGTGCGGTTTCCAAGATTTTAAAATGCCACCCCAAAAAAAAACTTGGTACTTGGTTTAACCATCTAGTTAATTCTAACGTGGCCAGTGGCTGCATTATCTGGTCGGCGATGACAGCTGTTAAATTGATGCAATCAGAGACTGCTATTCAGTCAGACAAGATGGCTTCTTTCCCCAATACACACTCTTCAATGAACGCATAATCACCCATTTAATGATCTGTTAATCAAATGCCTACCCAGCAGTTAGTTTCCTTTCGGTGTGTTCAAAGAAATGAACAGATCATTATAGGGAGAAACAACGGCACTTTATTGACTAACTCCTGCTAACTCCTGACTAACTCCTGCGGCATCTAAGCCTCAGTTTGCAAGTGCACCTTCCAGCGCATCTGCAATATTGTCAGCGGTGTGTTGATCTGGGAAAAGGCTTGTTTGGAGGCATCTGGATTCCAGTTTCCATTCAGGTCTGATGGCATGGAATGTCAGTGACATATATGGCTGTATGGAAAGACACCATTCCCTTCACTATGTACAGTAGTTGGTTACAGCTGCGGTGCATGACCTCCACCTTGCACTGTCCCTGCTATGCGAAGGCAGATAAGATTCCTGGCTGTACTCAGCTCCGGGTCGCTTTGAGCCCACTTGAGCTGGAGCCATCCTCGAGTATGTATATATGTATATAATATATGGTTATTTTATATGATTGGTTAAGTTGGACGTATTACCGTCGGCAGCCGACACTCCTTTCAAGCACAGCTTGCATATTGGCTTTTGCAGGTTGTCTGGATCTCCATTCTCGTTGGGTAGAAATCCAAAGTGTTCCCATATTGGGGCTGTCGCATTACTTTTTCAGACCAGGTCTCCAACTGTTATTCCTCTCTACTGCTTCCGTTATCAATAATCATGTGACAGTGCGCACAACACACATGTCACGTGACACGGTTTGGCTGATGAACCTTCAAGATTTCCTAAAACCATATTAAACCATAAAACCGCGACACCACACAACCTTAGTATGGGGCACACAACAGACCAGTGGTTCTCAAACAGTCAAATGTCAAGGACCCAGTACAAATTGATATATATTTGACCACGGACCCCCAACTGAAAATATTTTGTACCAGGGACCCCCATAAGAGATTTGTGTTCATGAAATTTTAAATAATTAGAACATTTTTAGTATTTTTTTTTCACAATTTTTCTATTTAAAAAAGAAATGCAGATCTACAAGCTCATGACTTGTTGTGAGTTATTGTTGAAAAAACTAAGTATAAAATAGGGTTAACGTGGTTTCCAGTTCCCATGGAAATAGCACCACTCCTATAGAGAGAGCTCGCCAATGCTCAGGACACAGAGCTACGTTCAGCCAGAACTACGTATAAACATGTGTTAGTTTGACATGAAGCATGAACCAACCTGCTCTGTGTAGTTTGATGTGTGGCTGTAGCATCACGTCCAGCAGTTTGTTTTGTCTCTCCAGCAGAGTTTCTAGTGTCTCTGTCTCTCTCTGGAAGAGGTTGCACATGAACTCTGCAGCCGCACTGAGGCGCTCCAACACAAACACTCTGACATTAAGCTTCACACTACAAACATCACCACGCTGCTGTTTTTCCAAAACACACAATATCTCCTCTCCCACCGACGTCATGTGTTCATTTATCGACAGCCGTACAGACTCCATTGGACACATTTGACCTCTTTTATGAGAAATTTCCACCAAGCTCTCTGTTCCTACTGTAATATACTTATGTGTAAAGCTACTGTAATATACTTATATTATGTGTACAGGAACAAATGTCAACAATTCCTCCATTACGCTCAACAAACGATTACTAGAAAATAAACAACACAATTATTTCCGGGTCATCGTGTTTCAAGCGTGCTGTGCGCAGCAAAGGATCCTGGCACTGCCTTTTTCCTCCTGGTGGAGGAGGTGTGTAACTGTTACTGAATAAATAGAAGATAAGACGAGAGAGAGAGAGAAACACACACATACAGAGAAGATGTATATTGTTTAATATAAGAGCAGATAGATAATAGATGGGCAAACCACAGTTCCATAATGTCATGCATTTCGCGTGTGTGTGTGTGTGTGTGTGTGTGTGTGTGTGTGTGTGTGTGTGTGTGTGTGTGTGTGTGTGTGTGTGTGTGTGTGTGTGTGTGTGTGTGTGTGAGACGTGTGTGTGTGTGTGTGTGAGACGTGTGTGTGTGTGTGTGTGTGTGTGTGTGTGTGTGTGTGTCTGTGCGTGCGCACGGATCTGCCACGTGGGGTTTGTTTATGTTCCTGTCTGCCCTGAAACAGCTGTTGTGTCACGCACGCGCGCGTTTGATAGCAACGGTTGCTAGGTTGCGCGTGTCACCACACCATATATGGTCATCATCAACTAATCAGAACTTGTCATAAATTGTGACGTTGCAGAGTTTGGCCCCATAAAAGGCAGATCACAGCCACACATGTATCAGTGATCACTGTGTTACATTAAGCAGTGTGTCATTGTGCATTTCTATATGAACACAGCCAAGATGTACCAACTTAGAGATAGAAAATCATGCAGCGACTCTAAAGATTCCAACTGTACAGCAGATGAATATGACTCCATGGGTTCAACTGGAGACAGCAGCAAGAGGAGGAGGAGAGGAGGGGTGAAGCGTGAGGCAGGGCAGAAGAAGAAGGTGGAGGCAGCCATCCCACTGCAAAAACCCAAGAAGTCACGTGGCCGTGTAAAGATAGAAATTGAATTCATTGAGAACACGTTAAAGCGACGCAAAACCTTCAGCAAGCGTAAAAATAGTGTAATAAACAAGGTCAAAGAGCTCGTCAAGCTGACAGGAACCCAGGTTCTCTTGTTGGTGGCCAGTGAAACGGGACACGTCTACAAATTTGCCTCTGACAAGCTCCAGCCCATGTTCACTAGTGAGGCGGGCAAAGCCCTGATTCAATCGTGCCTCAATTCACCACTGGACTCACCACCACCCCACGATGATGATGAGAAATCGCCCACGGACGTGAGCGCCTGTCTATGTGATAATGATGATGATGATACACCCACAGATGTGAGCGCCACGGCTGCCACGGACTTCAAAGAGAAGATGGACCTCACCTTCCAAGCTTCTGAGTCGGAGAGCCTGGGCAGCACTGATGATGAATCTAAACCATCTTTCAACAACGTGGCCAGTCTACCAGGCACCACCACCACCAGCAGCAGCACCAGCAGCAGCAATAACCAGCCCATGGTGCCCACAACCTCCACCACCTCCACTGTGCAGGAGGGCAGCGGGCTGCAGGTACAACAGCACAGCCAGGCCCCCACGTCCACACTGCCCATGGAAGAAGATCACATGATGTACCCCAGTCCTCCACACAAAGTGATGGACAACATCTCCCAGGGGCCCTGTGACTTCCAGTTGTCTGAAGAATTGATGGACTTTGTACTGAGCATGTGCCCTGCTGATTCAAGCCTATAGTAGGCAGTTCGATATGCAGCGTCAGTGTGCAAGAGACAGAGAAAAAGGGGGAGGAAAAAGAGCTCTTTGGATCAAAGAAATCTGCTGTTGCAGAGAAGATCGAGCCCAGTGTCATATGCGACAACCTTTTTATTATTGTCATTCTATTCTATTTTCTTCGTCCCAACAATATTTTGCTCCTTGTACTGTATATAAGTCAATAACTAATAAAACTTCTTGAATCTAGAACAGCAAAGTGTCTTTCTTTCTGTAATTAAGTGAGGGGTTTCACTTAGGAAAATTGTCTTTTTATCAATTAACAATTGCTATAGTTACACATTTCTTGAAACTGTCTCCTGGTCTGACCTGATAGCCGTGGTTAGGACACACACAAGAGTAATAATAATAAGTAAATAATGACTATGCATCATTATAGTTAATATTGCTATAGTGCTGTATCCATTGTACAGACAATGTTAAAGTATCACTTTTTAAAACCTATTGCACTCCACTATATACAGCGTTATAGCAATGCAAAAATTTAAAATTTCAGGTGGCATATAATGATGCTTTTCGAATATTCCTGAAACTCCCAAGATGGACTAGTGCAAGTGTAATGTTTGTGACCAGTGGGAAAAGTACCCAACTTTCATGCTGTATTGATTTTATAAATGTTATGTTTAAATGTATGTTTGATGGAGTCAAAGAATATATGAATTATGGCCTTAACAGGAATCACACATACAAGGTGTATGTTTTATTCATGCTTCCTCATGCTTCTGGAAACAATGGAGGCAATGTTTATACGTTTTTAATTTATCTGGGCTTTATGGAGTGAAAACAGTCTGGTACTGGTGTTGTCTGTTTTGTAGCTCTGTTTTTTATATGGACCTATTATGTCTGAAATAAAATGTATACATTAAGTTGATAAATAAAGTTTATATACACAGTTTACACAGTTTATACAGGGTAAGACTACTTGGAGTTTAGCTGTAGTTAAATTCGACTGGTAAAAGAAGGCTGCCTGGGAATAAGAAGGTCACTAGTTCACCCCCAGTCAAAGTATTTTAGTTTAAGATTGATGGCTTGATGAAAGGAACAACTCTAAAATGCATGTGTATTGTGTGTGAATCTCACAAGTCACAACACACGTGACTCTTTATGTATGGAGAACATGGAGTCAGGGGGTACCGGGGGCGAGACATATCTGGGGTCAGCCCTTGTGTAATGTATTTATTGAATTTGGGGGTATATTGCATACAAACAGGACTAATTCACTTGTACACCTAATTCCAAGCAGAGCAAGCAAAATAATCTCTTCTTTAATTGTCCCATACCAAAATGCTTCTACAGTACCCCCCATATTTCAAGTAGCCTACACTCACCAACCAATCCCTGGCAAAATGTATGTTCAGACTGTACAAGTGTTACAAAACACTAGCATACATTCGATCAGTTTTCTTTCCCTCTCACTGGTTGACTTTCAGAAATATTGATTTCGGCCAAGTAAGCTTAGATCTGCCATTTGAAAATAGCCGATCTAAGCTTACAATGCGTTGCCATGCGACACATTGTGACCTTGTAGATCTGTTATTTCAAACGATTCGTTATACATTTGAAAAATGGTTTAATGGGACATTCTGCATAATGAGTACTTTCTTTCTTTAAGTACATTTTAATACCAATACTTTTGTACTTTTACTCAAGTAAATTTAGAATTCCGGACTTATTTCTACATTGCAGTATTGACACTTTTACTTAGAGTAATAAAGTATCCCTAATGGGTCATTTATGTATGTATTTGTTTATTTGTTCAGCACATTTCAACGAGGCAATTCAGAGTGCTTTACACAAAACACGAAGAGCATTAAGACACATTATAAAAGGACATTTGTATTCAATTAAAGCTAATTAAAGTAACTCGAATTTAAAAAAATAAATAATAAAATGACAGAATCAGTGCAAAATCTAAAAACCTCAGTAAAAGGCTATGGTTAAGTACAGTTACAGACTTTTTAACACTCAATATCGTTTTACTGTTGTACTTCATAGTTTTTATTAACAAATTAATTGTATTATGCTCTTTTTTATTTAAAGGCCATTTGCTGAAAGCAACTGGGATGAAGGCAGACTATGTAACATTCTTGTGCAGGTTTGAGACAAAGATTGTGTCCCTAGAGATGTGATACCACAAGTGCTGTCACAGACAGTACAAACGGTTTCTTGTATTTTGCATATACCACAAACAACGTTTTTATTGCCCTGTAAATGTAAATCTTCGAAGAACATTTTTGATTGAAGCTTTTGTTACAAGCTGTACATGTAAAGTAGCCTGGTTCCAGACCATAGACCCCGCCCACTCTCTGAGTGGACTGCCTCTCTTGGTCTGGTGTTGTAATGTGAACCTAGGATTTATTCGGTACAATGGGGATCGGGCGGGGATCCCTTGTGATTGGTTTAGGGGCATTCTAAATCAATTGTAATTGGTTTAGGAAAATCCTAATCCCCTCCCCCTTGTAATCGCCTACGCTGGAGCCAATGTCAGACTGAAGCTCCACGCAACTTCAGTCTGATAATCAGGCTACACGTAAAGGGCTTTTTACCCTGTATGAATTCACATGTGGGTTTTCAGATTTTCAATTAGGTTAAAGCTTTTGTTACAGTCTGTACAAGCAAAAGGCTTTTAACCTGTATGAACCCTCATGTGTACTTTCATATTTGATCTGTGGTTAAAGGTTTTGCTACAAACTGTACAAGTAAAGGGCTTTTCTCCTGTATGAATCATCATGTGTTTTTTCAGATTTGCAGTTAGGTTAAAGCTTTTGCTACAAACTGTACAGGCAAAGGGCTTTTCACCTGTGTGTGTCCTCATGTGTCCTTTCAGATTTTGAGAAAGGCTAAAGCTTTTGCTACAAACTAAACAAGCAAATGGCTTTTCCCTTGTATGAGTCCTCATATGTCTTTTTAGATGTCGGCTAAAGCTTTTGCTACAAACCGGACAAACCAATGGTCTTTTCTTTGTATGAATCCTCATGTGTACTTCCAGGTCTTTAGATAGGCTAAAGCTTTTGCTACAAACCGAACAAACGAATGGTCTTTCCTTTGTATGAATCCTTGTGTGTTTTATCAGATCAGCATTGGAACTAGACACTTTGCCACACTCTGTACAACAAAAGCTTTTCTTTCCTGTTTGACTCCTCATGGATGGCGTTTGTTTTGACAATTTCATGTTCTGAGACAACCTTTGTCCTTCCACATGTTGTGTCTGTGATTTTAGTGTGGGCTCCCCATCACTGTCTTCAGTATCAGATTCAGAACAGTGTGAAGCCCAGTCATCACTGTCCTCAGTAATGTCCGATTCAGAACAGTGTGAAGAGAGGAGCTGGTCATCACTAGTTGGTTGTGATGTTCCACATTGCTCTACATCAGTTTGTGTTTTCATGTGTTGAGTTGAGGTGCTAGCTAGAGGCTCTGTCTCTCTGTCTTCATCACCAACTTCACTTTTCACTGCTAGTAATGTCAACGATGACCCTGCAGCCTCCTGTGGTCTTTGAAGTAGCTCTTCCTGCTGTTCCTCTTTAATCTGAGGAGATTCTAGTTTCACCTGCACCAGACTGGGACTCCTCTCCTGCAGTCCAGTGGAAACCTCCTCTTTACACACAGGAACGAGTGTGAGATCTGCAAGGAGGAGAGAGGAGGTAAGCATAGAACTTCTCAATATACTGTATATTCTGATTGTATCAGATGTATTCGTCTATTAATCAGTTTGTTTTGTA
Source organism: Gymnoscopelus braueri (assembly GCF_963280865.1). Classification (NCBI taxonomy): domain Eukaryota; kingdom Metazoa; phylum Chordata; class Actinopteri; order Myctophiformes; family Myctophidae; genus Gymnoscopelus; species Gymnoscopelus braueri. The sequence goes on along the minus strand of NC_137617.1, from coordinate 11,695,139 downwards.
ATTATTATTGTATCGTACATTTTGACATGTGTCAAGTGACACGTGTCGAAATGTTTCTGCACAAAGTATGAATTAGTTAACTGTTAACATATTGTTGGCTGTCTTTCAGAAACATCATATCTCCACGTTTTAACATTTTATGGTTTTCTTTTGTAAATGAATGCCCTACTTTGTCCTACAACAGTGTCTCACAAAAGGAGGGGAAATATCCGCTCTAAGTGTTGCGTGCTTGTAAATTTGATATTTGTGCTATTTTCAACACATTTTAAAGAGAATGTGGAAGTGTGTGAGCGTGGGTTTTATAAATATTGGAAAAAAAAGAAATTGTAAATAATAACTACATTTGATCCATTTGAACAATGGTTCTTTTTTCCATTTCATAAAATATTGTAGTTTTTGACATACAAGGTTTCCACCCGACAGCAATGATATAATATGCAACTGTACCGGTTGTCAACGAAAATTACACATTCATATATACAATTCAATATTAAAGGAATATTTGATTGTAAGAATTAAGTATATTAATAAAGAAATAAATATTTACAAAATATGCCTGCTGTAACCTTACACAGCAGCTGATTTGCGAGATCACAGAGCCAGCAGTATAACTACAGCTTACGCTCCTCACTCGCATTCCAGTAGGCACACAGACTCCTCACGATAGAAACAAGAAAAACCTGACTCTGTAGAACATGTTGAATCATCGTCACTTCAATTGATTCAAAATGCTAACTTTGGTCAAGCTAAAACGGGCGATCCATTTGGTAATGATGGCAGACATTTTACAACCAGACTCGACCAGGTTGTGCGGTTTCCAAGATTTTAAAATGCCACCCAAAAAAAAAAAACGTGGTACTTGGTTTAACCACCTAGTTAATTTTAACGTGGCCAGTGGCTGCATTATCTGGTTGGAGATGACAGCTGTTAAATTGATGCAATGAGAGACTGTTATTCAGTCAGACAAGATGGCTTCTTTCCCCAATACACACTCTTCAATGAACGCATAATCACCCATTTAATGATCTGTTAATGCCGACCCAGCAGTTAGTTTCCTTTCAGTGTGTTCAAAGAAACTAACAGATCATTATAGGGAGAAACAACGGCACTTTTAACTACTGCTAACTCCTGACTGACTTCTGCGGCATCTAAGCCCCAGTTTGCAAGTGCACCTTCCAGCACATCTGCAATATTGTCAGCGGTGTGTTGATTGGGGAAAAAGCTTGTTTGGAGGCATCTGGATTCCAGTTTCCATTCAGGTGTGATGGCATGGAATGTCAGTGACATATATGGCTGTATGGAAAGACACCATTCCCTTCACTATGTACAGTGAGTTGGTTACAGCTGTGGTGCATGACTTCCACCTTGCACTGTCCCTGCTATGCGAAGGTAGATAAGATTTGTGGCAGTACTCCAGCTCTGGGTCGCTTTGAGCCCACTTGAGCTGGAGCCATCCTCGAGTAGGTTAGCGGGTGGTTCTTTTATATGATTGGTTAAGTTGGACGTATTACCGGCGGCAGCCGACACTCCTTTCAAGCACAGCTTGCATATTGGCTTTTGCAGGTTGTCTGGATCTCCATTCTCGTTGGATAAAAAGGATCTAAAAAGGATCCAAAGTGTTCCCATATTGGGGCTGTCGCATTACTTTTTCAGACCAGGTCTCCAGCTGTTATTTCTCTCTACTGCTTCCGTTATCAATAATCAAGTGACAGTGCGCACAATACACATGTCACGTGACACACCACACAACCTTAGTATGGGGCACAAAACAGACCAGTGGTTCTCAAAGAGTCAAATGTCAAGGACCCAGTGCAAATTTAATATATTTGACCACGGACCCCCAACTGAAAATATTTTGTACCAGGGACCCCCATAAGAGATTTGTATTCATGAGATTAAAAACTAAGTATAAAATAGGGTTAACGTGGTTTCCAGTTCCCATGAAAATAGCACCGCTCCTACAGAGAGAACTCGCCAACGCTCAGGACACAAGTTCGGCAAGAACTACCTACAAACATGTGTTAGCATGAACCAACCTGCTCTGTGTAGTTTGATGTGTGGCTGTAGCATCACGTCCAGCAGTTTGTTTTGTCTCTCCAGCAGAGTTTCTAGTGTCTCTGTCTCTCTCTGGAAGAGGTTGCACATGAACTCTGCAGCCGCACTGAGGCGCTCCAACACAAACACTCTGACATTAAGCTCAGCTGTTCCACACTACAAACATCACCACGCTGCTGTTTTTCCAAAGTACACAATATCTCCTCTCCTACCGACGTCATGTGTTCATTTATCGACAGCTGTATAGACTCCATTTGACACATTACCTCCTTTATGAGAAATATTCAGTTTTTCACTAAGCTTCTCTGTTCCTACTAGCCTATAATATGTATGTAATGTGCAAATACTGTAATATACATATAATGTGTAAAGGCACAAATATCAACAATTGCATCATCGCTTACGGACGGCTATTGGAAAATAAAACACATTTACTTCCGGGTCATCGTGTTTCAAGCGTGCCGTGCGCAGCAAAGGCTCCAGGCACTGTGTGTGTGTGTGTGTGTGTGTGTGTGTGTGTGTGTGTGTGTGTGTGTGTGTGTGTGTGTGTGTGTGTGTGTGTGTGTGTGTGTGTGTCCGTGTCACACTGGTGACGTCACCCGGCCAGGATCCGCCACGTGGGGTTTGTTTATGTTCCGCTCTGTCCTGAAACAGCTGTTAATTCGCGCACGCGTGCGTTTGATAGCAACGGTTGCTAGGTTGCGCCGTGCGTGTCACCACACCATATATGGTCATCATCAACTAATCAGAGCTAGTCACAAATGGTGACGTTGCAGAGTTTGGCCCCATAAAAGGCAGATCACAGCCACACATGTATCAGTGATCAGTGTGTTACATTAAGCAGTGTATCATTGTGCATTTCATATGAACACAGTCAAGATGTACCAACTTAGAGATAGAAAACCTTCATGCAGCGACTCTAATGATTCCAACTGTACAGCAGATGAATATGACTCCATGGGTTCAACTGGAGACAGCAGCAAGAGGAGGAGGAGAGGAGGGGTGAAGGTGAAGCGTGAGGCATGGCAGAAGAAGAAGGAGGAGGCAGCCGTCCCACTGCAAAAACCCAAGAAGAAGTCACGTGGCCGTGTAAAAATACCAATTGAATTCATTGATAACACGCTAAAGCGACGCCAAACCTTCAGCAAGCGTAAAAATAGTGTAATAAACAAGGTCAAAGAGCTCGCCAAGCTGACAGGAACCCAGGTTATCTTGCTGGTGGCCAGTGAAACGGGACACGTCTACAAATTTGCCTCCGACAAGCTCCAGCCCATGTTCACTAGTGAGGCGGGCGAAGCCCTGATTCAATCGTGCCTCAATTCACCACTGGACTCACCACCACCCAACGATGATGATGATAAAGCGGCCACGGATGTGAGCGTCTGTCCACGTGATGATGATGATGATGATGATGCGCCCACGGATGTGAGCGCCACGGCTGCCACGGGCTTGAAAGAGAAGATGGACCTCACCCTCCAAGCTTCTGAGTCGGAGAGCCTGGGCAACACTGATGATGAATCGAAACCATCTTTCAACAACGTGGCCAGTCTACCAGGCACCACCACCACCACCAGCAGCACCAGCAGCAGCAGCAGTGCCCAGCCCATGGTGCCCACAGCCTCCACTGTGCAGGAGGGCAGCGGGCTGCAGGTACAACAGCAAAGCCAGGCCCCCACGTCCTCCCTGCCCATGGAAGGTCACATGATGTACCCCAGTCCTCCGCACACAGTGATGGACAACATCTCCCAGGGGCCCTGTGACTTTCAGTTGTCTGAAGAATTGATGGACTTTGTACTGAGCATGTGCACAGCTGATTCAAGCCTATAGTAGGCAGTTCGATATGCAGCGTCAGTGTGCAAGAGACAGAGAAAAGGGGGGGGAAAAAAAGCTCTTTGGATCAAAGAAATCTCTCCAAAATGTCCCCTCTGCTGTTGCAGAGAAGATCGAGCCCAGTGTCATATGCGACAACCTTTTTATTATTGTTATTCTATTTAATTTTCTTGCTTATTTTCTTCTTTATGTAGCACAATCTGAGGGACAAGTACCAACAACATTTTGCTCCTTTTACTGTATATAAGTCAGTGACAAATAAAACTTCTTGAATCTTGAACAGCAAACTGTCTTTCTGTCTGTAATTAAGAGAGGTGTTTCACTAAGAAAAAATGTCTTTATCAATTAACAATTGCTATAGTTACTACGATCTACATGCTCACAATGCATTGTTACGCGTTGTGAGCTTCTATAGACCTGCTATTTTTAAATTTATTTTAAAGGGAAAGTGGTTAAGTCTGTTAGTTTCATAAATATTTAACCATTAACAACAGCTTGTAAATAATAACTACATTGATCCATTGGAACACAGGTTCTTTATTCCCTTTCTTGAAAAGTTACATTTTTGGACAGTCCTCGGCTTGCAGCAAAAGTTACAATCTACAGCATTAGAGCTGGTAAAAACGTGCCTACATACTCAAACTGGGATTATTTCTAGTGGTTCAACATGATCATTCATTATGCTTTAAACCAATGGTTCTCAAACTTTTAAATGTCAAGGTCTCCCCTTAACTCTTTAAACCTGTGAAAAAGAGACCATTAATGTACTGAATCATCTTTATTAGACGTTAGTCTAGATGTTAGTATCAGTGGTGGACAGCAACTAAGTACATTTACTTAAGTACTGTACTTAAGTATTAATTTGAGGTACTTTTACTTTACTGGAGTATTTCCAATTGTCAATACTTTCACTTTTACTCCACTACAATTATATGAAAACTTTAGTTACAAATTACTTTGTAGATTTTGATTATTATTACAAAACATACATTACCCACTAAAGCCCTATACATTTTGGCCATTGGAAAATAGCCGATCTAAGCTTACAATGCGTTGCCATGCGACGCATTGTGAGCTTGTAGATCTGTTATTTCAAACGATTTTTTTGAAAAATGTTTAATGGGACATTCTGCATAATGAGTACTTTCTACTTTTGGTACTTTAAGTACATTTTAATACCAATACTTTTGTACTCAAGTGAATTCCGGACTTATTTCTACATTGCAGTATTGACACTTTTACTTAGAGTAATAAAGTATCCCTAATGGGTAATTTACGTATGTATACGTTTATTTGTTAAGCACATTTCAACGAGGCAATTCAGAATGCTTTACACAAAACACTAAGAGCATTAAGGCCCATTATAAAAGGACATTTGTATTCAATTAATGCTAATTAAAGTTGTGAAAAGAAAACAAGAATGAATAAGAAAAAAATAAAAAAAATGACAGAATCAGTGCAAAATCAAAAACCTCAGTAAAAGGCAGGGGCAAAAAGAAAAGTCTTCAGCTTGGATTTTAAAGAACGTGATACAGATTTGACAGGAGTTAAGGTTAAGTACAGTTACAGACTTTTGAACACTCAATATCGTTATACTGTTGTCGTACTTCATACCGGTAGGTTAGTTTTTATTTACAAATTGAATTGTATTATGCTCTTTTTATTTAAAGGCCATTTGCTGAAAGCTACTGAGATGAAGGAAGACTCTACATAGCATTCTTGTGCAGATTTTACACAAAGACTGTATGTCCCTAGAGATGTGATACCACAAGGGCTGTCACAGACAGTACAAAAGCTTTCTTGTATTTTGCATATACCACAAACAACGTTTTTATTGCCCTGTAAATGTAACTCTTCAAAGAACATTTTTGATTTAAGCTTTTGTTACAAGCTATACAAGTAAAGGGCTTTTCACCTGTATGAATCATCATGTGTTTTTTCAGATATTCAGACCGGTTAAAGCAATTGCTAGAAACTGAACAAGCAAATGGCTGTTCCCCTGTATGAGTCCTTTCAGAGAAGAAGTTACATTGAAGCTTTTGCTACAAACCGGACAAGCCAAGGGGTTTGTCCCCTGTATGAATCAACATATGTTTTTTCAGATTGTAAGCAGCTCTAAAGCTTTTGCTACAAACTGAACAAGTAAAGGCCTTTTCACCTGTATGAGTCGTCATGTGTCTTTTCAGAGTTTGAGATTGTGCAAAGCTTTTGCTACAAACTGAACAAGCAAAGGGTTTGTTCCCTGTATGAGACCTCATGTGTGTTTTCAAATTTCCTGATTGTGAAAATCTTTCACTACAGAGTGAACAAGCAAAGGCCTTTTCACCTGTATGAGTCGTCATGTGTCTTCTCAGAATTTGAGAATCTGTAAAGCTTTTGCTACAAAGTGAACAAGCAAAGGGCTTCTCCCCTGTATGATTCATCATGTGTTTTTTCAGATTTCGTGATTCGCTAAAGACTTTGCTACAAACTGAACAAGCAAAGGGTTTGTCCCCTGTATGAGTCTTCATGTGTGACTTCATATGTCCTGATTGTGAAAAGCTTTTGCTACAAACTGAACAAGCAAAGGGTTTGTCCCCTGTATGAGTCCTCATGTGTCTTTTCAGATGGTGAGATACGCTAAAGCTTTTGCTACAAACCGAACAAACAAATGGTCTTTCCTTTGTATGAATCCTTGTGTGTTTTATCAGATTATCTTTGGAACTAGACACTTTGCCACACTCTGTACAACAAAAGCTTTTTTTCCCTGTTTGACTCCTCATGGATGGCGTTTGTTTTGACAATTTCATGTTCTGAGACAACTTCTTGCTCAAAGACAACCTTTGTCCTTCCACATGTTGCGTCTGTGATTTTAGTGTGGGCTCCCTATCACTGTCTTCAGTATCAGATTCAGAACAGTGTGAAGCCCAGTCATCACTGTCCTCAGTAATGTCCGATTCAGAACAGTGTGAAGAGAGGAGCTGGTCATCACTAGTTGGTTGTGATGTTCCACATTGCTCTATATCAGTTTGTGTTTTCATGTGTTGAGTTGAGGTGCTGGCTAGAGGCTCCGTCTCTCTGTCTTTATCATCAACTTCACTTTTCACTGCTAGTAATGTCAACGATGACCCTGCAGCCTCCTGTTGTCTTTGAAGTAGCTCTTCCTGCTGTTCCTCTTTAATCTGAGGAGGTTCTAGTTTCACCTGGACCAGACTGGGGCTCCTCTCCTGCAGTCCAGTGGAAACCTCCTCTTTACACACAGGAAGAAGTGTGAGATCTACAAGGAGGTAAGCAGAGAACTTCTCAATGTACTGTATATTCTGATTGATTTATTCTTCTATTAATTACAGTTTTGTAATTATTATTATTGTATAGTACATTTGTCACTTGTACAAGTGTCAAGTGACACATGTCAAAATGTTTGTGTACAAAGTATGAATTAGTTAACTGTTAACATATTGTTGGCTGTCTTACAGAAACCTCACATCTCCACATTTCAACATATTATGGTTTTCTTTTGTAAATGAATGCCCTACTTTGTCCTACAACAGTGTCTCACAAAAGGAGGGGAAATAGCCGCTCTACAAGTGTTGCACGCTTGTAGATTTGATATTTGTGCTATTTCCAACACATTTTTAAAGCGAATGTGGAAGTGTATGTGCGTGGGTTTTATAAATATTGAACCAATGAGAAGTATAAAAAGAGTAAATAATAAATAATAAATTGGATCCATTGGAACACTGAAAAGTAATAATTTTGGACATACAAGGTTTCCACCCGACAGCAATATAATATACAACTGTATCGACTAAGGTTGTCAACGAATATTACACATTCATATATAGAATTTAATATTAAAGGAATATTTGATTGTAACAATTAAGATGCAAATACAAAACAAGAAATGACAAAGTCATAATATACCCGCTTGAGGCAGCCTTTTTTGCCCCAATCTGCAGCACAAAATGTAAAAGTTGTCATTAAAATAAAATCTCAGCCATTCCAATGCAACAAAAATAACTCCACAGAGGTTCATTGGTTGGCTACCAATATAAAGTAAGTAAGTCTGTGTGTGTGTGTCTGTGTGTGTGTGTGTGTGTGTGTGTGTGTGTGTGTGTGTGTGTGTGTGTGTGTGTGTGTGTGTGTGTGTGTGTGTGTGTGTACACAATATCAATAATAGTGAAAATAATTTATCTAAAATCTCACAGATCTGCTATTTTCACCAGCTGATATAGTTACTTCATAATGTAGCCTACCCTTACCCAAGTCAAAACTACAGTGTTTCACTTAGAAATGTATGAACAAAAAAAATAAAGACACACACACACACACCCAGGAGGACTGGTTGATAGTGTTGTATGCATTGTTCCTGGACAAAAGTACTCATTTATGTATGAAAGAAATAATCTATTATCACAATAAACTAAGTGAGTCCATTGAATACAGGTAGCCTAAGGGCAGTCATGTTATAAACATCAACAGTGGTGGAAAAAGTACTGTAATGTTTTACTTAAGTAAAAGTATCAATACTGCAATGTAACCCTAACCCTTTATAAAAGTGAAGCTCACAACTTGTCTTTTGATTTCACTGTTTGAAACAGGGCTTGAGTTTTAATGCATAACTGCAAGTTTGCCCTTTTCACTACTGGCTTACATGAAAGAAAAACCCAAATGGGTCCATTTGGTTTCATTAATGTCTTTTGTAAATAAAGTATTCAATAAAACGTCATAATAAAAAATAGCAGATCTACAAGCTCACAAGGCGGCTGAGCTTGTAGATCTGCTATTTTCTGATAAAATTCAGCTGATTTTAGCGTCATACCTTACATGAAAAATGTTGCTACAGTGACCTTGGTTATAGTGTTTATTCATTCATTTTTAAACAGGGCAGTCATGTTAAAAACATCAACAGTGGTGGAAAAAGTACTCTAATGTTTTACTTAAAAAAGTATCAACACTGCAATGTAAAAGTACTCTGTTAAGTAAAAGTCCTGAATTCAAAATTGACTTGAGTAAAAGTACAAAAGTATTGGTATCAAAATGTAATTAAAGTACCAAAAGTAAAACTACTAAAATGTTTGAAAATATTTACACCACGACCTCTGAACATGATCCACCAGACTAAAATCTTGACTGTGCAAATTTAGAAAAAAACTTTGTGCCAAAAATCTATAGTGCTCAAGCATTTGCAAACATACAGTAAGTAACAGAGGTACAATGGTACATTAATCTGCACCTGATCACCTGCAAATTGGCCTATTTGAAAGATCTATTTGTATCTCCATCACAATTAACTGGAGTACTTGGTCAATACTAGTGCATTCCTGCATAACCAGTCAAGAATACAGTTGACACTAAAGTTATTATTATTATTTAGCCTTTATAAAAGTGAAGCTCACAACTTGTCTTTTAATTTCATGCAACTTTACCCTTTTCACTACTGGCTTACATGAACAAAATACCCAAATGGGTCCATTTGGTTTCATTAATGTCTTTTCTAATTAAAGTATAAAATAAAAAATAGCAGATCTACAAGCACACAAGGCGGTGACGCGTTATGAGCTTGTAGATCTGCTATTTTAACGAAACATGTGTTGTGTTACGCTGATTTTAGCGTCAGTTTTGATGCTAAAATCATCATTAATCTTGGAATGGTTTGCATCATTTTAATCACAAGGCCCGTACTTTTAAAATGGTATATAGATTGACTATGTAGGTGACACACACGCTAGTGTAAATGTGTTTGTACCTCACGTACTAGTGTTGCCATGTATACTAATTATAAGCGACCTCGTTTTCTGTAAAGTTGCTTGTAAATATTGGTAGTTGCTTTTTATTTGTTATTATTTTGTTGTGAGCTTGTAGATAGACTATTTTCAAATCGTCTATTTTCAAATAGCCGATGCATATAGGTTTAAAGTGCTCATGTAGCCTAATAGTCACTTAAATCTTTGGGCTTGTTTTCATTGACCTGGTTGCTTATTTCTCTCTCCAAAGTCTGGCAACCGTGTCATTGTTTAGACCAACGAAGAAGAAAATGCGGAAGCGATCCTCTTTTCCAAGTAAAAGACAGTATTATGTTGCGATAATATAAAGTCATTACAGCACCATAACATGGTTAATACATTTTATTTTGGGATGTACATTACATGAAAATTACGGGAGTAATAACGCGACTTGCGTCGATAACTAATGGAGAGCGGACATTACCGCGTTTGGCTAAAAACAGTTAGTTAGTAACATCATGCAAGCTAACTATTAGCCAAATTCGGCTAGCGCCACTTCACATTAACTCATTTATATAATATTTACATGCCGAGTTAAGCTCTGACATTTAAGTGATATGTAGCCTGATATTACCAGGTTGCTATAGTGGGTTTAGAATATTGTAGACGATTTTTTTTTTCATTTGCTCATTTCAGCTCTGCTATCAGCCAGCCTGAGAAGGCTGTCTTCGGGTCATGGGCAGTCAGAGGCGTGTCTAGTCCCATAGCTTGGGAGGACGAGGCCGCCCGTTCAGAGTATGGGAAAGTATCCCCATTGGCTTAAACGACAGCCAATCACGCAAAAAATCTGTCGAATACATGTCGAAAATCTGTCGAACTATGACTAGTAGGTCTGCCTCTTCTTAGACCCGCAGCTTTCAGCAAGCGGGTAAAAATTACAAAATATGCCTGCTGTAACCTTACACAGCAGCTGATTTGCGAGATCTCAGAGCCAGCAGTCTAACTACAGCTTACGCTCCTCCCTCGCAATCCTGTAGGCACACAGACTCCTCACGGTAGAAACAAGAAAAACCTGACTCTGTAGAACATGTTGAATCAACGTCACTTTAATTGATTCAAAATGCTAACTTAGGTCAAGCTGAAACGGGCGATCCATTTGGTAATGATGGCAGACATTTTACAACCAGACTCGACCACACAAGCTATCTAAAAAAATGGAAATTGTCCCCTACGGTAAAACGTCCTTGTTTTCACATTTCTTGTGTACCTTAGTTGTATTTATACAAAAATGTTACAAAAGTATAGGCTATAATGAGTCTGACTTTACACACAGACAGAAGGAGGACAGAAGTGGTAGCATCAGCACTAGCCCTAGAATGGCGGTGATATAAATGTACATAGAGTTCATGTATTCCATATACGCAGCCATAGATCACTCCTATGCCCTCCTGCATCAGTGAGTCATTGCGACAGCATTACAAGTTTGAGTTTGTACTCAACCAATAATTAATTGATGTCTCTTGGGGTCAGCTATTGTCCTCTAGTTTCATATCCATTAAAAAGGTTCTGGCAGAAAATGTGTATTTAGTAAAATATCTCCACTTTCCCACACGTTTCACACAGACCACATTTTCTCCAGTGAACACAACATGTATATGGGGTAAGGTTTTGCGTTTCCAAGATTTTAAACCTTTTAAAATGGCACAAAAAAAAACGTGGTACTTGGTTTAACCATCTAATTAATTTTAACATGGCCAGTGGCCGCATTATCTGGTCGGAGACGACAGCTGTTAAATTGATGCAATCAGAGACTGCTATTACAGTCTATCACCACAAAATGTTTAACCATCTAGTTAATTTTAACGTGGCCAGTGGCCGCATTATCTGGTCGGAGATGACAGCTGTTAAATTGATGCAATCAGAGACTGCTATTACAGTCTATCACCACAAAATGGCTTCTTTCCCCAATACACACTCTACAATGAACGCATAATCATCCATTTAATGATCCGTTAATGCCGACGCAGCAGTTAGTTTCCTTTCAGTGTGTTCAAAGAAACTAACAGATCATTATAGGGAGTAACAACGGCACTTTATTGACTAACTCCAGCTAAAAGCTTGTTTGGAGGCATCTGGATTCCAGTTTCCATTCAGGTGTGATGGCATTGAATGTCAGCGACATATATGGCTGTATGGAAAGACACCATTCCCTTCACTATGTACAGTAGTTGGTTACAGCTGCGGTGCATAACTTCCACTTTGCTATGCGAAGGCAGTTAAGATTCCTGGCTGTCCTCCAGCTCCGGGTCGCTTTGAGCCCACTTGAGCTGGAGCCATCCTCGAGTAGGTTAGCGGGTGGTTCTTTTATATGATTGGTTAAGTTGGACGTATTACCGTCAGCAGCCGACACTCCTTTCAAGCACAGCTTGCATATTGGCTTTTGCAGGTTGTCTGGATCTCCATTCTCGTTGGGTAGAAATCCAAAGTGTTCCCATATTGGGGCTGTCGCATTATTTTTTCAGAACAGGTCTCCAGCTGTTATTTCTCTCTACTGCTTCCGTTATCAATAATCATGTGACAGAGCGCACAACACACATGTCACGTGACATGGTTTGGCTGATGAACCGTCAAGATTTCCTAAAACCGTATTAAACCATAAAACCGCATAACCTTAGTATGGGGCACACAACAGACCAGTGGTTCTCAAACAGTCAAATGTCAAGGACCCAGTGCAAATTGATATATATTTGACCATGGACCCCCAACTGAAAATATTTTGTACCAGCAAAACAGCTGCTCAGTGGAAGTAATAGGGACCACCATAAGATATTTGTATTCATGAAATTTTAAATTATTAGAAAATGCAGATCTACAAGCTCATAACTTGTTATAAGCTATTGTTGAAAAAACTAAGTATAATGTAGCCCCTAGAGGGTAGCAGTGAGTACAGAGTGACGTCTTGAGTGAGACTCCCATTTAAGAGGGTACTCAACACTGCCGGTAGCGCGTTTGAAGGAGGAGGTTTGCGTGCTGACCTGTTAACTCGGTAAGCCTGTTTGTTTGTTTTGTTTTGTATCCTCGCTTTTATTTTGTATGTCTACAATGAAGAAATGTTTTTATTTTGTCAGGTCTGTTCCACGGTACTGTTGTCATGCCGGTACATTGTTTGGGGTGTGGCTGCTTTAGGTACATATGGGCATTTAAACGGGAGAAATGTGAGTATATGTATATGTATGTGCAAAGGTGAACAAGGGTTTAGATATGTAGTTTGTTTCTGTGTAACACTGTTTAACTTTCATGTATAATGTCATTGCTCAACAGATACAGGTGGAGACAGGGCCTGTTCTGTGGTGTGTGTATAACCTGTTGAGAGGGAGGTTTTGCCTGTGTGACACCACTGAGTATAAACTTAAGAGCTATATGGTAAGGTATTCCTTTTATTGGTTTGCCTATTGTAATGTACCTGTGACATTTTGTAGATGGCATTAGTGCATTTTATTATATTGTGTTGATGTGATATGATATCATGCCATGTGCATATTATAAACTGACCAATGTGCTTTTGTCATTGATTGTAGATCCACCTTATGAACAAGCGGCACTTGTTGGACCGCTATTCCGTTTCCCTTTGATTTATGTTTGATTTACTTTACTTTTTGTACCAGTCTTTTCCCTTTACATTAATTAATTTATATTAACACTTTTAACCATTTCTATAGATGCAAATAAATGAAAGTACCATTTTGTAAGCTTTTCTATAATAAAATAATTACTATTTTTATAACCTACACTTTGGTCTGCCTTACATTAATTTAGCGGGGTAACAATAAAATAGGTTTAAAGTGTTTTCCAGTTCCTGTGGAAATAGCAACGCTCCTACAGTGAGGACTCGCCAACGCTCAGTCAGGACACAGAGCTACGTTCGGCCAGAACTAAAGCAAATGTGTTAGTTTAACATGAAGCATGAACCAACCTGCTCTGTGTAGTTTGATGTGTGGTTGTAGCATCACGTCGATTAGTTTGTTTTGTCTCTCCAGCAGAGTTTCTAGTGTCTCTGTCTCTCTCTGGAAGAGGTTGCACATGAACTCTGCAGCCGCACTGAGGCGCTCCAACACAAACACTCGGACATTAAGCTTCACACTACAAACATCACCACGCTGCTGTTTTTCCAAAACACACAATATCTCCTCTCCCACCGACGTCATGTGTTCATTTATCGACAGCCGTATAGACTCCATTTGACACATTTTACCTCCTTTGTGAGACATTTTTGCCAAGCTCTCTGTTCCTACCGTAATCTGTATGTAACGTGCAAAGCTACTGTAATAAATACTTATATAATGTGTGAAGGCACAAATATCAACAATTCCACCATTACGCTTACAGGCGGCTACGGGAAAATAAACAACACAATTACTTCCGGGTCATCATGTTTCAAGCGTGCCGTGCGCAGAAAAGGATCCAGTTACTGCTGCCTTTCGCCTCCTGATGGAGGAGGTGTGTAACTGTTACTGAATAAATATAAGACGAGAGAGAGAGAGAGAGAGAGAGAGAGAGAGAGAGAGAGAGAGAGAGAGAGAGAGAGAGAGAGGTATTGTTTATTATAAGAGTAATTCACGTTATGCCAGAGGTTTGTGTATATTGTTGTCATAGCTACCGCATTGCCGTGTGAGCAGACAGCAGTTCCATGTCACGCATTTCGTGTGTGTGTGTGTGTGTGTGTGTGTGTGTGTGTGTGTGTGTGTGTGTGTGTGTGTGTGTGTGTGTGTGTGTGTGTGTGTGTGTGCGCGCGCGCGTGTGCCTGCGCCTGCGTGCGTGCGACTCCATTTGACACATTTTACCTCCTTTGTGAGACATTTTCACCAAGCTCTCTGTTCCTACTGTAATAATATACTTATGTAATGTGTGAAGGCACAAAAATCAACAATTCCACCATGAAGCTAAACGGATGGCTACTGGAAGAAAATAAACAACATAATTGCTTCCGGGTCATCGTGTTTCAAGCGTGCCGTGTGCAGCAAAGGATCCAGGCACCATAGATATATATAAAGGCTAGATGACTCACCCGCACTGCTGGCCAATGGAGTACGACGTTGCCACATGGCGGCCATCTTGAAACAGTCATTCATAACATTATGTCTATGGAGCATATACTTTAAAATAACCATAGCGTGCTCAATTTTCATCCGATTTTCAAACGGTTTGGTGTGTTGTAAACACCAAAGATGTAATAAAATTATAAAATTATAAAATTATAAAAAATTTAAAAAAACATGATTATAATTATAAGTATGCAGTATCATAACTACATCTTTGGTGTTTACAATACACCAAACCGTTTGAAAATCAGATGAAAATTGAGCACGCTATGGTTATTTCAAAGTATATGCACCATAGACATAATGTTATGAATGACTGTTTCAAGATGGCCGTGGTTGAGCTACGCTTGCGCCGTCCCCTTGAGCCATCTAGCCTTTATATATATCTATGCCAGGCACCGCTGACTTTTGCCACCTGGTGGAGGAGGTGTGTAACTGTTACTGAATAAATATAAGACATGAGAGAGAGAGAGAGAGAGAGAGACAGACAGACAGACAGACAGACAGACAGACAGACAGACAGACAGACAGACAGACAGACAGACAAGATGTATATTGTTTAATGTAAGAGTAATTCACGTTACGCCAGAGGTTTGTGTATGTTGTTGCTGTCATAGCTACCGCATTGCAGTGTGAGAAGACCGCAGTTCCATAATGTAATGCATTTCACGAAGCGTGTGTGTGTGTGTGGGGGGGTATGTGACGTCACCCAACCGGGATGCGCCACGTGGGGTTTGTTTATGTTCCGCTCTGCCTTGAAACAGCTGACGGTGGAAACACACCAGACTTTTTTCGCGCACACACGCATATACGCACACACGCACATACGCACTTTTAGATCCAGTCCTATTTTAAAGCCTGCGTATGCGGGACTCGCGTATCCACGCGCCTGGTGTAGCCGCTATCATTGATATCAATTGGATCTAAACAAACGCGCTCTACGCGCCACGCATACGCGTGCTTTAAAAAGTCTGGTGTAGATCGGCCGTAAGTCGTGCACGCGCGCGTTTCATAGCTACGGTTGCTAGGTTGCGCGTGTCACCACACCATATATGGCCATCATCAACAAATCATAACTTGTCACAAATAGTGACGTTGCAGAGTTTGGCCCCATAAAAGGCAGATCACAGCCACACATGTATCAGTGATCAGTGTGTTACGTTAAGCAGTGTGTCATTGTGCATTTCATATGAACACAGTCAAGATGTACCAACTTAGAGATAGAAAACCTTCATGCAGCGACTCTAATGATTCCAACTGTACAGCAGATGAATATGACTCCATGGGTTCAACTGGAGACAGCAGCAAGAGGAGGAGGAGAGGAGGGGTGAGGCGTGAGGCAGGGCAGAAAAAGAAGGAGGAGGCAGCCGTCCCACTGCAAAAACCCAAGAAGAAGTCACGTGGCCGTGTAAAGATAGCAATTGAATTCATTGAGAACACACTAAAGCGACGCCAAACCTTCAGCAAGCGTAAAAATAGTGTAATAAACAAGGTCAAAGAGCTCGCCAAGCTGACAGGAACCCAGGTTCTCTTGCTGGTGGCCAGTGAAACGGGACATGTCTACAAATTTGCCTCCGACAAGCTCCAGCCCATGTTCACTAGTGAGGCGGGCGAAGCCCTGATTCAATCGTGCCTCAATTCACCACTGGACTCATCACCACCCCACGATGATGATGAGAAAGCGGCCACGGATGTGAGCGCCTGTCCACGCGATGATGATGATGATGTGCCCACGGATGTGAGCGCCATGGCTGCCACGGGCTTCAAAGAGAAGATGGACCTCACCTTCCAAGCTTCTGAGTCGGAGAGCCTGGGCAGCACTGATGATGAATCGAAACCATCTTTCAACAACGTGGCCAGTGTACCAGGCACCACCACCACCACCACCAGCAGCAGCATTAACCAGCCCATGGTGCCCACAACCTCCACCACCTCCACTGTGCAGGAGGGCAGCGGGCTGCAGGTACAACAGCACAGCCAGGCCCCCACGTCCTCCCTGCCCATGGAAGGTCACATGATGTACCCCAGTCCTCCACACACAGTGATGGACAACATATCCCAGGGGCCCTGTGACTTCCAGTTGTCAGAAGAATTGATGGACTTTGTACTGAGCATGTGCCCTGCTGATTCAAGCCTATAGTAGGCAGTTCGATATGCAGCGTCAGTGTGCAAGAGACAGAGAAAAGGGGGAGGAAAAAAAGCTCTTTGGATCAAAGAAATCTCCAAAGTGTCCCCTCTGCTGTTGCAGAGAAGATCGAGCCCAGTGTCATATGCGACAACCTTTTTATTGTTGTCATTCTATTTTATTTAATATTAATATATTAATATTATAATGTCAATATTTTGCTCCTTGTACTGTATATAAGTCAATAACAAATAAAACGTATTGAATCTAGAACAGCAAAGTGTCTTTCTTTCTGTAATTAAGTGAGGGGTTTCACTAAGGAAAATTGTCTTTTTATCAATTAACAATTGCTATAGTTACACATTTCTTGAAACTGTCTCCTGGTCTGACCTGATAGCCGTGGTTAGGACACACACACACACACACACACACACACACACACACACACACACACACACACACACACACACACACACACACACACACACACACACACACACACACACACACACAGTGTAATAATAAGTAAATAATTACTATGCATCATTATAGTTAATATTGCTATAGTGCTGTATCCATTGTACAGACAATGTTAAAGTATCACTTTTTAAAACCTATTGCACTCCACTATATACAGCCCACTTATGGTGCCGTTATAGCAATGCAAAAATGTACAAATTCAGGTGGCATATAATGATGCTTTTCGAATATTCCTGAAACTCCCAAGATGGACTAGTGCAAGTGAAATGTTTGTGACCAGTGGGAAAAGTACCCACATTTCATGCTGAATTGATTTTATGAATTTTATGTTTAAATGTATGTTAGACTGATGTCAAAGAATATATTAATTATGGCCTTAACAGGAATCACACATACAAGGTATTCCTCATGCTTCTGGAAACACTGGAGGCAATGTTTATACGTTTTTAATTTATCTGGGCTTTATGGAGTGAAAACAGTCTGGTACTGGTGTTGTTATTGTCTGTTTTGTAGCTCTGTTTTTTATATGGACTACTTGGAGTTTAGCTGTAGTTAAATTCGACTGGTAAAAGAAGGCTGCCTGGGATTAGGAGGTCACTAGTTCACCCCCAGTCAAAGTGTTTTAGTTTAAGATTGATGGCTTGATGAAAGGAACAACTCTAAAATGCATGTGTATTGTGTGTGAAGTCACAACACACGTGACTCTTACACACGTGATGTATAGAGAACATGGAGTCAGGGGGTACCGGGGGCGAGACATATCTGGGGTCAGCCCTTGTGTAATGTGTTTATTGAATTTGGGGGTATATTGCATACAAACAGGACTAATTCACTTGTACACCTAATTCCAAGCAGAGCAAGCAAAATAATCTGTTCTTTAATTGTCCCATACCAAAATGCTTCTACAGTTCCCCCCATATTTCAAGTAGCCTACACTCACCAACCAATCCCTGTCCCAAAGTTGGGACTACGTCACTGGTGGGGGACATGGTTACTTACTATATTTACTTGTTTCCATTTTGGTCTCTCACAAACTAACAAAAGGTGACTGTGAGAAGGTCATAATAGCTACAATAAATTAAACCATTTTACCTAACTACAAATTACACATTGACATTGTATGAAACCTTTTCCAACAGCTCAGTTGTCTCAAATTAATAGTTAATTTAATATCTATATTGTCTATTAATGTCTAGAACACTGAAAACATAAACAACAGAGTAGACATTAAAGGCAAAATGTATGTTCAGACTGTACAAGTGTTACAAAACACTAGCATACATTCGATCAGTTTTCTCACTGGTTGACTTTCAGAAATATTGATTTCGGCCAAGTAAGCTTAGATCTGCCATTTGAAAATAGCCGATCTAAGCTTACAATGCGTTGCCATGCGACACATTGTGACCTTGTAGATCTGTTATTTCAAACGATTCGTTATACATTTGAAAAATTGTTTAATGGGACATTCTGCATAATGAGTACTTTCTTTCTTTAAGTACATTTTATTACCAATACTTTTGTACTTTTACTCAAGTAAATTTAGAATTCCGGACTTATTTCTACATTGCAGTATTGACACTTTTACTTAGAGTAATAAAGTATCCCTAATGGGACATTTATGTATGTATACGTTTATTTGTTCAGCACATTTCAACGAGGCAATTCAGAGTGCTTTACACAAATCACGAAGAGCATTAAGACACATTATAAAAGGACATTTGTATTCAATTAAAGCTAATTAAAGTAACTAGAATTTAAAAAAGAAAAGAATAAAATGACAGAATCAGTGCAAAACCTCAGTAAAAGGCTATGGTTAAGTACAGTTACAGACTTTTGAACACTCAATATCGTTTTACTGTTGTACTTCATAGTTTTTATTTGAAAATTAATTGTATTATGCTCTTTTTTATTTAAAGGCCATTTGCTGAAAGCTACTGAGATGAAGGAAGACTATGTACCATTCTTGTGCAGGTTTGAGACAAAGACTGTGTCCCTAGAGATGTGATACCACAAGTGCTGTCACAGACAGTACAAACGGTTTCTTGTATTTTGCATATACCACAAACAACGTTTTTATTGCCCTGTAAATGTAAATCTTCGAAGAACATTTTTGATTGAAGCTTTTGTTACAAGCTGTACATGTAAAGTAGCCTGGTTCCAGACCATAGACCCCGCCCACTCTCTGAGTGGACTGCCTCTCTTGGTCTGGTGTCGTAATGTGAACCTAGGACTTATTCGGTACAATGGGGATCGGGGTGAGGATCCCTTGTGATTGGTTTAGGGGTATTCTAAATCAATTGTAATTGGTTTAGGAAAATCCTAATCCCCTCCCGCTTGTAATCGCCTACGCTTGAGCCAATGTCAGACTGAAGCTCCACGCAACTTCAGTCTGATAATCAGGCTACACGTAAAGGGCTTTTACCCTGTATGAATTCACATGTGGGTTTTCAGATTTTCAATTAGGTTAAAGCTTTTGTTACAGTCTGTACAAACAAAAGGCTTTTAATCTGTATGAACCCTCATGTGTACTTTCATATTTGATCTGTGGTTAAAGGTTTTGCTACAAACTGTACAAGTAAAGGGCTTTTCTCCTGTATGAATCATCATGTGTCCTTTCAGATTTTGAGAAAGGCTAAAGCTTTTGCTACAAAGTGAACAAGCAAAGGCCTTTTCACCTGTATGAGTCGTCATGTGTCTTTTCAGAATTTGAGAATCTGTAAAGCTTTTGCTACAAATTGAACAAGCAAAGGGCTTCTCCCCTGTATGAGTCGTCATGTGTCTTTTCAAATTTTGAGAATGGCTAAAGCTTTTGCTACAAACTAAACAAGCAAATGGCTTTTCCCTTGTATGAGTCCTCATGTGTCTTTTTAGATGTTGCCTAAAGCTTTTGCTACAAACCGGACAAACCAATGGTCTTTTCTTTGTATGAATCCTCATGTGTACTTCCAGGTCTTTAGATAGGCTAAAGCTTTTGCTACAAACAGAACAAACAAATGGTCTTTCCTTTGTATGAATCCTTGTGTGTTTTATCAGATCAGCATTGGAACTACACACTTTGCCACACTCTTTACAACGATAGCTTTTCTTTCCTGTTTGACTCCTCAAGGATGCCGTTTGTTTTGACAATTTAATGTTCTGAGACAATTTCTTGCTTAAAGACAACCTTTGTCCTTCCACATGATGTGGCTGTGATTTCAGTGTGGGCTCCCCATCACGGTCTTCGACTTCAGTATCAGATTCAGAACAGTGTGAAGCCCAGTCATCACTGTCCTCAGTAATGTCAGATTCAGAACTGTGTGAAGAGAGGAGCTGGTCATCACTAGTTGGTTGTGATTGCTCTACATCAGCTTGTGTTTTCATGTGTTGAGTTGAGGTGCTGGCTAGAGGCTCTGTCTCTCTGTTTTTATCATCAACTTCACTTTTCACTGCTAGTAATGTCAACGATGACCCCGCAGCCTCCTGTGGTATTTGAAGTAGCTCTTCCTGCTGTTCCTCTTTAATCTGTGGAGGTTCTAGTTTCACCTGGACCAGACTGGGACTCCTCTCCTGCAGTCCAGTGGAAATCTCCTCTTTACACACAGAAAGTGTGAGATCTACAAGGAGATAAGCAGAGAACTTCTCAATGTACTGCACAGTATATACAAATAATGAATTAGTGTTAACTGTAAACCTATTGTTGGCTGTCTTGCAGAAACCTCACATCTCCACATTTCAACATTTGTAAATGAATGCCCTACAAAAGGAGGGGAAATAGCCGCTCTACAAGTGTTGCGCGCTTGTAGATCTGATATTTGTGCTATTTCCAACACATTTTTAAAGACAATGGGGAAGTGTGTGAGCGTGGGTTTCTATAAATATTGAACCAATGAAAAGTATAAAAAGAGCTTGTAAAATATGAAATAATAACTAAATTGGATCCATTGGAACACTGGTTCTTTTTTCCATTTCATGAAAAGTAATAGTTTTGGACATTGCTGTCAGGTTTCCACCCGACAGCAATAATATACTATGCAATTGTACCGACTAAGGTTGTCAAAGAATATTACACATTCATACATAGAATTTAATATTAAAGGAATATTTGATTGTAACAATTAAGATGCAAATACAAACATTTACAAAATATCCCTGCTGTAACCTTACACAGCAGCTGATTTGTGAGATCACAGAGCCAGCAGTCTAACTACAGCTTACGCTCCTCCCTCACAATCCAGTAGGCACACAGACTCCTCACGATAGAAACAAGAAAAACCTGACTCTGTAGAACATGTTGAACCAACGTCACTTTAATTGATTCAAAATGCTAACTTTGGTCAAGCTGAAACAGGCGGTCCATTTGGTAATGATGGCAGACATTTTACAACCTGACTCGACAAAACAAGCTATCTAAAAAAAAAAAAATTGGCCCCTACAGTAAAACGTCCTTGTTTTCACATTTCATGTGTACCTTAATTTTATGTAAACAATAATGTTACGAAAGTATAGGCTATAATAAGTCTGACTGAATAGATTGGTTTAAAATATCCCGTTTCATGTCAAGGTAAAGATTGCTTTACACACAGACAGAAGGAGGACAGAGGAGGTAGCATCAACACTAGCCCTATAATGGCTGTGATAGAAATGTACATAGAGTTCATGTATTCCATACACACAGCCATAGATCACTCCTATGCCCTCCTACATCAGTGAGTCATTGCGACAGCATTACAAGTTGTAGCTGCCTATAAAGAAAACATCACATGGATGCACCTGGGACGTATCATCAGTGTTGTAGCCTGGGGTCATAGGGTGTTTCGGGTCTCGCAACAACATACACCCTCGCCCAGGTCACCCAGCCGGGGTTGATCAAGCCCCGACTTACGTCCCAGTAGCTGACCGTGGGTAGCTACTGGGAAAGACAAGGCCACTCAGTCCGCTTCTCCGGAACTACTCTGCCGGGACTCGGGGAGGCTCTGGCACGTGGAGGGACTAGGCTCTGTGGGTGGCCTCCTGGCCGGGCTCCTCCTTCGACTCACCAGGTCCACGACCTGAGCGCTGTACCAGATCCATTGCACCACCCCAATCCAAACATTTCCTTCTGGCGTGACGGTTCCTTGGGCCGTGGTGGTACTGCAGGCTCCACTTGCGGCTTGCTTGAATGACCCTCCTAAAGGCCTCACCGTGGATTTGTTGGGCTTCTTCCTCACGGAAGACACAGTCTGGGGCGCTAACCCATACTGCTCCAGAATGCCGTCTCCATTCCGGCTGTCAACCGTCTCTGGTTGTCATGTAATCTAATTCCTATGAGCCACTATAAATAGAATCACTAACTATAAAGAAAACATCACATGGATGCAACTGGGACGTATCATCAGTGTTGTAGCCTGGGGTCATAGGGTGTTTCGGGTCTCGCAACAACATACACCCTCGCCCAGGTGACCCAGCCATTGTTGATCAAGCCCCGACTTACGTCCCAGTAGCTACCCACGGTCAGTCTTATAGGGAAAGACAGGTCCACTCAGTCCGCTTCTCCGGAACTACTCTGCCGGGACTCGGTAGTTTGTACTCAACCAACCAATAATTAATTGATGTCTCTTGGGGACAGCTATTTGTCCTATCCATTAAAAGGTTCTGTCAGAAAATGTGTATTTAGTCAAATATCTCCACTTTTCCACAAGTTTCACACATTACATTACAGTCATTTAGCAGACGCTTTTATCCAGAGCGACTTACAATAAGTGCATTCAACATAGGTAGGGAACGAAAACTACTAATCACCAGAAGTCTTAAGTGCATTTTCTGCAAAAACAAGCAACCAAGATTATACCTAGCGCTAAGGTAAAAGTGCAATATATCAGCTACCTATTTCCTTAAACAGATGAGACAAAATAGCAAAATCAAATGAGCAGGAGCTAAAACAAATAAGTGTATCGACTAAACAAGATCCAATAAAACAATACAACAATAAAACAAGCGTTCGTACAACTAGAACAACAAGTAGGCCAGGCAAAGAGGAAGGGTAGTGTTTCCTGAAGAGGTGGGTTTTCAGCCTGCGGCGAAAGATGGGCAGTGACTCTGCTGTCCTGACATCAGTGGGAAGTTCATTCCACCACTGTGGGGCCAGAACATAAAAAAGTTGTGACCGTGTGGATCGGCCAGAAGGACCCTTGAGTGACGAGAAAATCAGTCGCCCCGAGGTGGCAGACCGAAGTGGTCGGGCAGGGGTGTAGGCATCGACCATAGCCCGGAGGTAAGAAGGAGCTGTTCCTTTCACTGCCCTATAGGCTAGCACCAGGGTTTTAAACTGGATGCGAGCCGCTACAGGGAGCCAGTGAAGGATAGTTGTGTGGGAGAACTTGGGGCGGTTGAACACCAGACGAGCCGCAGCTTTCTGTACAAGCTCCAGAGGTCTGATCTAGAGGTCCAGAGGTCTGCTCACACAGATCACATTTTCTTCAGTGAACACATACGGTACGGAGTAAGGTTATAAGGTTTCCAAGACTTTAAACCATTTGAATTGCAAAAAAACGCCAATCTAGTTAATTTGAACTTGACCAGTTAAAGCCGAATTAACTGGTTGGCGATGACAGCTGTTAAATTGATCGCCACAAGAATGCTTCTTTCCCCAATACACACTCTACAATGAACGCATAATCATCCATTTAATGATCCGTTAATGCCGACCTAGCAGTTAGTTTCAGTGTGTTAAAAAAAAAAACAGATCATTATAGGGAGAAACAACGGCACTTTATTGACTCCAGGCACTGATGCCTCGGCCTACAAAATATTTGTATTGCTACGTATAGGCTATGGTAGGCATAGTGTTTTACCTACAACAATACAAATTCCACATTACCAAAGTGGCTTTTATAACAAATTAATATGAATATTCTACACCAGGGGTTTTCAACAGGTGGTCCGTGGACCACTGGTGGTCCGTGAAGGTATTGCATGTGGTCCCTGACCATGCATTTAGTACTAATGAAGGAATGATTTATTTATGTATTATCCCACGGAACAGTGCATTAATGAACTGGTGACCTATGATGACGTGTCGATGTTTTCAGTTACTGGGAAGTCGGACATCAAGAACTTCCACAGAAGAGGGAGTTAGAACCTGAAGAAGGGGAAGTACATAAGATACAAATAGTATATCAGTTAACTTAAGTTTAAAGGAGTAGTTCACCGCAAAAAATATTTTTTTGTTTCTGTCGCATTCCTAAGCCAATAATTAAATGACCGGTGGCGGCTCCGGTAGAAGACTCAAAGTGTCAACTTTGTGTCTCCTACCGGAGACATTAGCATCTTTCCGCCGGTCAACAATGTATTGGCTTATGAATATGACAAAAACTAAAACGTCTCCATGAATTCAAGGCTTCATGGGGTGTGTAATTGATAGAAAATAAGTAACTATCCCTTTAATGGAAGGTTGGATAAAGTAAGAGAATGGAATGGGTAACGGCTAGGATAGGAATAGATCAGTGTGGTTCTCAATCTCAACCCTTGTTTTTGCTCGGGACCACTCACATATTTCAGTTCAATAATGTCTGGGCTTGTCTGATATCATTTGTTGCACGTAGTATAACAGTCATTATTCCAAGCTTTGTTTCTCCCACAACCACGCCCATTAATTCAAATATTTTCTTATATTTGATGGACTTCTGAAATATTACTTAACATATTTTAATACATTTAACAAAAGGTATTTTATTTATGCATTTACATTTTAAAACATTTTCCCATGGACCACCTGCTGCAGGCCTAATTATGCCATGGACCACTTGGTTGAGAAACAGTGGGATGCATAGCTAGTGTTACAAAGCACTAATCTTATTAGCTCCTTTCGTTAGTTTGACATCATCTTCTGTGACACGCAGCACATCATCTCGGCACAAGTTTAACAGGGGTAGGATACAGGAGCTTGTGACATCAGCAACAGGGTTGAGAGCCTTATTTATTGATGTCAGAACATCTGTGTCACTCCACGTGAATGACACCTTGGCACCTCTGTTAGTACTGCTGAGTTTTGTGATGGCAGCTTTTATGTTGCTGCCATTGTCTGTGGTTATGCCACAGGTTTTGTTGCATCTAAGCCCCAGTTTGCAAGTGTACCTATATTGTCAGTGGTGTGGGAAAAGCTTGTTTGGAGGCATCTGGATTCCAGTTTCCATTCAGGTGTGATGGCATGGAATGTCAGCGATATATGGCTGTATGGAAAGACACCATTCCCTTCACTATGTACAGTAGTTGGTTACAGCTGCGGTGCATGACTTCCACCTTGCTATGCAAAGGCAGATAAGATACCTGGCTGTCCTCCAGCTCCGGGTCGCTTTGAGCCCACTTGAGCTGGAGCCATCCTCGAGTAGGTTAGCGGGTGGTTCTTTTATATGATTGGTTAAGTCGGACGTATTACCGTCGGCAGCCGACACTCCTTTCAAGCACAGCTTGCATATTGGCTTTTGCAGGTTGTCTGGATCTCCATTCTCGTTACTTTTTCAGACCAGGTCTCCAGCTGTTATTTCTCTCTACTGCTTCCGTTATCAATAATCATGTGACAGTGCGCACAACACACATGTCACGTGACACGGTTTGGCTGACGAACCGTCAAGATTTCCTAAAACCGTATTAAACCATAAAACTGCGACGCCGCACAGCCTTAGTAGATAGCATGTTATGTAGACAGATGCCAGGTCATTGTTGGCCTGGCATCCTATAGTGTGTATAATTTCAATGTAGGCTGATGATAGGTTCTTGGTTTTCGTAAGTATTAGTTATTATTAGATTATTGGTTTACTTATGTATTACTTTATTATTTGATTACTATTCACATGGAAGTACAAATTCACAATACAAGGTCTACTAAACTGGAAACCCTCATTAAGCATACGCTTGTTTAAGATGAGAACCCCATGCACACAAATCATGATGAAATATAAGAGGCAGGCAGATATACAGAATGTCATACAATCAGCTTTCAGGTTACTGGTATGACGAGAGAAAAAAATATATAAATATATACAAAAGAGGAAAATGAAGGAGGGGGGGGGTAGGGGGGGTAGGTTAAGACTTAGACAGGGGCCATTTTCGAATTGCAGCCTCCTGAAGGTGTATCTTTAGGGCAGTTTTGAAAGTGAGTAGGGTTTTACACTCCTTTACTCCTTTTGGTAGGGCATTCCACATTTTTGCTGAATAGCATGAGAACGAGTTCATACCCTTAGTTGAGCCAAATCTGGGTTGAACATGATCAGTGGAGCTGCCTCTGGTGTTATGATCATGGACTTCATTAACATTTTGGAAGTATTTTGACAAATACAGGGGGATCCCAATGTTGTGGTGTATCTTGAAGACCAGGCCCATAGCAAGTTGCTGTACTCTGTCCTCAACCCTAAGCCATCCAATCCTAGCAAAATGAGCAGGGGTTAGATGGGTTCTGTGATTGAGGCCAAGAAGTAGCCTTACAAGTTTGTTTTGGGATGTTTGGAGCCTCCAACACTCCAGGCACTCCAACACAAACACTCTGACATTAAGCTTCAGACTACAAACATCACCACGCTCTTGTTTTTCCAAAACACACAATATCTCCTCTCCCACCGACGTCATGTGTTCATTTACCGACAGCCGTATAGACTCCATTTGACACATGTTACCTCCTTTATGAGAAATGTTCACCAAGCTCTCTGTTCCTACTGTAATATACTTATGTTATGTGTAAAGCTACTGTAATATACTTATATAATGTGTGCAGGGACAAATGTCAACAATTCCACCATTACGCCTACTGGAAAATAAACAACACAATTACTTCCGCGTCATTGTGTTTCAAGCGTGCCTTGCGCAGCAAAGGATCCTGGCACTGCTGCCTTTCGCCTCCTGGTGGAGGAGGTGTGTAACTGTTACTGAATAAATAAAAGATAAGACTAGAGAGAGAGAGTGAGAGAGAGAGAGAGAGAGAGAGAGAGAGAGAGAGAGAGAGAGAGAGAGAGAGAGAGAGAGAGAGAGAGAGAGAGAGACACACATACAGAGAAGATGTATATTGTTTAATATAAGAGCAGATAGATAGATGGGCAGACCACAATTCCATAATGTAATGCATTTCTTAGCATGTGTGTGTGTGTGTGTGTGTGTGTGTGTGTGTGTGTGTGTGTGTGTGTGTGTGTGTGTGTGTGTGTGTGTGTGTGTGTGTGTGTGTGCACGCGCGCGCGCGTCACATTTGTGACGTCACCTGACTGGGATCCGCCACGTGGGGTTTGTTTATGTTCCGGTCTGCCCTGAAACAGCTGTTGAGTCGCGCACGCGCGCGTTTGATAGCAACGGTTGCTAGGTTACGCATGTCACCACACCATATATGGTCATCATCAACTAATCAGAACTTGTCACAAATTGTGACGTTGCAGAGTTTGGCCCCATAAAAGGCAGATCACAGCCTCCACACATGTATCAGTGATCAGTGTGTTACATTAAGCATGTGTGTCATTGTGCATTTCATATGAACAGTCAAGATGTACCAACTTAGAGAT
Organism: Gymnoscopelus braueri; assembly: GCF_963280865.1. Lineage (NCBI taxonomy): Eukaryota > Metazoa > Chordata > Actinopteri > Myctophiformes > Myctophidae > Gymnoscopelus > Gymnoscopelus braueri. The sequence goes on along the minus strand of NC_137617.1, from coordinate 11,667,349 downwards.
AGAAAACCTTCATGCAGCGACTCTAATGATTCCAACTGTACAGCAGATGAATATGACTCCATGGGTTCAACTGGAGACAGCAGCAAGAGGAGGAAGAGAGGAGGGGTGAAGGTGAAGCGTGAGGCAGGGCAGAAGAAGAAGAAGGAGGAGGCAGCCGTCCCACTGCAAAAACCCAAGAAGAAGACACGTGGCCGTGTAAAGATACCAATTGAATTCATTGATAACACGCTAAAGCGACGCCAAACCTTCAGCAAGCGTAAAAATAGTGTAATAAACAAGGTCAAAGAGCTCGCCAAGCTGACAGGAACCCAGGTTCTCTTGCTGGTGGCCAGTGAAACGGGACACGTCTACAAATTTGCCTCTGACAAGCTCCAGCCCATGTTCACTAGTGAGGCGGGCGAAGCCCTGATTCAATCGTGCCTCAATTCACCACTGGACTCACCACCACCCCACGATGATGATGATGCGCCCACGGATGTGAGCGCCTATCCACGCGATGATGATGATGATGTGCCCACGGATGTGAGCGCCTGTCCACGCGATGATGATGATGATGATGCACCCACGGATGTGAGCACCACGGCTGCCACAGGCTTGAAAGAGAAGATGGACCTCACCTTCCAAGCTTCTGAGTCGGAGAGCCTGGGCAGCACTGATGATGAATCGAAACCATCTTTCAACAACGTGGCCAGTCTACCAGGCACCACCACCACCACCAGCAGCAGCACCACCAGCAGCAGCAGCAGCAGCAGTGCCCAGCCCATGGTGCCCACAACCTCCACTGTGCAGGAGGGCAGTGGGCTGCAGGTACAACAGCACAGCCAGGCCCCCACGTCCTCCCTGCCCATGGAAGGTCACATGATGTACCCCAGTCCTCCGCACACAGTGATGTACAACATCTCCCAGGAACCCTGTGACTTCCAGTTGTCTGAAGAATTGATGGATTTTGTACTGAGCATGTGCACTGCTGATTCAAGCCTACAGTAGGCAGTTCGATATGCAGTGTCAGTGTGCAAGCCAAAGAAATCTCTCCAAAGTGTCCCCTCTGCTGTTGCAGAGACAAATCAAGCCCAGTGTCATATGCGACAACCTTTTTATTATTGTCATTCTATTTAATTTTCTTGCTTCTTTTTGTCTTTATGTAGCACAATCTGAGGGACAAGTCCCAACAACATTTTGCTCCTTGTACTGTATATAAGTCAGTGACAAATAAAACTTCTTGAATCTTGAACAGCAAAGTGTCTTTCTGTAATTAAGTGGTGTTTCACAAAGAAAAAAAATATTTTATCAATTAACAATTGCTATAGTTAAACATTGCTTGAAACTATCTCCTGATAGCCGTGTTTAGGACATGTACCATATGGGCTCAAATAAATGACATAGATTTTAAGTTAATGCCCTACTTTGTCATACAAGAGTGACACAGAATTGAAGAAAAATGGCCGATCTACATGCTCACAATGCGTTGTGAGCTTCTATAGACCTGCTATGTTTGAATTTATTTTAAAGGGAAAGTGGTTAAGTCTGTGTTGGTTTCATAAATATTTAACCATTAATAAGAGCTTGTAAATAATAACTACATTGTTCCATTGGAACACAGGTTATTTTTTCCCTTTCTTTAAAAGATACATTTTTGGACATACAATGTTTCCACCTGACAGCAACGATATGTTTCTCATGCACCAACAGTGCTTGGCTTGCAGCAACAATTACAACCTAGAGCATTAGAGCTGGTAAAAACGTGCCTGCATATTCAAACTGGGATTATTTCTAGTGGTTCAACGTGATCATTATGCTTTATAAACCAATGGTTCTCAAACTTTTTAATGTCAAGGTCTCCCCTTAACTCTTTAAACCTGTGAAAAAGAGACCATTAATGTATTACTGAATACAACATCTTTATTAGACGTTAGTCTAGATGTTAGTATCAGTGGTGGAAAGAAACTAAGTACATTTACTTAAGTACTGTACTTAAGTACAAATTTGAGGTACTTTTACTTTACTGGAGTATTTTCAATACTTTCACTGCAATTCCACTACATCTTAAAGGCAAATATTATACTTTTACTCCACTGCAATTATTTGAAAACTTTAGTTACAAGTTACTTTGTAGATTTTGATTATTATTACAAAACATACATTACCCACTAAAGCCCTATACATTTTGGCCATTTGAAAATAGCCGATCTAAGCTTACAATGCGTTGCCATGCAACGCATTGTGAGCTTGTAGATCTGTTATTTCAAACGATTTATACATTTGAAAAATTGTTTAATGGGACATTCTGCATAATGAGTACTTTCTACTTTTGGTACTTTAAGTACATTTTAATACCAATACTTTTGTACTTTTACTCAAGTAAATTTAGAATTCTGGACTTATTTCTACATTGCAGTATTGACACTTTTACTTAGAGTAATAAAGTATCCCTACTTTATTTATTTTACTTTATTTTATTTTACTTTATTTTATCATACGTAAATGGGTAATTTACGTATGTATACGTTTATTTGTTCAGCACATTTCAACAACGAGGCAATTCAGAATGCTTTACAAAAAACACAAAGAGCATTAAGACCCATTATAAAAGGACATTTGTATTCAATTAAAGCTAATTCAAGTTGTGAAAATAAATAAATAATAATAATAATAAAATGACAGAATCAGTGCAAAATCAAAAACCTCAGTAAAAGCAGGGGTAAACAGAAAAGTTTTCAGCTTGGATTTTAAAGAACGTGATACAGATTTGACAGGAGTTAAGGCCTTTGCAGACAGGGTGCGATTTTTTGCACGGACAAAATGGACAATATAATTTTTTAAAAGAACACAATGGTTCTCTATGACCTCATGCACACCGGCTCCGAAATTGCCGTGCGGCAAGTGGCTGCGGCGGTGCGTTTTTTTTTTTCAATCAAACCCAGTTCGATTCGAGTGTCTTTTCGCATGCGGTAAAAACGGATTGACCAATCGCACCCTGTCTGCAAAGGCCTTTAAGATTAACTACACTTACAGACTTTTGAACACTCAATATAGTTTTACTGTTGTTGTACTTCATAGTTTTCATTTACAAATGAATTGTATTATGCTCTTTTTTATTTAATGGCCATTTGCTGAAAGCTACTGAGATGAAGGAAGACTCTACATAGCATTCTTGTGCAGATTTGAGACAAAGACTGTGTGTCCCTAGAGATGTGATACCACAAGGGCTGTCACAGACAGTAAAAAAGAATTCTTGTATTTTGCATAATACCACAAACTTATTGCCCTGTAAATGTAAATCTTTGTAAAATCTTTGCAAATCGGTTAAAGCTTTTGCTAGAAACTGAACAAGCAAATGGATTTTCCCCTGTATGAGTCCTCAAAAGTCTTTTCAGAGAAGAAGTTACATTGAAGCTTTTGCTACAAACCGGACAAGCAAAGGGGTCTGTCCCCTGAATGAATCATCATGTGTGTTTTCAAATGTCCTGATCGTGAAAAGCTTTTGGTACAAACTAAACAAGCAAATGGCTTCTCCCCTGTATGAGTCATCATGTGTGTTTTCAAATTTCCTGATTGTGAAAAGCTTTTGATACAAAGTGAACAAGCAAAGGGCTTCTCCCCTGTATGAGTCATCATGTGTCTTTTAAAATTTTTAGATAGGATAAAGCTTTTGCTAAAAACCGAACAAACGAATGGTCTTTCCTTTGTATGAATCCTTAAAGGCCATTTGCCGAAAGCTACTGTGATGAAAGAAGACTCTACATAGCATTCTTGTGCAGATTTGACACAAAGACTGTGTGTCCCTAGAGATGTGATACCACAAGGGCTGTCACAGACAGTACAAAAGCTTTCTTGTATTTTGCATATACCACAAACAATGTTTTTATTGCCCTGTAAATGTAAATCTTCAAAGAACATTTTTGATGGACATTTTTGTTACAAGCTGTACAAGTAAAGGGCTTTTCACCAGTATGAATCATCATGTGTTTTTTCAGATATTCAGACCGGTTAAAGCAATTGCTAGAAACTGAACAAGCAAATGGCTGTTCCCCTGTATGAGTCCTTTCAGAGAAGAAGTTACATTGAAGCTTTTGCTACAAACCGGACAAGCCAAGGGGTTTGTCCCCTGTATGAATCAACATATGTTTTTTCAGATTGTAAGCAGCTCTAAAGCTTTTGCTACAAACTGAACAAGCAAAGGCCTTTTCACCTGTATGAGTCGTCATGTGTCTTTTCAGAGTTTGAGATTGTGCAAAGCTTTTGCTACAAACTGAACAAGCAAAGGGTTTGTTCCCTGTATGAAACTTCATGTGTGTTTTCAAAGTTGCTGATTGTGAAAATCTTTTGCTACAAAGTGAACAAGCAAAGGCCTTTTCACCTGTATGAGTCGTCATGTGTCTTTTCAGAATTTGAGAATGTGTAAAGCTTTTGCTACAAATTGAACAAGCAAAGGGCTTCTCCCCTGTATGAGTCCCCATGTGTCTTTTCAAATTTTGAGAATCGCTAAAGCTTTTGCTACAAACTAAACAAGCAAATGGCTTTTCCCTTGTATGAGTCCTCATGTGTCTTTTTAGATGTGTCCTAAAGCTTTTGCTACAAACCGGACAAACCAATGGTCTTTCCTTTGTATGAATCCTTGTGTGTTTTATCAGATCAGCATTGGAACTAGACACTTTGCCACACTCTTTACAACGATAGCTTTTCTTTCCTGTTTGACTCCTCAAGGATGCCGTTTGTTTTGACAATTTAATGTTCTGAGACAATTTCTTGCTTAAAGACAACCTTTGTCCTTCCACATGATGTGGCTGTGATTTTCAGTGTGGGCTCCCCATCACGGTCTTCGACTTCAGTATCAGATTCAGAACAGTGTGAAGCCCAGTCATCACTGTCCTCAGTAATGTCAGATTCAGAACTGTGTGAAGAGAGGAGCTGGTCATCACTAGTTGGTTGTGATTGCTCTACATCAGCTTGTGTTTTCATGTGTTGAGTTGAGGTGCTGGCTAGAGGCTCTGTCTCTCTGTTTTTATCATCAACTTCACTTTTCACTGCTAGTAATGTCAACGATGACCCCGCAGCCTCCTGTGGTATTTGAAGTAGCTCTTCCTGCTGTTCCTCTTTAATCTGTGGAGGTTCTAGTTTCACCTGGACCAGACTGGGACTCCTCTCCTGCAGTCCAGTGGAAATCTCCTCTTTACACACAGGAAGTGTGAGATCTACAAGGAGATAAGCAGAGAACTTCTCAATGTACTGCACAGTATATACAAAGAATGAATTAGTGTTAACTGTAAACCTATTGTTGGCTGTCTTGCAAAAACCTCACATCTCCACATTTCAACATTTGTAAATGAATGCCCTACAAAAGGAGGGGAAATAGCCGCTCTACAAGTGTTGCGCGCTTGTAGATCTGATATTTGTGCTATTTCCAACACATTTTTAAAGACAATGGGGAAGTGTGTGAGCGTGGGTTTCTATAAATATTGAACCAATGAAAAGTATAAAAAGAGCTTGTAAAATATTAAATATAACTAAATTGGATCCATTGGAACACTGGTTCTTTTTTCCATTTCATGAAAAGTAATAGTTTTGGACATTGCTGTCAGGTTTCCACCCGACAGCAATAATATACTATGCAATTGTACCGACTAAGGTTGTCAAAGAATATTACACATTCATACATAGAATTTAATATTAAAGGAATATTTGATTGTAACAATTAAGATGCAAATACAAACATTTACAAAATATCCCTGCTGTAACCTCACACAGCAGCTGATTTGTGAGATCACAGAGCCAGCAGTCTAACTACAGCTTACGCTCCTCCCTCACAATCCAGTAAGCACACAGACTCCTCACGGTAGACACAAGAAAAACCTGACTCTGTAGAACATGTTGAACCAACGTCACTTTAATTGATTCAAAATGCTAACTTTGGTCAAGCTGAAACGTGCGATCCATTTGGTAATGATGGCAGAAATTTTACAACCTGACTCGACAAAACAAGCTATCTAAAAAAAAAAAATGGCCCCTACAGTAAAACGTCCTCGTTTTCACATTTCATGTGTACCTTAATTTTATGTAAATTTTATGCAAAAATTTTACGAAAGTATAGGCTATAATAAGTCTGACTGAATAGATTGGTTTAAAATATCCCGTTTCATGTCAAGGTAAAGATTGCTTTACACACAGACAGAAGGAGGACAGAGGAGGTAGCATCAACACTAGCCCTAGAATGGCTGTGATAGAAATGTACATAGAGTTCATGTATTCCATACACACAGCCATAGATCACTCCTTGTATGCCCTCCTACATCAGTGAGTCATTGCGACAGCATTACAAGTTGTAGCTGCCTATAAAGAAAACATCACATGGATATACCTGGGACGTATCATCAGTGTTGTAGCCTGGGGTCATAGGGTGTTTCGGGTCTCGCAACAACATACACCCTCGCCCAGGTCACCCAGCCGGGGTTGATCAAGCCCCGACTTATGTCCCAGTAGCTGACCGTGGGTAGCTACTGGGAAAGACAAGGCCACTCAGTCCACTTCTCCGGAACTACTCTGCCGGGACTCGGGGAGGCTCTGGCACGTGGAGGGACTAGGCTCTGTGGGTGGCCTCCTGGCCGGGCTCCTCCTTCGACTCACCAGGTCCACGACCTGAGCGCTGTACCAGATCCGTTGCACCACCCCAATCCAAACATTTCCTTCTGGCGTGATGGTTCCTTGGGCCGTGGTGGTACTGCAGGCTCCACTTGCGGCTTGCTTGAATGACCCTCCTAAAGGCCTCACCGTGGATTTGTTGGGCTTCTTCCTCACGGAAGACACAGTCTGGGGCGCTAACCCATACTGCTCCAGAATGCCTTCTCCATTCCGGCTGTCAACCGTCTCTCCAGTGGTCACCAAACTATTCCTGGTTGTCACGTAGTCTAATTCCTATGAGCCACTATAAATAGAATCACTAACTATAAAGAAAACGTCACATGGATGCAACTGGGACGTATCATCAGTGTTGTAGCCTGGGGTCATAGGGTGTTTCGGACCAACATACACCCTCGCCCAGGTGACCCAGCCATTGTTGATCAAGCCCCGACTTACGTCCCAGTAGCTAACCACGGTCAGTCCTATAGGGAAAGACAGGGCCACTCAGTCCGCTTCTCCGGAACTACTCTGCTGGGACTCGGTAGTTTGTACTCAACCAATAATTAATTGATGTCTCTTGGGGACAGCTATTTGTCCTATCCATTAAAAGGTTCTGTCAGAAAATGTGTATTTAGTCAAATATCTCCACTTTTCCACAAGTTTCACACATTACATTACAGTCATTTAGCAGACGCTTTTATCCAAAGCGACTTACAATAAGTGCATTCAACAGGTAGGGAACGAAAACTACTAATCACCAGAAGTCTTAAGTGCATTTTCTGCAAAAACAAGCAACCAAGATTATACCTAGCGCTAAGGTAAAAGTGCAATATATCAGCTACCTATTTCCTTAAACAGATGAGACAAAATAGCAAAATCAAATGAGCAGGAGCTAAAACAAATAAGTGTATCGACAAAACAAGATCCAATAAAACAATACAACAATAAAACAAGCGTTCGTACAACTAGTTAACAACAAGTAGGCCAGGCAAAGAGGAAGGGTGAGTCATTCCACAAAACCGGTACGATTTGCGGTCCCTATGACCTTTTTGAGTGTATTGTATCCATCGGGTCACCAAAATCAAATTTTAAAAGCTTTTTAGAATCAATTGAAATGTTACCTTGAATATTGTGTAAACAATTTACATACATTTTATCTTTATATCATAAATTATCTTGCTTTTTTCAGTAGACACCACCTATTTTGTCCATTTTTTCATGTCCCCCATGGCCTTCGATGAAAGTGGACTTGAGATATGACTATTAAAAATGTAAAAAAAATAATACATTTTGCCATTGACATACAATTGTATCCGTGCTTTATTGCTGGTCATGTTTTGTTTTTTAATAAATAGATGATTAATCATTAAAATTGCATTATATAGATCCGTCCCCCAGTCGCACTCAACCCCGTTACACAAGTCATTCCACCCTCCATAAAAATAATGAACTGGTCCTTTAGTGACATCACCAACAGGAAGTGACATTCTACAAGTCTTCTGAACAACATGCTGCAGAGAAAGGTAACTTCCCACCTTCTTTTACAATGTTTTATAGTCATTTAAACTTGCATAGTTTGGTCGTAAAGCTTAACAGCTCAACTCCGTTACATGTAATAAATATAGAAAACAATTGTTTTGGAAAATTATCTTTGTTATTTCAACAATATATTGGATTTCTTACTATCATGCATGCCATGTGGTCTCCTCTTAATCAACACAGGTAGAGTAGTGGCCATCTTGAGTAAAAAATCACAACCCCGTTACACTCAACCCCGTTATTAATTTCATCATAACAGGGTTGAGAGATTGTGACGGGGTTGTGTTTTTAACACTTTAGTTGTGAAGTTGAATATTATTTAAATGAATTATTATATTACATTAACATTCTTATTCTACATGCATATTATATACTTCATAATGTCTATGCTAAAGCTGGGTTTGCTGTTTTTTTTTTAATACAGTTATACAGTAATAGCTTATCAGAATCACATCATTGGAAAAGTTTTCTATTCTTCTAAAAGTTTCTGCCTATAGAATAGCTCTGGAAGTATATTTGATTTAATTATATCAATGTAATTATCTACAGACATCTATGAGTCCAAGATGGCACCAACAACAGCGACAGAAAGGCAGAGGCAGTACCGTGCCCGCCTAAATGCTGATCCTGCAAGGAGAGAGCAATACCTGCAGAGAGAACGACAAAGATGGAAAAACAATGTAGAGGCTAAGGGAAAAAAAGCAATCAATGACAGCGGCACCAGCGTTTATCCTGGAGATGAAAAAGGTGGTGAAAAACTAGCCAGACCAGTCGCCTTTGCGAGTAGAACCCTCTCTCATTCCCAACTGAACTACCCCGCACACCGGCTTGAATTTCTGTCCTTGAAATGGGCAGTATGTGACAAGTTCAGCCATTGGTTGAAAGGCAGACACTTCACCACATGGACTGACAATAACCCCTTGACATACATTCTGACCAAACCCAGACTTGATGTGTGTGAACAGCGGTGGGTGGCGAAGCTCACTGCATACGACTTTGACTTGAAGTACATCCCCGGCCCAAAGAACATCGTAGCCGACGCCTTGAGCCGCGAGCCGTTTGTCCAGTCGTGTGTCAGTCATCGCCTTGTGACCGAGCCTTATACCTCGCTGTTGGACCAGGTCAACGGCGTGAACGACAGAACCGTGCAAGAGGTGTTCAGAGTGTCCAACAACTGTCAGGCTGTTGTGGATGAAGGCGGTGAGACATCGAACATGCCAGTGCAAGAGGCAGTTCCACCAGACACAAGATGCTCAGTCGCATCAGAGCCATCCTCAATGCTCAGTCCACTGGGGGTCTGAGTCACGTGATGGGAACAGATGCTGACTTCAATCTTCTGCAGAAGGAAGACCAGTCCACTGCACTCCCGCAGAGCCAGCTTGTCAGTCAACAAGAGAATGACAACAAAAGTAAGACGCGCGAACGCTGGAGGCGAACGCAGATTGACTGTGGCTGCCATATTTCAACCACATTGTAGTAGTGCACTCTGCCGGCTGTATACAGGCAGTGCAGCTGCTGGCATTTCAGCACAGAGTTTCGAGTCACATGGGGGCGCGAGCCAATGAGAGCGTGAACACACGCTGTATACAGGCAGTGCAGCTGCTGGCATTTCAGCACGGAGTTTCGAGTCACATGGGGGCACGAGCCAATGAGAGCGTGAACACAGAGACACAGACGGAGACACACACGGACAGAGACACACACAACCCAAGCATGGTTACATAGTAAGCTCCACTTGGTCGGAGGCGCGGCGGCGTTCGCAACAATAAGCAGGGCCATGTACTTTGTACAGAGGCACAAGAGACCTATCAAGCTTGAGAGAGCTGTTGAGTCACGTAGCGTGATCAAGCTGCTGAAGCATTGGAGTAGACTCACCATACAGAATGGCATACTGTACAAGACAAAGAAAGATCCCCACATGAACAAGAAGATCTTCCACTTCATAGTGCCCAACTCCACGGTCTCCATGACACAGCGGGTCACCAAGGCCAGCTCCGTACCTTGTCTCTGGTGAGGCAACGGTTCTTTTGGAGTGGCATGGAACGTGATGTTGTGTACTATGTTAAGTCCTGTCAGCGCTGCATAGTAGGGAAGACACCTGAGCCACACAGCCGTGCACCACTCAAGAACATAGTCACCTCTGAGCCTATGGAATTAGTCTGCATAGACTTTTGGACTGCTGAGCAAGGGAGCAAGTCTGTGGATGTTCTAGGCTATTTGAGCCAACTTTATGAGCAAGCTGATTAAGGAGCTTCTAGAGATGGCCGGGGTGCAGAAATCCCATACGACTCCGTATCACCCCATGGGAAATGGTGTCACAGAGCGATTTAACAGAACGCTGGGAGATATGATCAGGTCCCTTCCCCCTCTATCCAAAGCAAAGTGGCTGCAAATGCTGCAGTTGCTCACCTTCTGCTATAACTGCATGGAGCATGAGACAACAGGGTTTGCACCGTTCTACCTTGTGTTCAAGAGAATCGCTCGTCTTCCCGTCAACGTCATGTTTCAGCATGCTCTCACAAATGACGCTGTTGTCAGCCACTCAGACTTTGTGTCCCACCTGAAGAAAGATCTACATGAGGCTGCTCAGATTGTGCAGAGGAACAGTCTCAAAGAACAGACTCGCCATGCTAAGCTGTACAATCGTAAAGTCAAGGGCTCACCCCTCGTCGTTGGAGACAGAGTGTTGATCGCCAATAGAGGTGTGCCAGGGAAACGCAAAGTTACAGACAAGCGGGAGTCGACTCCTTATGAGGTCATGTCAGTCAAGCCTGAGATCAATGTCTACAGAGTCAAGGATTGCCTGACAGGCAGAGAGAGAGAGTCGTCCACAGGAATCTACTACTCTCTGTTAGCTTCTTGCCCTGTGAGGGTGAAGTGGACAGTGGATCTGCACACTCAGAATGTGATGCTGCTGCACATGGAAGTGATCTGTGCCCTGAAGTGCCTGACGTGATGGAAGACAGTGATGTCCGTACAGTCAACTGGCTGATGCAGGCAGGTGATGATGAAGTTCATTCAGAAGAGCATGACGACTCACTTGACCAAGGGTCTGATGTTGCCCAGTCTGACTCTCTCACAGTCTGACTTTCTCCAGCCCCTGAACAGGATGTTGTCCATTCTGCTGTTGACAGTGCGGAAGGCCCACCACAGTGCTCTGAAGACATGGTCCCCCCGGACTTTGACTGCCGGGACACAGACTTGGCCCCTCCCGAACCTGTCCATCCAGACATGTCCCCTCCTGTCAATATCCCCATGGACATAGCCCCTCCTGACAGTAACCCTCCAGACAAGAGTCTGGATTAAGGGGATCATTAGATCATTAGCAAAGTGCTAGTCGAACTGCTATATTACATATCATTAAGACCCTGGATTAAGAGTGTTAATAAAATTCAGTTAAATTAAAATGGATGTCTATTGTTCTTCTTAAATGGTTGCATAATAAAATACAATGTTTATAGAAAATATTACATTGAATTTGAGATTAAAAACAACTATTTAAATTAAGCTGTATTTGTCTCTTCAACCCCGTTTACCACCTTCAACCCCGTTATCCTAGTCTCAACCCTGTCACGCCTATATTTTCTGTGATTATTTCTTTAATATTTTATGAAAATGTATGTAATGTTTGTTGAACTCTGTCAGAAATGTTCAGAGCAATCATAACAATACCTTGTTTAGTTAAAAGTCAGATGCTAAAGTAGATTTATGATAAAAAAGCATCAAAGATTTTTTTTTAAATGGTACATTTAAGGCTTTAGTATAACAAAAGTGGGAGAATTGATGTACTTTTTATATTTCCAATTATTGAATTAGTGTGAGGGACATTTTATGAATAGGAAAATGTTTGTTTAATTACAAATACAGTTCATAATCATATTCAACCGGCTTCCAGAGTGTCCATAACGGGGTTGAGAAAATATAGTGCCGTATCATATAATAATGACCAATAATAATATGGATTTAATGCCTGAGATGGGAAAATATTTTTTTCTGCAAGTTAAATGTCCTTAATGTTGTGGGGTATTCAGAAAAGTGAAACATTTGGGTCATTTAAAAAAAAAAAAAAAGTGCAAATCGTACCGGTTTCGTGGAATGACTCGGGTAGTGTTTCCTGAAGAGGTGGGTTTTCAGCCTGCGGCGAAAGATGGGCAGTGACTCTGCTGTCCTGACATCAGTGGGAAGTTCATTCCACCACTGTGGGGCCAGAACAGAAAAAAGTCGTGACCGTGTGGATCGGCCAGAAGGACCCTTGAGTGACGAGGCAATCAGTCGCCCCGAGGTGGCAGACCGAAGTTGTCGGGCAGGGGTGTAGGCATCGACCATAGCCCGGAGGTAAGAAGTAGCTGTTCCTTTCACTGCCCTATAGGCTAGCACCAGGGTTTTAAACTGGATGCGAGCCGCTACGGGGAGCCAGTGAAGGATAGTTGTGTGGGAGAACTTGGGGCGGTTGAACACCAGACGAGCCGCAGCTTTCTGAACAAGCTCCAGAGGTCTGATCCAGAGGTCCAGAGGTCTGCTCACACAGATCACATTTTCTCCAGTGAACACATATGGTATGGAGTAAGGTTATGCGGTTTCCAAGACTTTAAACCATTTGAATTGCAAAAAAACGCCAATCTAGTTAATTTTAACTTGGCCAGTTAAAGCCGAATTAACTGGTCGGCGATGACAGCTGTTAAATTGATGCAATCAGAGACTGCTATTACAGTCTATCGCCACAAGAATGCTTCTTTCCCCAATACATACTCTACAATGAACGCATAATCATCCATTTAATGATCCGTTAATGCCGACCTAGCAGTTAGTTTCAGTGTGTTAAAAAAAAACAGATCATTATAGGGAGAAACAACGGCACTTTATTGACTCCAGGCACTGATGCCTCGGCCTACAAAATATTTGTATTGCTACGTATAGGCTATGGTAGGCATAGTGTTTTACCTACAACAATAAAAAATTCCACATTACCAAAGTGGCTTTTATGAAATTAATATGAATATTCTACACCAGGGGTTTTCAACAGGTGGTCCGTGGACCACTGGTGGTCCGTGAAGGTATTGCATGTGGTCCCTGACCATGCATTTAGTACTAATGAAGGAATGATTTATTTATTTATTATCCCACGGAACAGTGCATTAATGAACTGGTGACCTATGATGACGTGTCGATGTTTTCAGTTACTGGGAAGTCGGACATCAAGAACTTCCACAGAAGAGGGAGTTAGAACCTGAAGAAGGGGAAGGGTACCAGATTGCCTGATTGAGTCATCATTATTAGGAATAATCGCATGTGTCTGCTCACTCATACATAAGATACAAATAGTATATCAGTTAACTTAAGTTTAAAGGAGTAGTTCACCGCAAAAATTACTTTTTTTCTATGGATTACACACCCCATGGAGACTTAAATTGATGGAGATTTTTTTGTTTTTGTCGAATTCCTAAGCCAATAATTAAATGACCGGTGGCGGCTCCGGTAGGAGACTCAAAGTGTCAACTTTGTGTCTCCTACCGGAGACATTAGCATCTTTCCGCCGGTCAACAATGTATTGGCTTAGGAATATGACAAAAACTAAAACGTCTCCATGAATTCAAGGCTTCATGGGGTGTGTAATTGATAGAAAATAAGTAACTATCCCTTTAATGGAAGGTTGGATAAAGTAAGAGAATGGAATGGGTAACGGATAGGATAGGAATAGATCAGTGTGGTTCTCAATCTCAACCCTTGTTTTTGCTCGGGACCACTCACATATTTCAGTTCAATAATGTCTGGGCTTGTCTGATATCATTTGTTGCACGTAGTATAACAGTCATTATTCCAAGCTTTGTTTCTCCCACAACCACGCCCATTAATTCAAATATTAATATTATATTTGATGGACTTCTGAAATATTACTTAACATATTTTAATACATTTAACAAAAGGTATTTTATTTATGCATTTACATTTTAAAACAATTTCCCATGGACCACCTGCTGCAGGCCTAATTATGCCATGGACCACTTGGTTGAGTGTTACAAAGCACTAATCTTATTAGCTCATATCCCCACCCTTACACAACAGTGGTCCCCAGGTTGATTCTTAGTCAGGGTGGTGGTCCCTGGTTCACAATCAGTTGAAAACCCCTGTTCTACACAATTAAAGGGATATTTCACTTTTAAAAAAATGTTGGTCATTTTATCATCTACTCAGGCTTTTGTGAGCCCCCCAGACAGTTTTTAAGTTGCTTGATTCAGTATTTAAATATTTGATATTAATTTCATCAGACACGCCCCCTTCCCATACAAACCCATTATAACTTCAAACTCCATTTTCAACATGTTAGATTCATCAAAAACACCCGTCCTTGGTTCTGGTGACTCATCCTGCCCTCCTAATACGTGAGGGGCCGTGTTTTTTCGATTAAGTTTTTCTATTTTTTTTCATTTTCCCCCAAAAATATTTAAAATAAATGACAAAAGTAATTGAAAAAATACGGTCTCCTCACGTATTAGAAGGACAATATCAGTCACCAGAACCCAGGACGGGTGTTTCCGATTAATCTAACATGGTTAAAATGGAGTTTGAAGTTACAATGGGTTTGTATAGGAAGGGGGCGTGTCTGATAAAATGAATGCCAAATATCTAAATACTGAATCAAGCAACTTAAAAACTGTCCGGGGTGCACCCAAAAGCCTGAGTAGACGATAAAATGACCCAAAATTGTTTTGACAGTGAAATCCCTTTAAATGCAAGTTTGTAGCCTAACGGTGCGTTTTAACAGCGGGCGATTCAGGATAGTATTTTCCGGGAAGTGCATTATATGTCTATGAGAGCCGGCAACTACTGGCGATAGGGCGAAGTGGGCGGGGGGGCGATGAAAGATGGATTTTCATTATCTTTTGGACGATGTCGCCCGGCGATCGCCCGAGAGTCGCCCGCTGTTAAAACGTACTGTAACAGCAGGCTTAATACCAAAAGGCAACTTAAAGTTCAACGCAAACCTTGAAACAACTTTGTTAACATTGTAGGCTATTGCCTAATGTGCAAGTTAGTAGCAGTGCATAATTATCCCAACAGGCTTACAGTAATAACAAAGGTGACTTCAGTGAGAGTAGCTGCAGCAGCACAACATTGTAGAAATTAAAATAATAAAACCTAAATTAAACGAAAGCAAATGGCCTTTCTAAATAAACGGGGATAACAAAAATCAACCACTATTCTTAGCCATTATTCAGACAGATAGCCTATTCTACTCTGTGTTTTTAGACAAAAATATCCACTTTCTGGTTTAAGGGGATTTTGTGTGGGGGCGGGCATATGTTACCAGCTGTGCTGAAGACTCGTTCAGAAGGCGTACTTGCGGCACAAACACACAGGTATTTCTTGGCAACTATCGTCAATAATGGAAATCGGTCTGCATTTCTTTTCCACCACACAAGGAGATCTTCATCCCCGCGAAGGACAGGTTCTCTCAAATAGTTATCCAGCTCTTCTTTTGCTTTTTGCTCTGGGGTCGCAACAGGCCAGTCGGTTGCAACTACTCTTTGTTGATGCGACTACCCAGCAACATCTTTTTTTTTGGCAGTGGTGCAGCAGGAGCTCCACGCTCGCTCTGCTCACCTTCCTCCGTAGCCACCAGACGTTCCCTCGCCAATGCGACAATCTCTGCCTTTAGATCAGCTTTCATATCATTCAAACCAACGGCCCCATACCGATCCTGGTAGCAAGGGTCAAGAATGGTACACTTGAGCCACAGTTTCTGAGCAAGTGTCATAATTTGTCATTTAGCCTGTCAACAATTCCCAACTTGATACCTTTCGTTAGTTTGACATCATCTTCTGTGACACGCAGCACATCATCTCGGCACAAGTTTAACAGGGGTAGGATACAGGAGCTTGTGACATCAGCAACAGGGTTGAGAGCCTTATTTATTGATGTCAGAACATCTGTGTCACTCCACGTGAATGACACCTTGGCACCTCTGTTAGTACTGCTGAGTTTTGTGATGGCAGCTTTTATGTTGCTGCCATTGTCTGTGGTTATGCCACAGGTTTTGTTGCATCTAAGCCCCAGTTTGCAAGTGTACCTATATTGTCAGTGGTGTGTTGATAGGGGAAAAAGCTTGTTTGGAGGCATCTGGATTCCAGTTTCCATTCAGGTGTGATGGCATGGAATGTCAGCGATATATGGCTGTATGGAAAGACACCATTCCCTTCACTATGTACAGTAGTTGGCTACAGCTGCGGTGCATGACTTCCACCTTGCTATGCAAAGGCAGATAAGATACCTGGCTGTCCTCCAGCTCCGGGTCGCTTTGAGCCCACTTGAGCTGGAGCCATCCTCGAGTAGGTTAGCGGGTGGTTCTTTTATATGATTGGTTAAGTCGGACGTATTACCGTCGGCAGCCGACACTCCTTTCAAGCACAGCTTGCATATTGGCTTTTGCAGGTTGTCTGGATCTCCATTCTCGTTACTTTTTCAGACCAGGTCTCCAGCTGTTATTTCTCTCTACTGCTTCCGTTATCAATAATCATGTGACAGTGCACACAACACACATGTCACGTGACACGGTTTGGCTGACGAACCGTCAAGATTTCCTAAAACCGTATTAAACCATAAAACTGCGACGCCGCACAGCCTTAGTAGATAGCATGTTATGTAGACAGATGCCAGGTCATTGTTGGCCTGGCATCCTATAGTGTGTATAATTTCAATGTAGGCTGATGATAGGTTCTTGGTTTTCGTAAGTATTAGTTATTATTAGATTATTGGTTTACTTATGTATTACTTTATTATTTGATTACTATTCTTATGCACTTGATGTATTATGTGTATAATGATGTATTATTTATGCTGTATTATCTTGTGTCCTTGCTTACTGTAAGTCACTCTGGATTAAGAGCGTCTGCTAAATGCCTAAACTCTAAACTGTTAGTATGGGGCAAACAACAGACCGGTGGTTCTCAAACATTTACATGTCAAGGACCCAGTGCAAATTGATATATATTTGACCACAGAGCACAGACCCCCACCTGAAAATATTTTGTACCAGGGACCCCCATAAGAGATTTGTGTTTATGAATATATATATATATATTTTTAATGTTTTTAAAAAATCAAGATTTTTCAAACATTTTCAAAAATGCAAATCTACAAGCTCATGACTTGTTGTGAGCTATTGTTGGAAAAAAACAGCTAGGTATAAAATAGGGTTAAAATAGGTTTCCAGTTCCCATGGAAATAGCACCACTCCTAGAGAGAGAACTCGCCAACGCTCTGGACCAGAGCTAAGTTCGGCCAGAAGAACTACATGTGTTAGTTTGACATGAAGCATGAACCAACCTGCTCTGTGTAGTTTGATGTGTGGCTGTAGCATCACGTCCAGCAGTTTGTTTTGTCTCTCCAGCAGAGTTTCTAGTGTCTCTGTCTCTCTCTGGAAGAGGTTGCACATGAACTCTGCAGCCGCACTGAGGCACTCCAACACAAACACTCTGACATTAAGCTTCAGACTACAAACATCACCACGCTCTTGTTTTTCCAAAACACACAATGGGTGCGTTCGGATATTGCACACCGGAGCGCACTCGCCTATTAGTTTGTATTGGCCAGTGCGCTCAGTGCTGTATTTCCGAACGCACCCAATATCTCCTCTCCCACCGACGTCATGTGTTCATTTACCGACAGCAGTATAGACTCCATTTGACACATTTTACCTCCTTTATGAGAAATGTTCACCAAGCTCTCTGTTCCTACTGTAATATACTTATGTTATGTGTAAAGCTACTGTAATATACTTATATAATGTGTGCAGGGACAAATGTCAACAATTCCACCATTACGCCTACTGGGAAATAACAACACATTTACTTCCGGGTCATCGTGTTTCAAGCGTGCCGTGCGCAGCAAAGGCTCCAGGCACTGTGTGTGTGTGTGTGTGTGTGTGTGTGTGTGTGTGTGTGTGTGTGTGTGTGTGTGTGTGTGTGTGTGTGTGTGTGTGTGTGTGTGTGTGTCACACTGGTGACGTCACCCAGCCAGGATCCGCCACGTGGGGTTTGTTTATTTTCCGCTCTGTCCTGAAACAGCTGTTGATTCGCGCACGCGTGCGTTTGATAGCAACGGTTGCTAGGTTGCGCCGCACGTGTCACCACACCATATATGGTCATCATCAACTAATCAGAGCTAGTCACAAATGGTGACGTTGCAGAGTTTGGCCCCATAAAAGGCAGATCACAGCCACACATGTATCAGTGATCAGTGTGTTACATTAAGCAGTGTATCATTGTGCATTTCATATGAACACAGTCAAGATGTACCAACTTAGAGATAGAAAACCTTCATGCAGCGACTCTAATGATTCCAACTGTACAGCAGATGAATATGACTCCATGGGTTCAACTGGAGACAGCAGCAAGAGGAGGAGGAGAGGAGGGGTGAAGGTGAAGCGTGAGGCATGGCAGAAGAAGAAGGAGGAGGCAGCCGTCCCACTGCAAAAACCCAAGAAGAAGTCACGTGGCCGTGTAAAGATACCAATTGAATTCATTGATAACACGCTAAAGCGACGCCAAACCTTCAGCAAGCGTAAAAATAGTGTAATAAACAAGGTCAAAGAGCTCGCCAAGCTGACAGGAACCCAGGTTCTCTTGCTGGTGGCCAGTGAAACGGGACACGTCTACAAATTTGCCTCCGACAAGCTCCAGCCCATGTTCACTAGTGAGGCGGGCGAAGCCCTGATTCAATCGTGCCTCAATTCACCACTGGACTCACCACCACCCCACGATGATGATGATAAAGCGGCCACGGATGTGAGCGTCTGTCCACGTGATGATGCGCCCACGGATGTGAGCGCCACGGCTGCCACGGGCTTGAAAGAGAAGATGGACCTCACCTTCCAAGCTTCTGAGTCGGAGAGCCTGGGCAACACTGATGATGAATCGAAACCATCTTTCAACAACGTGGCCAGTCTACCAGGCACCACCACCAGCAGCACCAGCAGCAGCAGCAGTGCCCAGCCCATGGTGCCCACAGCCTCCACTGTGCAGGAGGGCAGTGGGCTGCAGGTACAACAGCAAAGCCAGGCCCCCACGTCCTCCCTGCCCATGGAAGGTCACATGATGTACCCCAGTCCTCCGCACACAGTGATGGACAACATCTCCCAGGGGCCCTGTGACTTCCAGTTGTCTGAAGAATTGATGGACTTTGTACTGAGCATGTGCACTGCTGATTCAAGCCTATAGTAGGCAGTTCGATATGCAGCGTCAGTGTGCAAGAGACAGAGAAAAGGGGGGAGAAAAAAAAGCTCTTTGGATCAAAGAAATCTCTCCAAAATGTCCCCTCTGCTGTTGCAGAGAAGATCGAGCCCAGTGTCATATGCGACAACCTTTTTATTATTGTTATTCTATTAAATTTTCTTGCTTATTTTCTTCTTTATGTAGCACAATCTGAGGGACAAGTACCAACAACATTTTGTTCCTTTTACTGTATATAAGTCAGTGACAAATAAAACTTCTTGAATCTTGAACAGCAAACTGTCTTTCTGTCTGTAATTAAGAGAGGTGTTTCACTAAGAAAAAATGTCTTTATCAATTAACAATTGCTATAGTTACTACGATCTACATGCTCACAATGCATTGTTATGCGTTGTGAGCTTCTGTAGACCTGCTATTTTTTAATTTATTTTAAAGGGAAAGTGGTTAAGTCTGTGTTAGTTTCATAAATATTTAACCATTAACAACAGCTTGTAAATAATAACTACATTGATCCATTGGAACACAGGTTCTTTATTCCCTTTCTTGAAAAGTTACATTTTTGGACAGTCCTCGGCTTGCAGCAAAAGTTACAATCTACAGCATTAGAGCTGGTAAAAACGTGCCTACATACTCAAACTGGGATTATTTCAAGTGGTTCAACATGATCATTCATTATGCTTTAAACCAATGGTTCTCAAACTTTTAAATGTCAAGGTCTCCCCTTAACTCTTTAAACCTGTGAAAAAGAGACCATTAATGTATTACTGAATCATCTTTATTAGACGTTAGTCTAGATGTTAGTATCAGTGGTGGACAGTAACTAAGTACATTTACTTAAGTACTGTACTTAAGTATTAATTTGAGGTACTTTTACTTTACTGGAGTATTTCCAATTGTCAATACTTTCACTTTTACTCCACTACAATTATATGAAAACTTTAGTTACAAGTTACTTTGTAGATTTTGATTATTATTACAAAACATACATTACCCACTAAAGCCCTATACATTTTGGCCATTGGAAAATAGCCGATCTAAGCTTACAATGCGTTGCCATGCGACGCATTGTGAGCTTGTAGATCTGTTATTTCAAACGGTTTTTTTTGAAAAATTGTTTAATGGGACATTCTGCATAATGAGTACTTTCTACTTTTGGTACTTTAAGTACATTTTAATACCAATACTTTTGTACTTTTACTCAAGTAAATTTAGAATTCCGGACTTATTTCTACATTGCAGTATTGACACTTTTACTTAGAGTAATAAAGTATCCCTAATGGGTAATTTACGTATGTATACGTTTATTTGTTAAGCACATTTCAACGAGGCAATTCAGAATGCTTTACACAAAACACTAAGAGCATTAAGGCCCATTATAAAAGGACATTTGTATTCAATTAATGCTAATTAAAGTTGTGAAAAGAAAACAAGAATGAATAAGAAAAAAATAAAAAAAATGACAGAATCAGTGCAAAATCAAAAACCTCAGTAAAAGGCAGGGGCAAACAGAAAAGTCTTCAGCTTGAATTTTAAAGAACGTGATACAGATTTGACAGGAGTTAAGGTTAAGTACAGTTACAGACTTTTGAACACTCAATATCGTTATACTGTTGTCGTACTTCATACCGGTAGGTTAGTTTTTATTTACAAATGAATTGTATTATGCTCTTTTTATTTAAAGGCCATTTGCTGAAAGCTACTGAGATGAAGGAAGACTCTACATAGCATTCTTGTGCAGATTTTACACAAAGACTGTATGTCCCTAGAGATGTGATACCACAAGGGCTGTCACAGACAGTACAAAAGCTTTCTTGTATTTTGCATATACCACAAACAACGTTTTTATTGCCCTGTAAATGTAACTCTTCAAAGAACATTTTTGATTTAAGCTTTTGTTACAAGCTAAACAAGTAAAGGGCTTTTCACCTGTATGAATCATCATGTGTTTTTTCAGATATTCAGACCGGTTAAAGCAATTGCTAGAAACTGAACAAGCAAATGGCTGTTCCCCTGTATGAGTCCTTTCAGAGAAGAAGTTACATTGAAGCTTTTGCTACAAACCGGACAAGCCAAGGGGTTTGTCCCCTGTATGAATCAACATATGTTTTTTCAGATTGTAAGCAGCTCTAAAGCTTTTGCTACAAACTGAACAAGCAAAGGCCTTTTCACCTGTATGAGTCGTCATGTGTCTTTTCAGAGTTTGAGATTGTGCAAAGCTTTTGCTACAAACTGAGCAAGCAAAGGGTTTGTTCCCTGTATGAGACCTCATGTGTGTTTTCAAATTTCGTGATTCGCTAAAGACTTTGCTACAAACTGAACAAGCAAAGGGTTTGTCCCCTGTATGAGTCTTCATGTGTGACTTCATATGTCCTGATTGTGAAAAGCTTTTGCTACAAACTGAACAAGCAAAGGCCTTTTCACCTGTATGAGTCGTCATGTGTCTTCTCAGAATTTGAGAATCTGTAAAGCTTTTGCTACAAAGTGAACAAGCAAAGGGCTTCTCCCCTGTATGATTCATCGTGTTTTTTCAGACTTCGTGATTCGCTAAAGACTTTGCTACAAACTGAACAAGCAAAGGGTTTATCCCCTGTATGAGTCTTCATGTGTGACTTCATATGTCCTGATTGTGAAAAGCTTTTGCTACAAACTGAACAAGCAAAGGGTTTGTCCCCTGTATGAGTCCTCATGTGTCTTTTCAGATGGTGAGATACGCTAAAGCTTTTGCTACAAACCGAACAAACAAATGGTCTTTCTTTTGTATGAATCCTTGTGTGTTTTATCAGATTATCATTGGAACTAGACACTTTGCCACACTCTGTACGACAAAAGCTTTTTTTTCCTGTTTGACTCCTCATGGATGGCGTTTGTTTTGACAATTTCATGTTCTGAGACAACTTCTTGCTCAAAGACAACCTTTGTCCTTCCACATGTTGCGTCTGTGATTTTAGTGTGGGCTCCCCATCACTGTCTTCAGTATCAGATTCAGAACAGTGTGAAGCCCAGTCATCACTGTCCTCAGTAATGTCCGATTCAGAACAGTGTGAAGAGAGGAGCTGGTCATCACTAGTTGGTTGTGATGTTCCACATTGCTCTACATCAGTTTGTGTTTTCATGTGTTGAGTTGAGGTGCTGGCTAGAGGCTCCGTCTCTCTGTCTTTATCATCAACTTCACTTTTCACTGCTAGTAATGTCAACGATGACCCTGCAGCCTCCTGTTGTCTTTGAAGTAGCTCTTCCTGCTGTTCCTCTTTAATCTGAGGAGGTTCTAGTTTCACCTGGACCAGACTGGGACTCCTCTCCTGCTGTTCCTCTTTAATCTGAGGAGGTTCTAGTTTCACCTGGACCAGACTGGGGCTCCTCTCCTGCAGTCCAGTGGAAACCTCCTCTTTACACACAGGAAGAAGTGTGAGATCTACAAGGAGGTAAGCAGAGAACTTCTCAATGTACTGAATATTCTGATTGATTTATTCTTCTATTAATTAGTTTGTTTTGAAATTATTATTATTGTATAGTACATTTGTCAGTGACACAAGTGACACATGTCAAAATGTTTGTGTACAAAGTATGAATTAGTTAACTGTTAACATATTGTTGGCTGTCTTACAGAAACCTCACATCTCCACATTTCAACATATTATGGTTTTCTTTTGTAAATGAATGCCCTACTTTGTCCTACAACAGTGTCTCACAAAAGGAGGGGAAATAGCCGCTCTACAAGTGTTGCACGCTTGTAGATTTGATATTTGTGCTATTTCCAACACATTTTTAAAGCGAATGTGGAAGGGTATGTGCGTGGGTTTTATAAATATTGAACCAATGAGAAGTATAAAAAGAGTAAATAATAAATAATAAATTGGATCCATTGGAACACTGAAAAGTAATAATTTTGGACATACAAGGTTTCCACCCGACAGCAATATAATATACAACTGTATCGACTAAGGTTGTCAACGAATATTACACATTCATATATAGAATTTAATATTAAAGGAATATTTGATTGTAACAATTAAGATGCAAATACAAAACAAGAAATGACAAAGTCATAATATACCCGCTTGCGGCAGGCTTTTTTTGCCCCAATCTGCAGCACAAAATGTAAAAGTTGTCATTAAAATAAAATCTCAGCCATTCCTATGCAACAAAAATAACTCCACAGAGGTTCATTGGTTGGCTACCAATATAAAGTAAGTAAGTCTGTGTGTGTGTGTGTGTGTGTGTGTGTGTGTGTGTGTGTGTGTGTGTGTGTGTGTGTGTGTGTGTGTGTGTGTGTGTGTGTGTGTACACAATATCAATAATAGTGAAAATAATTGATCTACAATCTCACAGATCTGATAGTGTTGTATGCATTGTTCCTGGACAAAAGTACTCATTTATGTATGAAAGAAATAATCTATTATCACAATAAACTAAGTGAGTCCATTGAATACAGGTAGCCTAAGGGCAGTCATGTTAAAAACATCAACAGTGGTGGAAAAAGTACTGTAATGTTTTACTTAAGTAAAAGTATCAATACTGCAATGTAACCCTAACCCTTTATAAAAGTGAAGCTCACAACTTGTCTTTTGATTTCACTGTTTGAAA
Source organism: Gymnoscopelus braueri (assembly GCF_963280865.1). NCBI lineage: Eukaryota > Metazoa > Chordata > Actinopteri > Myctophiformes > Myctophidae > Gymnoscopelus > Gymnoscopelus braueri. The sequence goes on along the minus strand of NC_137617.1, from coordinate 11,643,383 downwards.
CAGGGCTTGAGTTTTAATGCATAACTGCAAGTTTGCCCTTTTCACTACTGGCTTACATGAAAGAAAAACCCAAATGGGTCCATTTGGTTTCATTAATGTCTTTTGTAAATAAAGTATTCAATAAAACGTCATAATAGAAAATAGCAGATCTACAAGCTCACAAGGCGGCGATGCGTTGTGAGCTTGTAGATCTGCTATTTTCTGATAAAATTCAGCTGATGCTAGCGTCATACCTTACATGAAAAATGTTGCTACAGTAACCTTGGTTATAGTGTTTATTCATTCATTTTTAAACAGGGCAGTCATGTTAAAAACATCAACAGTGGTGGAAAAAGTACTCTAATGTTTTACTTAAAAAAGTATCAACACTGCAATGTAAAAGTACTCTGTTAAGTAAAAGTCCTGAATTCAGAATTGACTTGAGTAAAAGTACAAAAGTATTGGTATCAAAATGTAATTAAAGTACCAAAAGTAAAACTACTAAAATGTTTGAAAATATTTACACCACGACCTCTGAACATGATCCACCAGACTAAAATCTTGACTGTGCAAATTTAGAAAAAAACTTTGTGCCAAAAATCTATAGTGCTCAAGCATTTGCAAACATACAGTAAGTAACAGAGGTACAATGGTACATTAATCTGCACCTGATCACCTGCAAATTGGCCTATTTGAAAGATCTATTTGTATCTCCATCACAATTAACTGGAGTACTTGGTCAATACTAGTGCATTCCTGCATAACCAGTCAAGAATACAGTTGACAAACCCTTTCCTACAATTACTCACCACAAGAGAATATATGTAAAAAGTATAACTTCAAATGGAACTCAGATGTTGTTAAATACTTGGGCATTAATATACCAAAAGATCTAGCCAACACTTATAAAGAAAATTATGACCCAATCACAAAAGAAATACAAAAGGATTTGGATAGATGGGTACCGCTGATTTTTGGTATGTACGACCGAATAGAGACCATAAAAATGAACATTTTGCCACGATTGCTATTCCTATTTCAATAACTGCCTGTGGAAATTCCAAAGAAACAATTTGATAACTGGAATAGAATGATCTCCAGGTTCATTTGGAGAGGTCAGAAACCTAGAATACGTTTCAAAACTCTACAACTACCAAAAGATAAGGGAGGCATGTCTCTCCCTTGCCTGGAAGATTATTATAAAGCAGCACAATTAAGATACTTAGTTTGTTGGTGCAACAATGAATATGATGCTAAATGGAAGGACATAGAACTGGACCAACTGAATGTCCCTCTCCAGGCCATACTGGGTGATAAAACACTCATGAAGCAGCACATAAAAGAAATAAGCGATTGGACAAAGGTCCCCCTAAATATTTGGTTTAAAGAATGCAAAGACCAAAAAATAGAAAGAGAGGTACGTTTATTAAAATGGGTGGCATATGATAAAGACTTTCCACCAGCACAGCTGGACTCTAGATTTAAACGATGGAATCGGTACGGTATTACAACATACTGTCTGATTTCATCCAATACAGGCTTGGAGAGCTTCCAATACCTCATTGACAACCATAATCTAGAGAAACAGGATTTCTACAGATACTTGCAGTTAAGGCATCATTTTGACAAAAACATAATGGTAGAGAAAAACGAAACAGACCTCATCAATATTTTCATTGATGCCTATAAAGGCAATATCACCAAAAAACTGGTATCAAGAATCTATTCAAGTCTACAGACCGCTAGGAACCACTCCACCCTCTATGTTAAACTTAAATGGGAAGAAGAAGCAGGCATAACCCTGACAGAGGACGAATGGCTGAATATATGTAATACAACAACCACTACCACTAGTTCTGGCCTTTGGAGAGAGTTCTCATGGAAGAACATGATTAGGTTCTTTATTACTCCAAGGAGAAAATACTTACAAAAAGGTACACCAGAGTCAGGGAACTGCTGGAGAAACTGCAATAAGACAATGGCTGACCACTTCCATATATTCTGGGACTGTCCAATAACCCAAAACTACTGGCTAGAGATCGTATCAGATATCAACACGATAATGGGTTCTGAACTTGAATGTACTTTTACCAATATTTACCTGAGTAACATACCAACCAAATTTAGCACCGCAGATAAATACCTTCTTAAAATACTACTGGTAGCCGGCAAAAAGGCTATAACCAGGAAATGGCTGGACAAAAATTCACCAACAAAGGGGGAGTGGATAGCCATTGTGCAGAACATATACGAAATGGAGAAACTAACATATTCTGTAAGACTCTGTATGGATACATTTTGTAAATACTGGTTAAAATGGATATTACATATGAAAATGATTGTGTGAAAGACCATTGAAAATGTGGGGGTTTATATATCTGTATATATGTACAAGTACGTGAATCTGTGCTATGTGTGGAGGTACACTGCTTGAATTATTACTATTACTTTATTTCTTTTATGTTACATACTTCTTTTTTTTTCCCTGTACTTTCTACTTCTTGTTTTTATTTTTATTTTTCTATACATGTATGCTTATATATTTTCTTTCCTACATAATTCCTTTTCTGCAATATTTGGAAACCTGCTCCAAAACTCAGGAATGTATCATTGGAATAGCGACTGGCAAAAAATCATGGACTTTAACAACAAAGACAATCAGACTGAGATCTCTCAACAAGAGAACTGAAGTTACCTTAGCTTAGGATTTCTCTCCTCTGGACTGAATAGCCCGCAACATATGAGTGTTAAAATATAACGAAAATGTACTCATCTAATGTAATGTGATGCCCAAAATGACCTACCTGTTCTAAAGAAGAAATAAAAATAAAAACAAAGTTTAAAAAAAAAAAAAGAATACAGTTGACACTAAAGTTATTATTATTATTTAGCCTTTATAAAAGTGAAGCTCACAACTTGTCTTTTAATTTCATGCAAGTTTGCCCTTTTCACTACTGGCTTACATGAACAAAATACCCAAATGGGTCCATTTGGTTTCATTAATGTCTTTTCTAATTAAAGTATAAAATAAAAAATAAAAAATAGCAGATCTACAAGCACACAAGGCGGCGACGCGTTGTGAGCTTGTAGATCTGCTATTTTAATGAAACATGTGTTGTGTTACGCTGATTTTAGCGCCAGTTTTGATGCTAAAATCATCATTAATCTTGGAATGGTTTGCATCATTTTAATCACAAGGCCCGTACTTTTAAAATGGTATATAGATTGACTATGTAGGTGACACACACGCTAGTGTAAATGTGTTTGTACCTCACGTACTAGTGTTGCCATGTATACTAATGATAAGCGACCCCGTTTTCTGTAAAGTTGCTTGTAAATATTGGTAGTTGCTTTTTATTTGTTATTATTTTGTTGTGAGCTTGTAGATCGACTATTTTCAAATCGTCTATTTTCAAATAGCCGATGCATATAGGTTTAAAGTGCTCATGTAGCCTAATAGTCACTTAAATCTTTGGGCTTGTTTTCATTGACCTGGTTGCTTATTTCTCTCTCCAAAGTCTGGCAACCGTGTCATTGTTTAGACCAACGAAGAAGAAAATGCGGAAGCGATCCTCTTTTCCAAGCCCCGTGTAAAAGACAGTATTATGTTGCGATAATATAAAGTCATTACAGCACCATAACATGGTTAATACATTTTATTTTGGGATGTACATTACATGAAAATTACGGGAGTAATAACGCGACTTGCGTCGATAACTAATGGAGAGCGGACATTACCGCGTTTGGCTAAAAACAGTTAGTTAGTAACATCATGCAAGCTAACTATTAGCCAAATTAGGCTAGCGCCACTTCACATTAACTCATTTATATAATATTTACATGCCGAGTTAAAGGGATACTTCACTCTCGGGCCGGGGACACATTTAAAAAAAATATTAAAAATAAATGAAAAAAGTTATGGAAAATTCATGGCCCCCTCACACATTAGTAGGACACTGCGTGTCGTGAGGGGGCCATGAATTTTCCATAACTTTTTTCATTTATTTTTAATATTTTTTTTAAATGTGTCCCCGGCCCGAGAGTGAAGTATCCCTTTAAGCTCTGACATTTAAGTGATATGTAGCCTGATATTACCAGGTTGCTATAGTGGGTTTAGAATATTCTAGACGATTATTTTTTTCATTTGCTCATTTCAGCTCTGCTATCAGCCAGCCTGAGAAGGCTGTCTTCGGGTCATGGGCAGTCAGAGGCGTGTCTAGTCCCATAGCTTGGGAGGACGAGGCCGCCCGTTCAGAGTATGGGAAAGTATCCCCATTGGCTTAAACGACAGCCGATCACGCAAAAAATCTGTCGAATACATGTCTAAAATCTGTCGAACTATGACTAGTAGGTCTGCCTCTTCTTAGACCCGCAGCTTTCAGCAAGCGGGTAAAAATTACAAAATATGCCTGCTGTAACCTTACACAGCAGCTGATTTGCGAGATCTCAGAGCCAGCAGTCTAACTACAGCTTACGCTCCTCCCTCGCAATCCTGTAGGCACACAGACTCCTCACAGTAGAAACAAGAAAAACCTGACTCTGTAGAACATGTTGAATCAACGTCACTTTAATTGATTCAAAATGCTAACTTAGGTCAAGCTGAAACGGGCGATCCATTTGGTAATGATGGCAGACACCAGACTCGACCACACAAGCTATCTAAAAAAATGATCCCCTACGGTAAAACGTCCTTGTTTTCACATTTCTTGTGTACCTTAATTGTATTTATACAAAAATGTTACAAAAGTATAGGCTATAATGAGTCTGACTTTACACACAGACAGAAGGAGGACAGAAGTGGTAGCATCAGCACTAGCCCTAGAATGGCGGTGATATAAATGTACATAGAGTTCATGTATTCCATATACGCAGCCATAGATCACTCCTATGCCCTCCTACATCAGTGAGTCATTGCGACAGCATTACAAGTTTGAGTTTGTACTCAACCAATAATTAATTGATGTCTCTTGGGGTCAGCTATTGTCCTCTAGTTTCATATCCATTAAAAAGGTTCTGGCAGAAAATGTGTATTTAGTAAAATATCTCCACTTTCCCACACGTTTCACACAGACCACATTTTCTCCAGTGAACACAACATGTATATGGGGTAAGGTTTTGCGGTTTCCGAGATTTTAAACCTTTTAAAATGGCACAAAAAAAAACGTGGTACTTGGTTTAACCATCTAATTAATTTTAACATGGCCAGTGGCCGCATTATCTGGTCGGAGACGACAGCTGTTAAATTGATGCAATCAGAGACTGCTATTACAGTCTATCACCACAAAATGTTTAACCATCTAGTTAATTTTAACGTGGCCAGTGGCCGCATTATCTGGTCGGAGATGACAGCTGTTAAATTGATGCAATCAGAGACTGCTATTACAGTCTATCACCACAAAATGGCTTCTTTCCCCAATACACACTCTACAATGAACGCATAATCATCCATTTAATGATCCGTTAATGCCGACGCAGCAGTTAGTTTCCTTTCAGTGTGTTCAAAGAAACTAACAGATCATTATAGGGAGAAACAACGGCACTTTATTGACTAACTCCAGCTAAAAGCTTGTTTGGAGGCATCTGGATTCCAGTTTCCATTCAGGTGTGATGGCATTGAATGTCAGCGACATATATGGCTGTATGGAAAGACACCATTCCCTTCACTATGTACAGTAGTTGGTTACAGCTGCGGTGCATAACTTCCACTTTGCTATGCGAAGGCAGATAAGATTCCTGGCTGTCCTCCAGCTCCGGGTCGCTTTGAGCCCACTTGAGCTGGAGCAATCCTCGAGTAGGTTAGCGGGTGGTTCTTTTATATGATTGGTTAAGTTGGACGTATTACCGTCGGCAGCCGACACTCCTTTCAAGCACAGCTTGCATATTGGCTTTTGCAGGTTGTCTGGATCTCCATTCTCGTTGGGTAGAAATCCAAAGTGTTCCCATATTGGGGCTGTCGCATTATTTTTTCAGAACAGGTCTCCAGCTGTTATTTCTCTCTACTGCTTCCGTTATCAATAATCATGTGACAGAGCGCACAACACACATGTCACGTGACATGGTTTGGCTGATGAACCGTCAAGATTTCCTAAAACCGTATTAAACCATAAAACCGCATAACCTTAGTATGGGGCACACAACAGACCAGTGGTTCTCAAACAGTCAAATGTCAAGGACCCAGTGCAAATTGATATATATTTGACCATGGACCCCCAACTGAAAATATTTTGTACCAGCAAAACAGCTGCTCAGTGGAAGTAATAGGGACCCCCATAAGATATTTGTGTTCATGAAATTTTAAATTATTAGAAAATGTTCCATTTTTCAAACATTTTCAAAAATGCAGATCTACAAGCTCATAACTTGTTATAAGCTATTGTTGAAAAAACTAAGTATAATGTAGCCCCTAGAGGGTAGCAGTGAGTACAGAGTGACGTCTTGAGTGAGACTCCCATTTAAGAGGGTTCTGAACAGGCAGTTAACAGGTCAGTAAACTGTGGGTACTCAACACTGCCGGTAGCGCGTTGGAAGGAGGAGGTTTGCGTGCTGACCTGTTAACTCGGTAAGCCTGTTT